>NC_143389.1:68766892-69099704 GCF_980474605.1 Leiobunum rupestre | reverse complement strand
CATAAAAGGATAACGGAGGGTAAAAGAAGAAATTCCGCAATCGGGCGCCAATTATAACGTGGCCCGGATAAAACACGTTATAAATAATTAGTTACGATGATAAAACTTAATAACTAATACTTAGATGATAATCTAGAATAATTTACGGGACGACGAAGACGTCTTTATGATTTTACATCCAAAAAAGAACTGCCTTTATTTTCACAAGGTATAAACGGCTCGCGTACATTTCCACGCGTTGCCCAACCGTTCTCGCCTGGAGGGGAGAAAGGGTTGGTCATTGTCCATATCTGACCATATGTATATGAAAGGGGGTGACCCTAAAGGGCGTCGTTACAACATTTCCCCTAATTTACAGAGTTACCAGCCACTATCTTATTTCTCCCAACAACGACGCGACCCACCTTCGATTCCTTAATTTACGAACCTAATTCAATTTATACCGAAAATAGCATTGTTACCAACCCAAAACTAACATTCCCCGGTTTTGCGATGCTACCAGTCACATTATAATTTCCCTTCAATTTACAGGGTTCCAAAGCACTGACTCGCTTTCCCCACAAGTGTAATTCCCATTTGGCAATGCTACCAGCCACTATCTAAATTTCGCCAAATTTACAGGGTTACCAGCAACAATCTAAATTCCCGTAATTTACAGGGTTACCAGCCACTATCTTATTTCTCCCAATAAGGACGCGACCAGCCTTCGATTCCTTAACTAACGAACCTAATTTAATTTATACTCAAGATCGATATGTTACCAGCCCAAAACTAGCATTACCCGGTTTTGCAATACTACGGGTCACAGTATATTTAACCGCATTTTACAGGGTTACCAGTCACTAACTTAATTCTCCTTATTTACAGTGTTTCCAACTATTACCTTAATACTCCCAATTCTACAGGGTTACCAGCCACCATCTAAAATTCCGAAATTAACAGGGTTACCAGCCACTATCTTAGTTCCTCCAATAACGACGCGACCAACCCTCGATTCAAACTTCGCCTTAGTCTACAGAGTTACCAGCCACAATCTAATTCCCCGGTTTTGAAATGCTACCAGTCACCGAACAATTCCCACTTATTTGCAATGTTACGAGATAATAACTAGCTTTTACCACTAGCGAAAATCCCGTTTGGCAATGCTACCAGTCACTATATAAATTCCCCTTATCTGAATCCCCATAATTTACAGAATTACCAACTACTTTATTAAGTTTCCCGAACCCGCAAGGTAAAATAACGAAACAACTTTAAACTATGAAATTTGTTTATTATATATATTCATAATTAAATTATTAATAATTAAGGCAACGTAGCTTACGGCACACAATCAAAATTAAAGGATTACAAAATTCTTAAACACAAATTAACAATTAACAATTTAAAAAATTGTGATTATAAAAGAATAATTTTTAAACGAAAGGACTAACACAAAAATATTTTTTGGGGGGCTCGTACACATTTTCCACTATTTCCACCACCAGCGTAACAACTTCATCCAATACCTCCCAAACAACGGACTCTGAATTTCCCTCTTCGCCTTTTCCGCGTTCTTGATCGTTTTCTTCTCCCTGAAATCAATTTATTATTAGAAAATTCCCAATCTCAATCTCATTTTTACCAATCACCATAACCGCTACCGGTAGTACCTCCGGAGATTGACTATTTCCCACGGATGGAGAAAAGTGGATCTCATCTTCTTCGAAAAAATCCAAAGGCAGGTCTCGCACAACAGTCGGTAAATGATACAACCGACCGGACACGTATTTTACGTTTACCCGGCGTCCTATGGCCGCTCCCACCACAGAAGGCAACTCTCTGGGGTAAAACAAATCCCCCGATAAGGCGCAAAAAATTCTGGGCATACCGGCCGGTAACACCACGAAACCGCCTACTCTCTCCTGGACGTAGGGCTCAGCTACATCTACCAACCTCAAAAACGAAAGAGGACTCCACACCCGCGTATTCATGTTGTGAAACACGACACCATCTATTTCTCCGACGTTCAACAAGTTCCAATCCTCCCGGCATCGGACAACCGCGGGATTTTTAAAGTGCGATTTTGCAAAGGTTGTTTTTCCAATGCCGGTCGGCCCAATTACAACGCAACTACTTTCTTTTAAATCAACCGCGGTAAACACTAAACCGCTCAATCGAAAAACTTTCCATAACTATTTAGTTAAACGTCCGACCTCTACCAAATCCAAATAGCAACTGATTTTACACAACTATAACCGTGTTTATATACCCGTTTTGCAGCGTTACCAGCTCCGAAGTATATTCCCCATTTTACAGGGTTACCAGTAATAAATTACCCAATCCTCCTTATACAGCGTTAACAGCTCCGAAATATATTCCCCATTTTATAGGGTTACCAGTAATAAATTACCCATTCCTCCTTATACAGCGTTACCAGCTCCGAAGTATATTCCCCATTTTACAGGGTTACCAGTAATAAATTACCCATTTCTCCTTATACAGCGTTACCAGCTCCTTGGTATATTACACAATTATAGTGTTACTACTATTACATTACCCATTCCCCATTATACCGTGTAGCCAATAGTTTGCCTCTCACGCAACGTTAACTCGGACTTTCATTGGACTCACAGTGAACCCTCACGCAACAGTAAATAAGCTCCTTTATAACTAAAACTTTAGAAGATTAATAAAATTCATACGACTCTGAGTTTAACAACGAATGGACCACTAGTGAAATTCCCGTTTAGCAATGCTGCCAGTCACTATCTAAATTCCCCTAACCTAAATTTCCTTAATTTACAGAGTTACCAAACACTATCAAAATTCCCCTACTTTACAGAGTTACCAGCCACTATTTTATTTATCCCAACAACGACGCGACCAACCCTCGATTCTTTACCTAACGAACCTAATTCAATTTATACCCAAAATTGCAATGTTACCAACCCATAAGTAACATTCCCCAGTTTTGCAATGCTACCAGTCACCTATAATCTCCCCCAATTTGCAGTGTAACGAGAGAACTAACACGCTTTCGCCCCTAGGGAAATGCCCATTTAGGAATGCTGCCAGTCACTATCTCATTTCCCCTAATCTAAATTCCCCTAATTTACAGAGTCACCAAACACTATATTATTTTCCCAAAAAACGACGCGACCAACACTCGACTCAAACTTCCCTAATTTTCAACGTTTCCAAACACTATTTTATTTCCCCCATTTCTACAGGGTTACCAAACACTATCTAAAATTTCCCCCGCTTTACAGAGCCACCAACGACAACCTTAATTGCCCCAATACACAATATTAAAATCCATTTTCTAATTTACCCCCACTTTTTTCAGTTACCAACCACTAACAAATAATATATCCGCCTGACGTGTACCTTTATACAAGCTTCATTAATAAGTAAGGATAAAATAAAGAAAAACAAGGATATTTAAACAAATTAAAACATTTTATTTAACAAATACACACTTGTATTTTATTTCTTTATAAGTTATTTTAAAAATTATTTCTTCACGCCGTTCGTTTCTGAACGCATTTCTCCTCCTCCAACCGCAGAAGCTCTAAATACATTTTCTCGAAATATTCTTCTTCTTCGCTTGTTGTTGATTCAGAACGGCGATTCTTTTCCACCACCTCGTCGTCTATTTCCTTATACGAAACGTCTTTATACGTTTTTCTCTTCAAGTGAGCCGGCTCAGACGGAAATGCTTGAAAATAAGAAACGTTATTAAACTCCACCCAACAACCACGTTTCTTGACGCTTACTAGGTATCTTCGCCCAAGACGGAAGCTTTAGGTCCATTGACAATAATCGGGGTGAACAAAGCACCTTCGAACCAAAAAGCCTCGGATCCAGGATATTGCTGCCGAAATCTACAATTTCAAAATCCGCCAGCTTAAAATTATAATAGCCGAGAGCTTCCATCGTCTCGCAGCGAAATGCTTTTGATATCGAATAAGCGACCAGATCCATCGCGTAATTGAAATATATTGAACGAGGCCTAAAAACGAGAGTAAAAATAGTCAAAGCCGTACGATAGACTTTTCCGAACAAAATAAATACGGAATAAATACAAATGAACAAACGATTGAAATGATTATGAACACCGAGAGTACCTTCCTTTTATAGTTTAAAAGGAGCATGAAGGCAATCCGCACATGCGCCGCGTGAATCACGTGACCCCTCTCAAAATAACTCTCGAGATCTGTCAACAGGCGCATTACTTTTCATCTCTCGAAACATCTCATGAGATATCTCACGAGATTTCTCACGAGATCTCTCACGACGCGCTTTACTTTTCAACTCTCGAAACATCTCATGTGATATCTCACGAGATATCTCACGACGCGCTTTACTTTTCAACTCTCGAAACATCTCATGAGATTTTTCACGAGATCTCTCACGACGCGTATACGAAACCGTACACACTAGATAGTTGGGATACCATTCCACTACTTTCACCTTTCCCCATTCCACCCCTTCTCTCATTTCCCCTTTTCTCTTTTCCCTTACAGGGGGAATGCATTTTGCTACTGTCCCTTCCAGGGGATTTAATATAACGACCTTTCCTTCCCACTTCCTAAATTGCCCTTATTTACAGGGTTACCAATCACTAACTTAATTCTCCTTATTTACAGGGTTACCAATCACTAACTTAATTCTCCTTATTTACAGGGTTACCAATCACTAACTTAATTCTCCTTATTTACAGGGTTACCAGCCACTATCTATATTTCCCTAATTTACAGGGTTACCAGCCACTTTCTAAAATTCC
Organism: Leiobunum rupestre; assembly: GCF_980474605.1. Classification (NCBI taxonomy): domain Eukaryota; kingdom Metazoa; phylum Arthropoda; class Arachnida; order Opiliones; family Sclerosomatidae; genus Leiobunum; species Leiobunum rupestre. Next base: position 69,094,936 of record NC_143389.1, on the reverse strand, counting down.
GTAATTTACGTAGTTACCAGCCACTATCTTATTTCCCTATAACGACGCGACCAACCCTCGATTCAAACTTCCCCTAATTCTAAAGAGTTACCAGCCACTATCTATATTTCCCTCATTTACAGGGTTACCAGCCACTATCTTAATTTCCCTTATTTACAGAAATATCAGCCACTATCTATATTTCCCCATAATTTACAGAATTACCAACTACTTTATTAAGTTTCCCGATCCCGCAAGGTAAAACAACGAAACAATTTTAAACTATGAAATTTGTTTATTGTATATTTTCAAAATTAAATTATAAATATTTAAGGCCACGTAGCTTACGGCACACAATCAAAATTAAAGCGACTACAACATTTTTAACACAAATTAACACCACAGAAGGCAACTCTCTGGGGTAAAACAAATCCCCCGATAAGGCGCAAAAAACTCGACTATCTTTTATAAAATATATTTCCCGCTTTGCCAGACTTTCAAATGCCAATACATTTCATGACCTTCCAATACCAACGCATAAATTTCAATCCCTCAACAATCTCTCACTCAGCTAAGTAGTTTTGACTCTCACGCAATGTTAACTCAAACTCTCACCCAACTCTCACGCAACGTTAAGTCAACCTCTCACCCACCTCTCACGCAACGTTAAGTCAAACTCTCAGCCACTTCTCACTCAAAGCTAGTCAGCTCCCTCACCTTTACTCTCCATATACATATATATATAAGTAAATAAACATGCCTATACATATGTATAGTACTGGGGAATGAGATAAGATATATCTCACAGACATCTCTCACCCAGCTAAGTAGTTTTAACTCTCACGCAATGTTAACTCAAACTCTCACCCACATCTCACGCAACGTTAAGTCAGCTCCCTCACCTTTACTTTACATATACATATACATATATCGTCTCTCTCCTTCACCCTAACTATACATATCTCACGGACATCTCTCACCCAGCTAAGTAGTTTTGACTCTCATGCATTGTTAACACAAATTCTCAGCCAACTCTCACGCAACGTTAAGTCAAACTCTCACGGAACTCTCACGCAATGTTAATGTTTACTATCACTCGACCCTCACGCAACGTTAAATTGTACTATCACGGAACCCCCAATGGATACTTAGGACATAGCTTATTTTTAAGCACTTGAGACATTTTCGGGGAAGTACCATGCGCTTTCGCCGAGAGTAGGACTTAACGTTACGTGAGTTTTCGGTGAGATTTGAACCTATCATTGCGTGAGAGTTTGGTGAGAGCCGAAAATACTTCGCTCGGTGAGAGGTGTCTGTGAGATGCGAAAATAACACGTTCGACGAAGTTTTCCAGGAGATTACAACCTATCATTGCGTGAGAGTTCCCTGAGAGAAAGACTTCACGTTGCGTGAGAGGCAAAACTACTTCGCTGGGTGAGAGTCGTTTGTGAGATTCGATTATAATACGTACGGCTAGGGTCTGCCGAGTTAGAAATTAATACGATACGCGAGTGTTCCTTGAGATTTGAACTTATCATTGCGTGAGAGTTTGGTGAGAGCCGAAAATACTTCGCTCGGTGAGAGATGTCTGTGAGATGCGAAAATAACACGTTCGACGAAGTTTTCCAGGATATTACAACCTATCGTTGCGTGAGAGGCAAAACTACTTCGCTGGGTGAGAGTCGTCTGTGAGATTCGATTATAATACGTACTGCTAGGGTCAGCCGAGTTCGAAATTAATAAGATACGCGACTGTTCCTTGAGATTGGAACTTATCATTGCGTTAGATGCAAAACTACTTGGGTGGCTGAGAGTTGTCTGTGAGGGTCTACCGAGTTGGATATTTATACGATAGTTTGTAAGTTTCACGGTTTATCGTGAGACTTCGCTCCCCTCTTTCCTCTGCCTCTCTCCCCCCCCTGCATCTTTCCCCTCCCCCTGCATCGTTAAAGCGAACCATCAAGTAAAAACAAACTTTTGGATGTAGTATTAGGGCATATTAAGAAAATAATTCTCAAATTAGATTACCATTGCGGCTTCCTCTCCTTTCTCCATTTTAACACACCAGTTGGTCAGATAAACTTCTTTCAATCGCTCTTCTATTTTTTCTGATCGTTTAGAACCTGTTACCCCTGAAGGCTCACTTCCTCCCCGAAAACTAAAATTATTTTTGTTTACTTCTGATATGTTTGTCTTTTTTTTCTGTTTATATTTTTTTCATTTCATTTTTTAACAATGTTTTCTTTTCATCATCTCTTTTTTTTTAAATAAAATTCTAATTTCCCCTATAAAAGGGATAAAATTCTTAAATGTTATTTGTCTGTTTAAATTATTTGAAAACCTTAGCCCATAAAAGTCACCCTTAATAAAGTATATTTTCCCCAACTCAGAAAGGACACCGAATATAATTTTAATTTTAATGCCCCTTTATAACAAATTATGACCCCCTATGTTTAAATTAATATTTATCAACATCTTAAATAATTATTACATCACTTCCGAATTTCTTAAAGGTTTAAATTAACCCCTAAATAAAATGCCAAATGTAGTACCTATATAATTTAATAGAATTGTGTTTGATATTTGTCTGATTGTTTATAATGTTTACAGAATAACCGCGGGACTATGTGAAATAGGTAATCGACCCCCAAAACCCCTTAGATTCACTACAAACCTTTAATGTTTGGTATGCCCAGAAAACGCCCGTCACAAGCTACCACAATATATTCCCCATTTAACGTTAAATTGAAATCCTAAGTTGAAAAACCCCTTTAAATAAATTATAAGCCTTGGCTTAGTTAAATCCTTTCCCATTGTCCACCATTTCACACCTTCCTCCTTCCCGCCTACTTGGAGCCAACGAAAACTAGAAAAACAAGGCGAAGGTCGATTGCACCAAAGACCTCAACTCGACCAAAAGAACCCCAACACCCCCCTACCAAGGACTATACCTCATCACTAGCGTCCAGCATAGCAACCTAGAGGCCCAGGGACCAAGGAAATTTCCGTTCGTCACCCCAAAGACGAAAGAAGAGAGTGGATAAGGGCGAGCCTAATGAAGCGTCCTTGTTATTTCCAAAGGATAGCAACAGCCCCAACCATAACCAAAACTAATTAGTACAGCCAAGCCTACAGATTCGAACCCCTTTTTTTGCAACCCTCCCCAAATTGGCAAAGAACAAAACCAGAAAGCAGGCCCCAAAAGAAACAGAACTCAGCTGGTCGGAAGAGAAAAGCAATGTCGAACTTATAACCATGACAGATGCCCCAATTCGGACTCGGTTCCGCGACAACCCCAAGTCGTAATGAAAGAGGCAAAAGGCCCAAATAATCCCCAATGAAAAGATGCAAATTAGCACAAACGCAATTCCCAAGTTAAGAAAACCCCAAAATTAAGAACTGTCAGCGTTCGAAAGAACAATCTCCGGGCAATCGTAATCATCAGAAAGGGAGTCTGTTCCATCCGTCGTCGAATTCAACCCGTTTCCAAGCCACAATCCTGGTTCCGTCCCTTCTTTGTCGAGAAACAAAGTCGACCTCGTCGCCTGTAAACATCCAAAATTTCGAGACATCAAGAAAGAACATCTCCAGAAAGTGAAGACGCCCAACCCTTGATCATCAAATCGTAACGTTGACATTTCACTTCTCATCCCTAGAAAGCCTGTTATAACCCCCCCTCCCCTCATAGTTTCCGTTCGTGGCCCAATATTAGCCCCTAAGAAAGTAACCCAAGGTGAGTGGAGGGGGTATGGCATACCCCCTCCACTCTCCTTGCCAAATGGAAAATCCCCAAAGAAAACACGTATAAAGAGTGCCCCCCCAGAATTATATTCATTCTTAGCTTTTAATTTCCATAATTTTTTCTAGTGCCATTTTATTAATTTTCCCGTATATCTATTTTAAAAGTGTTTTAATTCCTCGATATATATAGTTTTTTTTTAAATTCCCCATAGCTATATTTGTCCCCAGTGTTAAATTAAGTCCTTAAGACACGAATAGTTTTATATCCCCTCTATGGGGAACCGTCTACAATTCTCTAAATTAATGTCTCCGATTCAAAGTAACCCTGATCGGGATATGTGTAAGTTATAATTTCCTTTATTTTGTTGTTTTATTGTTTATTTTGAAAAAGTGTCGATTAAAGTTTTATTTACTTTTGACTTGAGTTTCATCATTATTCCGACGCACTGCCCAACCATCTCCTATTTTCCCTTCCCCCTTATTCCCAAGGCGAGACCCGCGACCGAAATAAAACGTCTGTTCCGGCGTCACCTAACTTCTCCATTTGTTGAACAAACAAGTACTGAACAGCTTTGACAGGTCCCAAAACTTAAATTATACGGCCAAATTTGATTACCATGGTAACACTTGATCCTAGCTGGCCGTACTCACATATTTATAATGCACCCACTGCCAAGTTCCACGGCCTATTTCGTTCCCATAACACGCTTCATTAGTCGGCTGTATTTGCTAGTCTAAGAAGGTACAAACCAAACACTGCAAGGAGCATAATAGATCTTCGAGTGAATAATTAAATTAAATTTAATTTAATTTAATTATTCACTCGAAGATCTATTTGGCCCGAGTTTCGCGTTTTTTGTTTGCTCGAAGACCTATCGGTACGAGCTATTAGTAAGTTTTTTAATTTCTTCAAATTTATTTAGGGTTTAGCTTTATTATCCCTTTTCATTATGGACTTATCTACTTATTCGCCAATTTTATCATCCTTTACAATGCAGTCCATAGGTGGTTCCTTTTAACTTAACATTACGTATAATTATAGTAGGGTTGTATCTTAGTATTCATCGATATTCCTTGATCACATATCTTTAAACTGATACCTTTCAAATTATTATAGCGTAAGGCATTTGAAAGATATGACGACTACTTAGGAATTAGGGGCCCTAAAATCAGGATATCACCCCCCCCTCCAATTGAGTTTTTGCTTTTAACACTAAGCGGGAATGAATTTTGTTGGCATCGGCGCCGAGATTACAGCTTTGTTTTAGTTTTACTTTGCTGCTCTGTAAATTTCAAAAGTACGTCAGTAATTTAATGAATAATCGCCAACTTTTCGAGTACTATTTGATTTCCATAAAATTATTTGGTCTAATTGAATAATCTGCACATCCCTATAAAATTGGTCTAGAATAATCTCGATAATAATTTACCATATTAGCTTGTTACGAGGCGTTTTCATTAGTAAAAGTAGACTCCAATGCCATGAGAGTTTTAGAAGGTTTTGAACCACTGATAATCGGTCGAAATAACTTCCCAAGAAGATTTTGAGGTATAGTAAGATTCGCGACGAAAACCAAAAAACTATTTAGACTACACCGAAAAACTGCCAAATATCAAGAATTCAAATCCTCGCTACTACCAATACTCATCGTCGCTCACCGTATTCCCACGATATTTTCTCCTTTTCCTACGGTATTTCTCAATATTATATGGAATTGAAATATTTCGTGATTTTCTCAATTATTAAATATCCGTGATACTTCGCGAAATACTTCACGAATATTCTTAATATTCGTTATACTTCACGAAATATTAAGAATATTCTGAGTGCTTCATCTCGTTTTCCGCGTAAAACACAATATTAAGCGGTAATATAAGATTTTGAATACATTATTATTTATTTTCGATATTTCCTAATACTTAAAGTATTACTTTTTCAAAATGTACACCTACTAAACGTAGTCGTTACCCCCTCGATAATTTTTATAGCGTTTAAATAAAAACGTCAATTTATTAGCACAAATTATGTGCTTATTATATGGATGCTGAGGAAATACCCACCTACAACGCTTTCGCCAACCGTTGATATTTCTAGTGCCATTTATATCGAACGGTTCTTCAAGGGAGTATAAAGTTTCATTTCCCACGTTTCTGCCAGCAGGTTAACCAGCAGTTAAGGATGATTGGCGCTACTAACGTGCAAAATAAGGCGTGGCACGTGTTCGATTTTCTTATTGTAAATGTAGGTTGGCAATAGTAACGTTAACAGCAGTTCATTCTTTTGAAGACTATTTCCAGATTAAGTTTAAACTCCCTAACAAAAGTCCTTTCTTAAAACTCATAAATATTTAATCGCTTGATCGAACAATAAAAGTCAATTCTATTTATCGAAAATAAAGCAGCGAAAATGATATAACAAACTTTGTCTGCGTCCAAACATTACTCAACTCCCGCCATAGAAATGATTAAACAAATTAGTTTCCTAGCTCAATCGAAATCCCAACGACGTCACTATTAATAAAAACTTTCTACAACAAGAGACGGCTCGACATGAAGTAGCTCTTTTTCCAAAAGATGTCACTAACGTAGAAATCAAAAAGAAGGTACTTATAGGTACCCCAGGTAGGAAAAAGGGATTATTAAACGTCGATAAACGATATATTTCAAACTTCTATTCGAACGTATAAAATTCGTTCACGACTTCACCTCAAAAAACGGAATATTAAACGTTATGCAATTTCATTTGAATGAAGTATTTTCAACGAAATTAAAACGATTATATACAGTTTTTATGGGTAAGATATGTAACGAATATAAGCGTTATACATACTTTTTAAATTCGGGTTGATACTTGGATTTCAACGTTATTTACGGATATATAAATCGTTTACTATTTTTTGTAATACAGGCTTTCCCTCTAAACCTTTCTGACAGCTTTCCCTCAATACACTACTTTACACTAGGCGTACGTTTTCCCTTCCTACATAAAATGTAGGCTTCATCTCCCTTCACTAGGCATACACTTCCCCTCCCTACAAATACATGCTTCACCTTTTTAGACTAGGTGTCCGCTTTAACTTCCTACAAAAATTGTAGAACTGGTCAAAGCTAGTGTAGTTATTGATTTTTAGTCAGTCTATAGAGACACTATCTACCTACGATATAATACCAGACTAAAAAAGAGACAGTAAGGGGCGATCATAAATAGTCTTTCATGTGGTCGACCTCGAGTCCATTATTCATTAAAACTTTAGTATAAGTCATACTTTAAGTAATTATGTCACTTTTGATAATGTATAATCCAAAAAAAATATTACCCGAGCTGGGAAATGGTGGTGGTGGTGGTTTAGGTAGGCTAATATTCTTCTTTTGCGGTGTCCGTCTCTTCTTTTCATGTGGTTCATCTCGTTCTAAAAATATTATGTCATGTAAATTCAAAAACCATAACTATACAATATAAAATTTATACCGTCATCATCGTCTTCAGAAACTAGATAAACAGAATCCAAAAATCCGTTTTACGGACGTCCCACGTGCTTTCTCCTTCGGTTACGTAGGTCACTACTATAATGTTCAACCTCAGTCCTTTGTCCTACATCTGAGCTGACTTAAAAAAAAAGATTTTTCTTCCGCTTCCTTGTAGGTATCTAAAAATTAATCATGTTTAGTCAATCACTATAATTACTAATTTCTATCTCAATAAACTTACCACTTTGATTTGTAAGGTGGCCAAAAACACTTTTTTTATGAGCATCAAGCCTTTGTTCCTTAAATTCTCCACTTCCATATACTTCTGAGAATTCCACTACTTTTCAGGAATGTATTTATTTATACCTAGGGAGAATGTCTATGGGGCGGCGAGATGTTTTTAAACGTTTTTTTTTTTCAAACAGCCTACGCGAGACGAAAAAAAGGCGTTGAATGTGTCCGTCGATGGTCGCAACATAATCATTCTCCCTAAAAGGTGGGGTGGCTGAGTGGTTAGCACTTTAGCCTCGCAGCAAGAGGAGCCGGGTTCGATCCCAGCTAGTGGCACTGGGTGAAAATCCGGAACCACTCCTTCTGCGTAGAGTAAGTAAGTTCTCTCCCCACTGGTTAAAGGGGTTTTCCACCGAGATATTCGGTTTCCCCTTCCCATAAAAACTTGCTGAGGTTAACGGTAATAGTTAGTGTAGGGAGCTGTTGGCTCGCGTGGCATGAAGGGCTTGCCACCACCCTCCTACGCATTGTAACCCGGCCACCTGTTACTTGATCACGCACAAGCAACATTGCTTATGTGGTCGAAGGTGATGCCTTGGGTATTAGCTCTATTTTAAAAAAAAATATATATATAAATACATTCTTGTCCTTATTCAATAGAAAAAAATTATATATCATTTGAATGTAATAGCGGAACTAATGTACCAATTAACGGTTATTTAGAAATGGGCAAGTTAAAGCACTTTTGGGCAATCATATCAACAGACCACGATTTTAAATAAGACAACCCCGAAACTCGTTTAATGCCAATATTAGTTGACGGAAAAAGATATGTATAAGCGTCACCAGAGGATTTAAAATATTTACCAATTAAAATAACTTCTTGCGTTTGCCAATGTTTTACAATGTTAACTATAAGGACAACCTCTCCCGTTTTTAAACAAACAATTGTCTGGAGATCTATTTCTATAAACAAACCCTTTGTACAGTAATCTTTGAAACTGTAATCCGTTGACACCATCTATCAGAGGGCCATTACTATGATCTATTTGGGCTTCTAATCTCATAATATATTTTTGATCTAATGTTTGTTTTTCTAAAGTTTTTAGTTCATTTAGTCTATTTACAACTTGCTGAAGGGGTTTGTAGGGTGACCTAACCAACTTTTTTAACTGTCCTAGAAAGGATTCAAATGGAAAAGCTGAAATATTATCCAAGCTCCCGTATATTTGGTCAAAATCCGATAGATGAACAAGATTGTGTATATTTGCATTTCCTTCCCATAAAACTGATCAGCTACCTCAACAAAATTAACAAGAAGAATACCAGTAAAATCTATCATATCATTTACCGGGTTTTATGCACAAGATTGTAATTGCACAGTGCAATAACTGAAAATGATCTACCAAATTATTTGGAAGAATATATCTAAAAGCAAATACTCCCGTATACAATAAGTGCTGTCTGAATTCAGTTGCTTTCCATTGGTCTACTTCATCTTAGCCTCGTGGCTCACAGTAATCGCCACCAAAATAGCCATTGTGATTTTTACAACATTTTATATATGCTTTAGCTGGTGCATCGCATATAAAGGGGCCAAGTTTTATTCTGTATATAGTATTTTCAAACTGAAGACCCAACTGGCATAACTGAACCGCTTCAGTAATAAATTTTTCTAGATATGATTTAAGGGGTTTTGGTTGGTCACTCCGCGAACTCGGTGTACACTGTCGTTCCTCTAACTGTGCTAATAAGAGTTCGTGAACTCTTTAAAATCAGTTCCATTAACAGTACTAATTACGCGAACTCGGTGTACAGGTCATACGAGAGTGACTTACCCCTCGGCCATTACCAATAAATAACCCAACAACCAAAGGCTCGGAATCAGTTGTATCACAACATCTCGCTAAGATTGGCCAGAAATCCGAATAGGCACTCTTATATACTGGTATTCCATCTATATTAAACAATAAATTCAAAACGATAAACTTTTTTCCCATTTTTATAATAACATTTCATTTTCTCTAAAAGACCAGTTTTTAAGCCCATGTGATAGTATTCACCATTGTCTAGTTTATCAACTACAAGTGCTGACGCCCCTGAACTTTCTAAAAATGTACGTGAATCAACGGGTAGAAGAGGATGATGAGGTTTCAAAATTTCAAGTAAATCATTTAATGAAGCATGGCTAATTTTGTCCTTCAGAGCCCATTGTTTTATGTCTTGGCGTAAATCTGGCATATCTTCTTCAGCAGTGTCATTGGTTTCTGGATCGCTATTTGAAAAATTTATTGCTGAACCATTTCCGTCACTATCACTTTTAACATAAATATTATCACGCTCAGAATCATTGTCTGAATTCTCTTCCGCACTAAGTTCTTCAGGCTCAGAATTATAATCTTTGGTAATAAAATTAAATTGGTCTATCACTATTTTCGGAGGATTTAAAAATATTTCATTCCTCTGGTGGTTTGGTCCCTCAGCTTGCAATTCTGATCTGTCGGCTAACAAATCTCTGATATGTTGGTTTACATTAACCGTGATATTTCGAATTTTTTGCCCATAACGCTTCATTTCTAGAAAATTCACAAATAGCGATAAATGATGCCTGTTACGTAAGGGGATTTTAATTTAATTTGAGATTATTTAGAAGGAAAATTATACTTTGGAAACTTTCTTTTTAATTTGAAAGATAACTACCAAACGATTTTTTATTTTTGGCTACTATCTAAGACCAAATAAAAATCGAGTTGGGCTATTGGAGGGCAATATAAATTGTTTCATTCGATCATAAGGATTAAGGATGACACAACTATGTAATTAATTTTTCAATTAAAGGTCAAGTCCAGGGCCAACAAGAGCGCGGATATGAAACAGTGAAGAGTAAGCCGCCTTGCCAAAAATTTATTAACCTTGTAAGCGGCCAACCTGCACTTTGTAGCACCGACGTCACAGCCCGCGCTTTTGTCGCACTGACCAGAACTGCCAGAAACCCTTTGGAGAAAATCGCCTAATTGATCGTAAATCTAGCCCAACCAAAAAACCGGAAATTTCAAACGAGCCCAAAATTTTGTCCAAACAAATTTATTAAGTAGCTAAATTTCTCGACTTAATGAATTGACGAACCTGCACTTCTCCTTTAAAAACATAAAACATACTTTACTTACTTTTTAAATTATGATTTTCTTCTCTTTAGCCACTGAATACGCATGAAAGCTCGGTCCTTTTTTCGCGATGCACGCCACTAGATAAAACAATACACAGACCTAGCTTGGATAAATAATATGCTACTGGACATAGCACTTAAATTTTTAGGCGTCGTTCAAAGTTCGCAGCGCACCTCTAGCGCCATCTATCGGTACGAAAATGTAACTACTGGATTGGTGTGACACATTTTTTTGTACACGCGCGTTGTTATTTAGACACGTGTTCGGCGGCGTGCAACAATAGATTTAATTACATAAACAATGGATTTATAGAATTTCTTTTGGTAAGTTTTATAAGTATCTATTTATTTATTATTTAATATAAAATAATAATAATACTTTTTTTAAACTGTTAACAGTTTTAAATTTTTAGGAAATTAAATTGAAGTAAAATAATGAATTGTTGGGACACTTATGAAGTGTTAGGGATTCCGAACCCTAAAAGGAACTTAGTCAGTTCAGATACTGAATCTTTAGGTAAAAACCATTGATTTTTTTCTTTAATAAGAGATATTTAAATTGTTTGTTTGAAACAGAACTCACGGAAGAATCAGATGGAAATACAGGAAAGTGCAACATATCGGAATCATCTGGTATGATTTCTTTCTATTTATTGGTATTGGAGCATACTTCTTTGAGAAATTAACCTTTTAACAATTAGATGACAGTGTGAATGAAAGGATAAGCATCCATATTAAAAATATGGAAGAAAGGGATAGTGGTCTTGATAGCTCTTCAGGTATATAAGATAACATTTAATTTTATAATTAGAATATGTATAGCTTGTTTTGCCTCTACCTAGATGAACATTTAACCAGTGGTGACGAATTTCTCAGTAATGAAGAAATAGATAGGTTTTACCAAGAAATGAACACGTCTTCTTTAAAAACGAAAGGGAAAAATCGATTACCTCTAGCGACTTTAACAAAGTAAAGATTAACATTTTTCAATTTAAATTTTAAATATTTATTGTTAATTTCCATCCGCAGCATCTCAAATTCTAGTCAGAAACAAAAGCCTCCACTAAAAAGGGGATAAAGGATAATTCGACATCATATGATTCAACGTAAGTGTAAAAATAACAGTGATGGCAAAAATATCTTTCTAATGCTTTTAACACATTTAGCCAACATATATGATGCGGAACTTGGTGGTATTATCACTGAAGTTCAAAGTAGAATGAAAAATACGAAATTGGAATATTCAGCAAGTGGGAAGACGTGCAATAGCATGTATTTCTTGCCTGAATTTCAGGGAATTGAGTGAACTCAAAGGGGCAGTTAGAGAAATCCTCACTCAAACAACGGAAGACAAAGTGTCAATAAAATTAAATAAATTAATTAGGAATCAGAAGAAAATTCAACAGATACTCCACTCATTGAAACATTCCACATTAAGTAAACTTTTGCAACGAAGTTCTGAAAAATTATCTTAGTTTCATTCAACAAAGAAATTTTCTTCTATTATGGGGTTATCAAAATCTGCAATTACAAGAACGGAAATTTGCTATGAACAGTTTAATAATTAGGCAGACTGAGGAGACTGTAGAAGTTGGTTCAGTACCAAAAAAAACACCAATTGACCTTAATGTTCCAGTTGAAGAAGCAAAAGATACGTTAATGTATGTCATTGTGGTTGTATTGAGGTCAATAGGCGAAACTATAAAGTCGAGGGGGGACGAAAAAATGGGAATCACGTGACCAAGTGCGCTCTACGCGCCATCTATTATCAAAAAATGCTACTAATATTTTCTAAATTGCGCTTCGAATTTTTTTAACGAGGCACAACATAATTTCTTAAGTTATTTTGGAGTTATAGCTTAATCAAACTAGTGATTGATTCAGGTAAATTTGAATTTTTGAATTACAAGTACCTTTATTCACTCTAAATTATTTTTACCATTAATTTGGTCGTTATTTTTAGGAATTTTCATCTTAACTATTAAGCCTTGGGCAACAATCAGCCTAATCATCCCTATGTCCCAATCCTGCTTTAATTGAAGGAAATTTCAACTTTGATACATTTGTTATGGTTCGGCAATGTTGTGTGCTGAATTGTAAATCAACCACACTTCGAAACCCCTGCATACGTTTTAGCCCATTTCCGAAGAATGATAATCTTCGCAAGGAATGGCTGAGAATAATTGAGATAAATACTTTCAGTATTACTGAAGTGAGTGACAAACGACCATGGAGTATTCCAGCCAGGAAACCACTAGAACGTCAACATTTTGGATAAGGTCCCAAAGTACTTCGGAAGAAAAGTCGAACGGAATGATGTCCCTGATTTATCGAATGAATATGACATTACAGAAGCAGTAATTTCGTCTTCTACTACTCATGAAGTGGGAATTTCTTTGGAAAACCAGACGTGTATTAATCGTAACAACAGCGTCTACCATTCAGGTAAATATTTTTAAATTCTAGTTAAAATTCTTAAATAACCGTTGAATTATCTTATATTTAACCAGAAAAATAGGAAATCTTCTATCAGAGTGTCATGAACATGAAACCACAGTGAGACAACTTGCATTAGAAAACGAACAGCTTAAACGTGTAAATATTATTTTAACAAATGAAAATGTGACAATGAAAGCTTCGTTTTCTAATCTAAATAGCGACTTAAAAGAGTTAGAGAAACAAAACCTAGATTTATCAGACCCGAATCAAGGCCAATATAGGCATTAATAACGAATTAAAAAGGAAAATTGATAATTTAGGAAAGCAACTAGTTGAAAGTGCGCGATTTTCTTTATATAGTGTAGAGGATCCCCCAGCCAAATTACGGTTTTATACAGGTTGTGAGAGTGCTGATGTTTGAACCTGATTTTAAAGATTTAAAAATGTATAACAATGCCATGGGTTATAAACGAAAATTTGATCGAATTAATGAAAACTGAGTAGGTCACCCAATGGTATTAACTTAAAAGAACAATTGTTTTTGGTATTATGCCGCTTGAAAGTAGGACTATTGGAGGAAGATTTAGCCTATCGGTTTTGTGTATCGAAGAGCACAGTTTCTAACGTCTGTACTATTTGCATCGGTTTAATGGAAAATCGTTTAACTTAATTTAACATTTGGCCTTCACGAGAACTTGTAAATCGTTTCATGCCAGAAGAATTAAAGCCAAGTTCGAAAAAACTAGGGTTATCATAGATGCATCGGATTGGCTTATTCAAAAACCTAATGATTTCAAAACGCAAAGTGATACGTGGTCGTATTACAAGACTCAACACTGTGAAAGGACTCATCGGTGTAGCACCAAATGGCTTTATTAGTTTCGTCTCCAACTTAGTTCCCGGCAGAATGTCTGATGTTGAGTTGACTGAACGATCGGGCCTACTCGAACTTCTTGAACCGGGGGACTCTGTCATGGCGGATAGGGATTTCCTAAATGAGAAAGGAGTCGCTTAAAACATGCCTCCCTTTTTAAACGGCAAAGCTCAACTTTCGGAAGAAGAAGAGAAATACGCAAGAGAGATCGCAAGTGTAAGCATACCCGTTGAACGAGTAATCAGAGGTGTTAAGGAGTACAATATATTAAGCCATGTTTTCCCTAACTCGATGCACAATCAGCTTAACAAAATTTGGAAGATTTGTAACTATTTAGTCAACTTCTGCAAAGAGCCTTTATTAAATAGAAAGAGTGATAACGCAAACAAATCAGTTTAAAAACACGTTTATTTAAAAAATTAAAGACTTAGGTTTTCTTCTGCCAGTCACTCTACAAATGTACTTTCCTGCCAAACAAATACCCTGGTGGTAGGCCAACTTTTCTGCGGTTGGCCTTCCACCAGGGTATTTGTTTGGCAGGAAAGTAAATTTAAAGGGTGACCGGCAGAAGAAAACCTAGGACTTTAATTTGTAAATTCAAGCTAATAAAGCAGTACTTATGAACTCGCCTTATGTGTTTCATTTACAATCAGGTACTTACGACGTTAGTTAAAATAATTCATTTAAATTGAATTTGGATATCACAAATGCTTTCAAAATATTAAGTTTGCTTTTCAAGGTACGATTTGGCATGGTTTTTTGTAAATTTGTAACAAAATAGTAACCATATTTTCATTGAAAGATTTCTTATCAAAATTTATACGCTGGCAGAACGGATTCTCATCACCTATGTCAACTAAGAAGTCGCAACATTTAAGACAAGTTACTGCCAGTTGCGAGACAGATCGGCACCATTAAACATTGATTTAAAAAAAACCTCATTCACCTCTTTTTTTCACTTACATATGGCACCAAACTTGGACGCAGTAATTCTGAATCTCCAGCAGTTTGACTGCTCCCTTGTTTCCAACTCCAGGTTAATAGAGGCAGCTAATGTTAGCTTCAAGCAAAGAATATAAAGCCCCAGGAATGGAAGGTGTAGCTCCGTCTAGTGGTACTTTTGCGCCTCTCGTTTTTAAAGAGAGACCGGGTTGCGTTAACCGTTTCCGGTTACTCTGATTGGCTTTGTTTGCTGGAAGTTTCTAACGCAACCAAAACACGCAGCCAATAATATCAATCCTTCCATTCACGGGGCTTTATATTCTTTGCTTCAACTCATCTGCAGTTCTGTTCATTGTCTGAGTTATGAGATCTTTCAGATTGTCAACCATTTCTAACGCTGCTACTGGCAGGGAGATTCTAATAGCCAAAGTATCTTTGGGTGCTGTCATTGTACTGGTAGTGGTTTGACTAGGCTCTTCAGGATTATATGGTAGTCGTTTAGCATAATTGAAATTATTATCTTCTTGTATAAGTCAGAAAAATGGGCGGCGTGTACCGGAATTCAATCTGTCAGTTACGTTCTTAATCCTATTTCGCACGTTAATTTCATCCTCATACATTCCCTTATTATCCAAAGCTGAATATTTTTGTTGGTTTTTCTTCCTCAATTTAAGGTCTTCACTACATTTTCCAACATTGTGCTTAACGAAATCGAAGTCGTCAAAATTGGTTTTGTTAAGTTTCCTGTTTTCATTTGGGGCAATCCATGTGCTTGACTTTGGTGTACAAACGAGGTCATCAGGAACAAAAGTCTTTGCTCCCCTTTTTCAAATCAAAATGTACCACATTAATGGGCCAGCGTGTTTACATACATCACTACTTACCGCCTTACAACCACACCGTCTTGTCGATGTTTCCACTTTCTTTATTCATTTTTATTGCAACTTCGTACTTCGATGAGATAGTAAACGAAGCTTCTACAATGCTTTTAATATAAACATGTTGCGATGAGTCTTTCGATAGCGAATTACTATCATACGTTTTTGATCCAGGGCTTAAAAATAATTGGCTAACTTTACTAGCCTTGAACATGCGGTATCCAAGAGTCAGGTGTTTTTTGGCTTGCAAGTTAAGATGATGTGAAGTAATAATGGATTCGTTTATACGAGCAGGGACTAATTTTAGCTGCTTGCTCCAGTTTCCCTTTGGTAAATTGAATTTAGTATTTATTGCTTTCGTTTTATGCTTCAAGGAAGTACTAAAATAGTAATTTTCAATGAAACATTCAACAATTTTAAATACAAGGCTTAGCTTTTATATACATATATAGTATTTTGATCTTACTTTTTTAATTTATGTGCAAGTTCCAGTTCCATAGTTCACTCCTTGATTTTTACGCGCCAAGTTCCTTATTTACTGAAAAACAGCCAACTCACCCTGAACCAATTGGCCGTAGCTTGATGATCACGGGGTTTTGTTTTCCCACTTTAACAAGTTGAGCAAGACCAAAAATCATTTATAGTTTCGCCTATTGGTAGGAGGTCTGATTTGGATGTTGAACTGGCTAAAAGATTAACAACTACTAAGGAAAATACCTCTAAGGAACTCAGTACATGGATAGAGGCTCAAGACAGAGGGGGATTATTTTAGCCAACAACGGAAGCATATGAGGTTTTTGTAGCAATGTATAGTCAGATTGCAAAATACTACCGACAATAGAGTGGAAAAGGCTAAAAATAATAATTTTGTCGAGCGAAACCATTCAATTAAAGTGGAATAGTTTTTTTAAAACAATGTTCCGGAAAAAGAGAAAATTAAATTATTGAATCATTGCATCCGAAATTATATCAAACGGACATTGAAAGAAGTTGAAAGACGATTTCAAAACAAAAGCTTCAAAATCTAAAGCCAATGCCAAAGATAGGGAAAGAAATCAATTACAGCAAATGTCATTAGGGTTTAATAAATGAAGTGTTTGTTTTTAAAATGACTTAATTTATTCCAAAGTTTCTTCCACAGACTCCATTGAAGTGTTCGCCAATGTACTGTGAAAAG
This sequence comes from Leiobunum rupestre, assembly GCF_980474605.1. Taxonomy (NCBI): domain Eukaryota; kingdom Metazoa; phylum Arthropoda; class Arachnida; order Opiliones; family Sclerosomatidae; genus Leiobunum; species Leiobunum rupestre. Next base: position 69,078,041 of record NC_143389.1, on the reverse strand, counting down.
TAATTTTATATGTTTATAGCATAAACAGAGCTTCGCGGTTGTTCCCAATTGTATCTACAGTAGGGTTCTCATTCGAGCCATTTGCTCCTCGTGGTCTAGAGAACTCTAACTCAATCGGATCCTAGTTAAAATTGCCCGTAAGTACAAATTTAGCCCTTTTAAGCAAAAGCAATTTAAGAATTCCTATCATGGCTTTAGCTGTAATGAAATGAATATATTAAATGATTTTTTTCTGTGCAGAAAGAAATTTGGTATTTACCCGTTTGTTTTAATCCGGAGAGAGTTTCTAGAGAGAGTATAATTTTATTTCTATCAGCCAGTTCATAATTACCGGGGCGTTGCATGATATCCTGCTCCCAGTCATCAAAGTAATTTATAAAATAATTTCCCAGCCACTGAAAGAGTACCAAATGTTAATATATTGAAAATTAGTACAACTGTTTCATTATTATCACCTTAAGACGGCTATGATTAATAGAGCAAAATGGCATTTTGTTCGGCTTTCTTTTGTGGTAAGATTATTTGAAGTTGATGTCGAACCACTTATCAAATAATCGGATAAAATTACTATTTCGGTGTATTTTTCTTTCTCATATTCTTCGAAGATTGATTCTATTGCATTTGCAACTAAGCTACTCAACACCTGAGAAGCAAAACGAACTTTCATCTTGCTATATGAATTAAGCCTGAAATGGTAAATTTTACGTAAATTTTCTGCGTTCAACATTTATCTTCTATAAAGCTCATATATCGGGTGCCAAGTAATGTTTTGCCAATTTTTGTACATCTTGGAACCTTCTTGGCAGACAATTTCGAGTAGTTTTTAATAGATGGGGCTGGTCTAACATAGAGAAAATAGGTCTTTCCTCATCTAAACAGTATGGGTTGACACAGCAGTGAGGAATTTCTGGAGTGCAATATGTGTTAATATTGTAAAAATTTCGATTGGTTGCCGCCCAATCTCCAATAATGGTATTAATTTTGAAGCCTAAAGATTCTAGTTTATCCACAACCTCCCTTATTATAGAATTCATATCGTCTGCGGTTAAACTGTTCATTGCAAAATGTGCGAAAGGATATTTCACGTGGCTCGTTGCACCACGAAGCATCAACATTAACACCTGTGTCGCAACTGCTTTGTTTGAATATTCATCCTTTGAATTTATATTATTTCTGGCTTCATTTAAGTTAGTGTACCCTATTATTTCACCAGTTTCCATTTTATAAATTAGTTCGTCTTTAGCTTTTATTTCATCTAAGAGGATACTGTAATATTGCTTGTAAGGCGGAAGAGTTTCAGGCTTTGTCTCTTTTCATTTGGTTTAACACCTCGTCAGAAAATCCCAGGGTACCCTTTTCTTTTGGTGTAAGACGAAACAAAGTACTGTAATATTTTAGAATCCGCTAAACTTCTATAGGCGGTGGGCGATTTATGATATTGGTACAAACCCCATTTTATTGCAAGTGGATGCCATCTCCGCCCATGTTTGTCTGATTTTTTTTATAATTTTTAATTCGAATAGTAAAACTGCTGGAGCTCTTGAAGGGACGATAAAAAAAATTGGAGGCAAATATTTAAAACCGTTATTTTGAATTTTCGAAAAACCTCGCCTGCGCAAAGAGCTTGTATCACCAAAAATTTCATGCCGCCCACGCGATACCCATCGACTTTTTCTCCGTTTTGAGCGACCCGAATGAATGCCTTGCGGAAGGTAGAAGTGCTATATTATTAATCCACGGACCTAGCTCTTATCCTTTACAGTAAACCCAGTGGCGTAAATAGCGCCCCCACAGACACCGCGGCGCGGGGGGCGGGGGGCGCCCGAGAACTAGGGGGCCCCCAAACGTGTATGATTAAAATCGGTGCTATTTAAAAGGGCTCTGAGTCGTTTTTCGCGGGGGGCCCCGGAGTTCCTAGTTACGCCACTGAGTAAACCTAAGCCTTGCCCACGAGGCACGAGTTCGAGCAGAGATAAAAAGTTAACTGAACCCCGATTTAAAGGACTAGAACGTTATTATTTCAATTTATTCGTTTTCTGTGATTAAAATCATTTTAAAATTTACAAAATAGCTGTAAAACACTTTTTGAAACAATCAATACTTATTACCGTTTCGCTCCCGCGTATCGTTATATTACGACGTAGCAGTGCGTTGATGATAATAAGTAAAAGAAAGATGATAATGCCGGACAGTGATTAGGATACTCAATGAAACTTTGATTGAAATGCTTTTATTGGTAGGTATAAAATAACACAAAAATGAACACTATAAACGAAAAGTTAAAAATGGGACTTCTTATATAAATCGGGTGTATGCTCGGGATACCTGGTAGCCATGTCGAGTAATAACACTTAAATTGGGGCGGTAAAGAAAAATAATAAAGAAAAAGAACTTGCGTTAGGCGCTTAAATTTACAATTAATAAGATTTATTGGGGAAGTAACTCTAAACTTATGACTGGCGTGGAATAGGTAGAAATCGGTTAAGATACCGTTACGGGCTGGGGGCTCGGTCTTTATACTAGTCGGGATAAAGGAGTATTGTTTGGGGCTCTCGACACGGGGTGTTTCTCGCTCTCTGGACAGGAAATTAACAAAACACTCTAACTTGGTATTGGAGGAATCATTGGGGAGTATCGATTTAACATAGTTTTAGGGGCTCTAGACTCAATATTTTAACTTGTCGGGGATTGGCATATATGCTTAAACGTAGTTTTTCCGTCTCAGGTAATAGTGAGGGGGGCTTTAAGGAGGTAGTCAGGGGATGTTGTCTTCTTTTTGCTGGCTCTTTCTCTTGGTGTCTCGAATATCGGGTTACTGCAAAGCGACGTGGACAACTTTATTTCTTTGTGGCTGCTCTTCGATTTACGGGATTCCGGATGACGGGAGCTTCCGGGTTACGGGGTTCCGGATAACGCAAGACACACGCACACTTGCTTCTAAAGAAGGGGAATGGAACCCAGGAATGTCCTTTGCCAGTGGGATGATACTTCGACGACAGATGGGTTTGGAGGGGTGCCCTTAGTTGACTCGATCTGCTGATAGTTTTTCCACAACGGGGAAATGCTCCTTGATTTAGGGATTCATTTGAAATTAAACGCGCTGGGCATTTCGCCTCTTTTGGGTTGACCGTTAAATTATGCATTATGCATCTTTTATTGGGACATCGGGGACTACGTTCTTGGGATATCGCGGCCTAAGCCCGGACTGGGTTGGGGATCTCTCCTAGTTCCGATTCTGTTCGAACCCTTCCTGTTTCTTCCTCTGGTTCCCTTGCGTTCTCTGGTTTTCTTGTTCTTCCGTCTAGGGGAGGGGAGGGGGGTCGGGTGTAGGCTTGGTAGTGGTTTTTATTTGCAGTTTTACTTTCTCGGGGGTTTGGAAGGCGGCGCTATTTTCTATTGGAGGGGTCTCTGTTTCTATACATTTGGACGATTTTCACGTTTTCGTCCTTGGCAACGAAGTTTGAGGGATTTTTCCAGAGCCGAATATGACTTTTCACACTGTAAGGCAGGGGTTAGGTCGGCCGTCACATAGTTTGCGTGGAGAAAGGGGGAAATCCGGACGCTCATTCTGGTTTCGAACTCATGGTGCAACCTGACCTTCTGGGTGGATTTTCTATTTTTCCTGGCGCCGGATTGTCTATCAGGGGGAAGGTAACACTAAGGTGGGACAAAGAATGGATTCGCTAAATTATGGTTTTAAATAAACTTTTCAGTTTTTAGGGGTTTTTTAATTTAATTTTAATATTTAGAATTTTAAATTTATATCTATTTTCTGGGATTTTTCTGGGGCTTTCTAACCATACCACGCATGACATACCAAGTATCGTAGGGGTTAATCAAGTGTATTAAAGGATTTTTAATCAATTGGGGATTTTTGATTATATTTGAGGTATACCATGGGAAATTATAAAATATAGGATTATGGGATGTATAAATCAATTTTTTTTAAAATACAAAAAAATATGAACAAAAAAACTTTATAGTTTTTTTTCTCTCGCCATATGGCTCCACAGGGGTAACTTGGACCGCGCCTACCGAGGTAAGCTCGGTCGAAGTTGGCCGTGGTTCGAACCTTGGTCGTAGGTTGGGCAGGAGGAGAAAAAAATCGCTCTTATCATAAAGCTCTATGCCATTTCCCCCCCTTCTCACAACCTGGCTCGCAGTCGCTTGAAAATTTACAATATTTTAACAATAGGTCTATTTTATAAAACAGTGTTAACATGAATATATTTATGGTGTCAATAACGAATGGTTTAGCCTTTTGCAGAAGTTACTTATGGTCAAAAATTTAATGGTTTTGTTTGGCCAAATCCAATTTTAAATATCGTACATTTTATTAAATGTTTTAAATATTTTTAATGCCAAACACGTTACTTAATTCTAAAGTTAAATATGATTTAAATCAGGTAATGTTAAAAGTTTAAGATTCATCATCTTTTACGTTTAAATAAAGTTTTATAAATAACCGTTACTGCGGCCTCTAGTGGTGATAATTTAAAACAAAGGTAGACCATATTTAATCGTTTAATGTTCCACTGCCTTAACGCGTTATATCTTAGCTATAACTTTACCAAACGTGAACGTTTTTAAGACGCTAAAATAAAACGTAAGTCGTTATATCCATGTCGTATACGGAAATATACCAAATATAAACGTCCAATTTCTACCTGGGACCCTCGCGTTGATTGGATCTTTTATAAATTGGTCAATAACATAAATTACAGCAATTTAAACAAACATTTTACATGGGATGTGATATATAATTAAGGTTAAAGTTGACTAAATAGATAACTCTACAATGGCCCTCTGATTACGTTATTAATTTACATTTAAGTTTCGTTTTGCTATAAATAGATGGCACCACGCTCTCCAGTAAAGTCGCGTTTTTAGAAGAATCGGAAAGATTCATGGCCATCTCTAATAGCAGAGGCTTTTTTATAATAACATACGTAACATAATTACAAAAATTTTGAATGAAACCTTATTTCACATGGAACATATAAGTAGACTCACAACTCAATCGATATATAGTCCTTGCATACGGAATATATAATCTACTGGAATTGAAAGTTACGGATTACGGTAACTAACGAGCCGGATTACGGTACGGATTTCCGGATGACGAAGACGAACTACTTACAAGCGGGCGTAGGTATTTCGGGTTTCGGTCTAAAACGTCTGGTTAGGCGGGGGAATCGGTCTCGGTCATCTGGTTTTCTTCTCTCGGAACTGCTAGATATTGGGTGATTTGAGGGTGTTGAGGGCATTACTTTTCCCGGATTCATAGCAATTTGTACAATGCTGTTCTCATCTTGATAGTTAGCGACGGTATTCATAAAATGTATCAGCACGATTGATCGCGCATGCCGTGCACTCGGACTGTCCAAGTCTTGAAAATATCCTTACATGGCTAGCTAGTTCTGACCTTTTGGGGCTAGTTCGTCAAGTTTTGGGAAAAACCTGGGTTGGGACGACTCGGAAAGTATTGCACCATGGTCTTGTTACAGAGAGAAAACACTTTGATTAACGAGGGATTTAATTTTAGCCTTGCGGAAGGCAGGGATTTAGTTAATACTTTATTGTAAGAGAATGGTTTAATTAATTAGCTTAATTAATTTAAATTATATTCAACAACTGGGAATGATTTTTATTTAATCGATTCTTGAATTCTGGGTCATTTGACATATTGGTTTTAGTAATACTTAACAATAATCAATTTAGATGGTCAAGAGAGCGGGGGGAAATGTAATAACTAAAGTAAATAGATCCTAAAAAAAAATAACAAAATTTAAGTATGCGGGGGAAGATGAACCGGAAGGGTTACAGTACCTCACCTTCACCGATGCTGGAAAGTTTGGGACTTGGGATAGGTTCATTTAAGTTGCGGGGTAACCTAGGCCCATTGTAGAACCAAAATCATGTGTCATAAAAGAAAATCAGGTTTGTAAAAAAAACCTTGAGTAATAACATTTTCTAAATTTGTTATATTACAGAGATAATGTCTTGAACCAAAAATATCTATTACTTTGATACAAGATTTGTTAAAGAAAAGCCAAGTCAGTAAAGCTTGTGCTGTAAGTTTCTAAAGAACGCATCCTAGTAAATTAAATCATATAACTAAACTAAATTTTTAAATATAAAAATTAGTGTCCATGAATAAACGTTTTAAAACGGGGATATTTTATTTAAAAAAATAAAAAGAGGAAGAACCATGGATTATAGATGAAACATGACGTTTTTATTTTGATAGATCAAAATAAAAACATCATGTTTTATCTAAAATCCATGGTTCTTCATCTTTTTATTTGTTTTTAAATAAATTATCCCCGTTTTAAAACTAAATTTTTATCTTAAATTGACTCAAACCATTGTTGTTGAACTATTTCCTGACTACATTAGAATCCCCTTTAGAAATGTAGTTGCAGAATTTCACACTTTAGAGTTCTTTCAGAAAAGAATTTCCAGTAACAGTGCAGTTTCAGTTGAATTTAGAAGAACATCTTCTACGGAAAACAAATTATGTTTATTTCGAAGGCCTTGGGATTGAAAAAGATACCATTATAAAAAACTTCCAAACATACCTAATAAACTAAGAAAGGGAGAACTTCCTTGCACACACATAATCTCAACAAGTTGTGAAGGTTGGTTTAAGAAGTATGATGAAAAAGCTAAAGATATTTGTAGCGAATGCAAATACATACTTGTACAAAGATACTTGAAAGTTTGTAATAAGCGTCGAGATGAAGCAATATTGTCCCCAGCTCGTAGAAAGAGGATTCAACCATCATCTGACTGCCCTCCAAAATACCTTTCTCCAACAAGTTTAAACCGAAGTTCACTGTGTATAGATTTCAAAAATTTAAAATAAAAGCTGACAAGGTTGAAGCTAAACTAAAAGAAATGCGAGTGAACCTTAGGGAAAAGAAACACAACCAAATGAAGCAAGTAAATGCGTGGATTAACTCTGATTTTTAACAATCATGGAAGAAGTTCTGAACAACGCTGATGGACAAAATTCTGGAAATGATAAAGAAATGTATTTATTTATTTAAATAATTTTACTAAATCTTAATTATTGCAGTCTGTGCTTCCCGAGACAATAGATAGTGTTATTACTTATCGTATAGGTACGCCACATAAATTTAAATTTTCTATAAGATCTGATGTTTGATCGCTTTGAAACTTGAAACTTGGCTTTAACATTTTTTTGTGATGGCTTATTTTTCTCATAAATTTTTAAAAAAGTACTTAAAAGATCGCGAACAATTACAATTAAGCAACCTATATTATTTATTATGTTATGTAAATCAATTTTACTACCAGTTTGGCTGAATACTTTCATTATATTTAAGTTAATTTTATCACAAATTATAGCATCAAGATTCATTGCTTAAGCCTTGGAGAAAATCCGTCTGTTTACGCGGCCCGGATTTTAAGTGGGCGGTCCCCGTAGTTTCCGTTTCCGATCTCCGAAGATAACGTAAATTTAGAATAAAATAAAATACGCTAGCTTTCGGGCTGTGGCCTCTCGTCAGGCTATTGTTAAATTTCGTCACGAAATGAAAGTGACGTCGCCTGAACAAGGTTTCATTGAGGAAATAACGTTTCTGGTACACTTATGATAACACAGGTGGCAATGAAAAAGCCGCCACTGGCTTTATAACTGTATTAAATCTCCAATTACAACTCGGTTTCAATTAGCACTAAAACCTTATAGGTGCTCTCTAGTTACAGTAATTTATTATTAATTTAAAAACTTTGAACTTAAGATAATTTTACAACGACGCTTTTACTGTAAAAGGAGGAATAACGAAAAACGTTTTTTGACAAATGTGTTATAAAAATAATTAATTGCAATATCTTATTTATGTTGAACCGTAGAGAAACGTTCTTACGCGGAGTAACTCATTGCATTTAAATATGTAAAAACTTCTTTGTGAAAAACGTGTAACCTCATTATGTTAATACAAAGATTATACTATAACTACGTACCCTAGATTCGAAATCCAGCTCCTTGCACGTAAACGCAGGCTCTTACTGAGTTCCCGGCGGAAGGCGGAAAAAACTGCCTCCATAGAGCCGCTGCTGGCACGGCTACCGACATCTAGTTAAAATGTTTTAGTGAAAATTGCGCCGTGGTTTTGGACTCGCGGTTTTCAAGATACCAGATATTTTTGCGTTATTGTTTTAAAACAATAATGGATCATGCCTGTAGCTCTAAAAATATTTCTAAACGAAAGAAAACTAAAGGTGAGTAATATAATCTTGGGTTATCTATTGAAATTCCTTATTTCTCACCCTGCCTATGGAGCCCGATTTTTCCGACTTCCGGCGCGAACTCAGTAAAAGCCTCACGAGAAAACGCGCTATCGATAAACGCCGTGATTTCGAATCTAGGGTACGTAGTTATATTATATTTGGTAAATATAGACGCATTTGTACTATATTACGACGAATACATACGAAATACTAATAAAAATCTACTTTTTGAAAATGTGTGATAAAATATTTTAATTAATTCCTGGTAAAATACAACGATAACAACTGATAAAAACGTTGGTAATCTACAGCTCGTCTTCGTGAGTATTTTTGGACTTAGTGTCGTAATACGTTTCCTTGATCAAGTCTGCGGCTTTTTCTCCGACCATGATGGCAGCCGCGTTCGTGTGACCAGTTATCATGCTTGGCATCACTGAGGCATCCGCGACCCTCAAGCCTCGAATTCCTTTCACTCTGGAAATAAAATTAAGTAAAAGGTCAAACCTACCATTTTTCTTTTCTTAGATTTGATATTTTTAAAGAATAAAGCGAGATGGGTTTTATCAAATAGTAGACTTATTTACACCATTGCAAAATCAATTAACCCTGTAGCTTTGGTTCATGTGCAAACCACAAACTAAGGAAGTGACGGATTACCCAATAGGCATACTAAGCACACGCCTAGAACTTTAAGAGACATCGAAAATTACATTAACACAGTTTTACACTAGGAGTAACAAACGCAAGGGGAACGCAGCTAGCCTTTAAACACGCTAACGCGGTGTACAAATTTCATTGGACGAGCCTTTACGCTGAGCGTTTTCCGGGCAGGGGGGAAGAAAATTTCCGTACTTTCCCCTTCCAACGGCAGCAGACGCTAAAGCGTCTAACCAATGAAAAATGTACGCAAGAAAATGCACTACTTTGGACGGGTTGCGTTCTCTTTGTGTGGGGTGCTGTGTTTGTTGCTCCTAGGTTTTTACATAAGACAGAAAGGTGTGCGAGGGAGGAGATTTGGCTAGAAAGGGGAATGCACTCTGAAATAAGGGCAACGAATAGGGAAAATGCTGCAATGGGAAGACAAATCCATACTTCACACACACACACACAGAGGGAGGGAATAAGGATGATTCATGTAGCGACGCCGATAGGCACCCAGCCCACGAGAGTCCACGCCCAGAAGTAACCCGGCCTCCAATTTAAAGGCATTAAATGTCGCTAAATGACTTCGGTGGTGCTCGGGTATTAGCTAAAATTTATTATTTTTTTGTGAAGTTTCCGACGCCCCAAGCACAGCTGGATCCGAAAAGTCGACCAAGGTTATTGCTTTCACCTATTGACAAATTAAAATAGGTGAATGCAATGGGCTGCGATATTACATTTTATTTTTACCTTATCTATGTAAAATGTATTTCAATATTTAATAAACATCAACCTTTATTAATCAAATTTTTTTACTTTGGTTTGAAATGAGCATATGCCCTAGGATTAATAAAGAGAGTAGTTATCTCTGTCAGCCTTACAAGAAAATTATGAGTAGTGCTAGATTAAAAATGCCTATCTTGTGGAATAAAAATAGCGAGGGGCTAACCACTCACTGAAAATCTGTACACCGATTACCAATGAGTACAGCCTTTGGTAGTGCTAAATCTGTACTCATTTACGTAATCATTTTAGTGCAGTCAAAGGTTGTACACCGATTACGGGGAGTGGTTAGCCCCTCGAAAAATAGTTGGCAGTGACTACCTGTAATTATTTAAATAAATCGATTTAATAGGCAGTAAAACATAAAATGTCAAACTAAATTAAAAATTTGGCACCAAACGTATTTCACCTTTTAGCCCACAGGATATAATGGAAGTTTATTAAAACGCCCAATATTATAGAGGTTAAGCCAGCAACTGAAAATGTAGAACTTGAAGAACAAGTTCCCCCTTTACATTTGGCTTAAACAGTTTATTAATGATAAATATGTACAAACATTATATTTTAATATCCTTAAGTTGCTTTGATATAAATATGAACCTCGCAGTCTAAAATTGTTTGTAATATCTCATGGGTGTATATGCATGTTTTTAACAGCCCTTTAAACATATTTGAACTAGATTAATATACACAAACCCTGTGTCCTTTTAATTATCAAATTAATATTTAGGCATGGAAATATAAAAACTTCCAAATTTTAATGTGCTTAAGTTTCTTCGATACTGATCTCTCAGTGTAAAATCAGTTGTAATATCTTAGTGGGGTATAACATTTTTTTAACTAAGACTTCGCTCGCAACAGCACTTTAAACATGTTTGCACTGAATTAATAAGGACTGTGTTAATAATATTCAATTAATATTATCTTTCTAGGTATTTAGTATTTTTTAAATATTTAATTTTCTGGAATGTCCAGAAAAGAAAATGTTTCTATTCTTTCATTGTGTATTTTTATTTTAAATATTTTATTTAAATATTTCAATACTAATTTAATACTATGAGGATAAAGTCACCAGTGGCTTAATGTAAAATACATCTACTTGATCTTATAGCAGACTAAAGAACTGGTATGGCTATCTCCAAATGTAATGTTTTCCATTTTTCCATCACTATTTTTCAACGGTTTTCATACCGATTATTAATGAGATTTTTCTACCGGACCCCCCACCCTGGAAAAGCCACAAGGTTTTGCAGCCCTCGGTCCGTTAAGAGTCACGTTTAAGCTATTCTTATCCGAAAACCTCTTTACATTAACTTCTGATAAAGTTCCTTATATTAAAAGTTTCCTCGTTTAATCATAAGATCTTTTGTGATCATGAAACGTTAGCTAGCTCATTTTTGTTCAAACTCCAAGCTTTCAATATAAAAAACCTTGTTCGAACTCCAAGCTTTCAATATAAAAAACCTTGTTCAAACTCCAAGCTTTCAATATAAAAAAACCTTGTTCAAACTCCAAGCTTTCAATATAAAAAACCTTGTTCTAACTCCAGTGTCGTTAAAAATAAAATACGGCACCTGAGTTGCGGGTCGACCACCGTGTCCAGGCTTTCAGGGTCTCCCATTTTGGCAGTTCCAAGCGAGTGATAGGCCGTAGTGGCAGTCATTTTAGCAAGACATTCCAAATACTGATCGGAGCTGGGCTGATACGACTCACAACCGGGAATTGGATGATCAATTGGCTTCGCTCCGAAGCGTTTTAACGGCTCCGATTCTGCGAGTTGAATGGCTATCTTCAACCCTATTGGGACCAATGTTAAAACTTTAAAGATACACATTTCTGAGGATATTAGGAAACTTTTATTTTTTTTTAATTTTTGGTACCACGTCAATTTTTGTAAATACCTTTAGCTTTGACAACCAATTTTTAATCAAAAAAAATTAAGAAAACATATGGATATAATTAAGATTGTGGACTTTAGTTGACTAGTAGATATCATCAGAAGTATATAATATCTTACGGGATAAGTATTAATCTACCTATCTTGTTAATGTGATGTGGTAGAAACATGTACAAGCAGGATTCCGTTGAATTTTCAAAATCAAGTTTGCGAAGTAAATATTGAGAGGGATGAAAACCGTCCAATATTAATTTCCGAATACTAACTCACTGGTCTATCAATATAACTGCGCAGTGTAATTTTTACATTTTACTATTTTTAACGAAATTCAATCCCAACTGAATCTTCGTCAAGGTACGTGTTTCATTTTAAATTTCTATATTGATACTTCACTAGTAAGATAAATTTTTTATATTTCTGATTTTTTTGATACATTACTGATAGCGAAGTCGTGGAATCTATTAATCTTCGTTTTAAAGGATAAAAATTAATAAAATCACGTGTGATTTCTGCAATTATTTAATTTACCCATCAAACAAACGGAAATTAGTTTTCCCCATCAAATAATTCGAAAATCAGGTTCCTTCGTATTATCGAGGATTTTAAATGGTATAATAAATGTTTAACTGAAAATATATTTTGAACAATTTAAATAAATACTACTAATTACCTTCCACAAGAATTTTCAAGTCGTCTTTGTTGCTAAGAAAGGGCATATTGATAAGTGGTTTGTCCTCTGGATTGGCGCTTCTTAATGTGACGTTACCAACAGACAAAGGACGCATGATTATGGGCAAGATAGAGAACACATCACGATCGAGGTACTGCCCCAAAAAACCTTTAAGCTAAAAAATTATTAATTAATTTTTGGGTTTTAGCAAAATTATATTTCCTTAGGAAATAAACAGTATTACATATCCATAAGGTTTCTTACCTAACCTAACGTTACACTAAAAGGAAAAGGAAGATTTGAGGGTCTCATTAATTTTGTGGAGTTAATCTGAGTCCCTATGCTTCTGCTTAATTAGGGTCCCTGACATCCCTGAAGCCGCGTATTGGGTCAACATATTTTATGCCAAGCTCTATCAAAATTAACAACCACGCCAATCGGTTAAAAATAGATTAACCATTGTATCAGAGTATTTCACAACGATTGCGCAAATGCATAGATAGTTTTAAAAAATTAGTTTTCGTCTCCAAATTGGTGTTTTAAAATTTCTTTGAGTATGTGCACGTTTTGAATCACAAAGTGATTTCTTAAATCATTAACTTAGATTTCAGAGCACGATTTTCTTGTTGAGTTCTGGTTTTTAAAGCTAATTTCCAAATTTTGGATCTAATTTTCGCCGAGATTTCGGGATTTTCAAGTTGACTTCAAGATTTCTAAAATCAATTTTCTCTAGAGTGTACGGGATTTGCCGCAACCGCATTCATCAACCATGGCGCTCCGTAAATTGTTGAAGTTTCTTTAGCATTTGATTGTTTTGGTAAGTTTTGTACCATATTTACGAACTACCTTATTATTGTGATGTTTACAAGTCATCATCGTAGACAACATAACCAGTTCAACATCCGGCAGGTCATCAGGGCCATCTGCATATTTAGTTCTCACGAAGCCAATGGTTTCAACACCACCACACGAAGTTGAATATCCTGTGGCCAATTATGAAAATAATAATAAATGACGTTTTATAATATCAATGATTGAAACATAGCCGTGAGGTGACACGATGTCTTAAATTGAACTCAAATTATTTGTCTCTAAATGTATTTAACATTTCAATTAGAAACCTGTACAGTATATATAGTCGAAAACTCATAAATAAAGTTGGTAAGATGTAAATTAGCTTATTTTTGAGTAAATTATGTGGTCGTAGAGAAAAGTTGGTTTTCGAAATCAATCTTATGTTGTAAGTTAGTCGCATATGCCACTAGAGCTGATTTATCTTACCTTTTGTGTCTGTCGTCACCGATATGTACAGTTCGTTTCTACGCAAAAGGGAAGATAAATCAGCTCTGGTGGCACATGCAACAAACTTACAACACAAGATTGAATTCGAGAACAGTAAACTACAAACTTGTAAAAAATAGAATTAGAATTTGTGAAGCATATTTTATTAAAAAATCAATAGATAAAAATCAATGCTTAAACAGTAACCTAGGTCCTGGTGTCGATACTTTTAAACAATGGAATGAATTACTTTTTCAAATGAGAAACTACCAGGTGTTATTTATAAGGATCAGTGTTTGTAAATGGACTAGAGCCCTGATGACGGAGCAATCGCGTATCCGAAACTAGTCGGGTTCATTTTCATTAATAAATAAATAAATTCATCTTGTGCACTTTTAAATATATATTCAATCTCGTATAAATAAAATTCAAAGATTTAAAGAAAAATCCCACCAAAAACAAAGTTAAGGTAACACTAACATGGTTTTTCCCATAACCACAATAATAGTTAAAAATAGAGCCCACCTTATTTTTTATTTTCGACTATGCTTTACAGCTTTCTTATGTGAAGAATAAATATATCCTACACGTTTTACAATTCCATGTTAATTACATTTCGAGAAAAACTAGCATTTTCACGCGTTTTAAACAAAGACACTTGAGAACGTATTTCAAAACTAACCGGTTCCAGGAGTAATTTTGTCTTCTTGAAATCGAGAAAAAACAAAGGCATCTTGAGTGTCTATGGTATAATGAACACCCCAAGATAATACGTGATCTTGATGATTTTGACCAACTGGCAAATCCGCTACTACCTCAATCTAGGTAAAAGTATTTAATTATAAATAAATCTTCAATAAGGCGTTTGATTTACCAGGAAACATTTAGAGCTTTCAATTCTAAAAACAAAATATTAGCATGCTTCATTTAACGAAATAAAAAACAACCCAGGATTATAATCCAAGTTTAAACGTTAATCATTTTTCGTTTTACTTTAAAAGCCACCCTTTTTTAATTCAGACGCTCTAAAGTATCCGGCATAGTCGTACTCCTAGATCACGAAGGTGTTCTTTAGGTCCGATTCCGGACAACATGAGAAGTTGAGGCGTATTAATTGCTCCAGCAGACACGATCACTTCTCTCCTGGCTTTAACGTGACGGATCTCTCCGTCAACTTTATAGAAAACGCCACGAGCTACTTTGTCCTGGATGTTAATCTTCATAAGAATTAGACAATATAAATAACTAAAAATATTTATTATTACTGAAACCAAGTTTTAAACTTAGATTAACTAGAAAAAAGCTCAATCATTTAAATTTACTTTTGTGGCCAAAGCGTTTGTAATGACATTAAAGTTTTTCTTTTGGTCTGATTGACGAATAAAGGCTTTTTCGGTACTACATCTTAATCCGTCCCTGGTTGTAGTTGGAACTGGAGTGAACCCTGTAGGTAAATTTTAAACTATCAAAAAGGCACAACGAATATTTAAACAATTCCACTTTCGATTAATTATAGTCATAAATGTATAATTAAAATCTTATTTGGCTACTGGTAATTTAATAAAAGAATAAAAATTTAAAGTCAATGATATTGATTGTGTACAATATTAAAATATATTATTTTAAATAAAATATATATAATTTGGAAAATGTACCACATTTACTTACCTAATTGACTTTTCCCATTAATATCTAATGTTGGATAGCCCAACAGTTTACCAGCTTCCAAATAGGCTTTTACAAGATTCGATTGGTAATCAATAGAAGAAACTGTTAATTCCCCATTGGTTCCATGAAATTCTGAAATTAAAAAACATAATACGTTTCTTATGTGTAATTTCAATATATTTCCGCATCTTTGTTAGAGATGGCGGACAAGGTACAGGCATGGATCTTGTGAGACACTTTGCGCTCTGTATGCACTTTTATTAAACATTTTAAGTCACATTAAAACTGGCTATAATTTTTTTCACCAAATTTTCAACTGGGGAAATTTGAGTGTCAAACCGTAACTTGACAATTAGATAATAATGTGGGGTGGTGGAGTGGTTTCGCCTCGCAGCAAGAGGGGCCGGGTTAGATCCCAGCTTGTGGCACTGGGTGAAGAATTGGAACTTCTCCTTCTTTGCAGTTCTCAACCCACTGGTTTCCTCTTTCCGTAAAAAATTGTAGAGGTTAACATTAATAGTTAGTGTAGATAGGTGTTGGCTCGCGTGGTATAAAAGGCGTGCCACCACCCTCCTCCGCATTGTAACCCGGCCACCTGATTTAAACGCACTAACGGTCGCTAGACGACTTAGGACTAAGACGATGCTTTGGGTTATTATTATTAATTCAGGGACCATCTATAAAGGATCGAGGTCATAGATCGGTGAGCATGATGCTGATGCTCTCTCAGACGGTGAAGGGGTGAAATCTTTAATTGCCACTTTCTAAATATCAGCTCTAGAAACATTGAAGTGGTCGGAGGTTCCGGCAAGCGGGAGTGATGAAAATGATAAACTTAATGCCTTGTTATATTTCATGTGTCCTCAAGTATATGACATAGTTAAATTTTAACTTTCAATGACAGATCAAGGGAATTACCGTATAATAAAGATCGTTTTTACAGCCATTATGGAGCCATCTTGACCAGGGAAGAATTATTTACAGCTTTATATGGTTTGTCGAAGAATTCCTAATCTTATAGATAAGTGTGATTAGTTAATTTGTGATAGGCTGGTAGTCGAAATAAGGGACCAAACCCCATCTGAACGTCTACCACTTGACAGTCAGCTATAATTAACGCGGGTAAAGGGAGAAAGTATGTGGTTGTATGTACAGTTGTTTGTACTGCCTGGTAAGATACAACCAAACCCCGAAGTTTGAAATTCGTTTGCTACAGCAAAACAGGTCTTTATGTCAAGTAGGATATCGTAGAAGAGGTCTAGTGAGATATCACTCAAGAGTGAAATGACCAGAAGCAAATACAATTTTCTACAAGTGTATTAAGGCACACATTGTTCAACAATGCACGAAAACCTCAGTACACGTTGTAAGAAGCACTGATCCTCAGTGGGTTAAAGGTGGGATGGCGTAGTGGTTAGGGTTCAATCCCAGCTTGTGGCACTGGATGGAAACTCGGAACTACTACTTCCGCGTTGAGTTTGCAAGTTCTCTTCCCACTGGTTTAAGGGGTTTACCCCCGAGTTCTGCGGTTTCCCCTTCCATAAAAACTTGTTGAGGTTAACGGTAATAGTTAGTTTAGGGAGCTGCTGACTCGCGTGGCATGAAGGGCTTGTCACCAGCCCACCACCCTCCTACGCATTCTAACCTGGCCACCTAAATTAAAGGCTTTAAAAGGCGCTTGATGACTTAATCTAGCCTAGCTGATTACATTAAGATTGATGAACATTTTGAAGAAACTTGAGATTTACGACAGAAATGTAAACGGCACGGGAAGAGAAAATGGTACTACAACGCCTTTCAGATACGTTAATCACGTTTAACAGAGCAAAATGACAGTTATTATTCGGAAGAGTAAAATGTTTGGATCATTTAATTGACGGAAAATGCCATATAACCTACGAACCTACCTATCAATTATTTGCCAATGTTTGTCGAATATACTTAAGCCACCAACTGTGCTACAAAGTACTAAGAATATGCAGATAAATAAATGCTTTTCACAAATAAATGGAAATATGAGCTTCTAAAGACTCCCGGTGTTGGCTAAGCGCTGAACTGTCGCCGTTGTTGGGTACGCTTTTAAATGACGACTCCTTTAGGATTGCCGGCCTTCGTTTTAGTGCTCGAATTTTGGTGCCACACGCTTACAACTGTGGCAACCATGTAGATTCTTTCCGAACTCACGTTTTGAGCTGAAAAAAGAGCTCAGACGTCTTTCCTGAAAAGGGGGCGTCAATGACAATATAAAACGCGCTCTTGTTACCCCGTAAATTTTGAACCCCCTGATTTCTCACGAGAAGATGACCAACAACCGGATGGCTTGTCGTTGATACCATTATCTAGAGGACACACAGTGATTTGGGATTTTACTCGCGACTTCGTATTGGTCTTCTTCCCCTATAGAACCTCTTTGCGCCGTCACTCAGGCTGAATTATAGAAGAAGGCCAAATGCTTTGGTCTAGAGAACTATCGAAATTCTTGGTTCTTTCGGTCGTGATGGTTTGGCTGTTGCTCTAGAAATAGCTCGTTAGCTCCAGGAATTCTAGTTCTGTCGAATTTTTATTTCAAAAATCGCGAAAGCACTTTAGCATGACAATGTATCCCTCGTATCCAAAACCTTTCTTCATAGGGCTTCGCTTGGTGACTATTTGTATTCGCTGCCCTAATTCGCATTTTATTCAAAATTTAAGATAATTAAAAGTTTCAGAAATACGAAGATGCTTATCAAGCCTTGTTAGCCCACCATACTCCACCATTGGCTAATTAAAAAAATCACTTGATGACTTAGGCCTAGGGTGGTGCCTTGGGTATTAACCTAGCTGATTATTATTATTATTATTATTATTATTTGGTTTTTTCAGTTTAATCCTATCTGTCAAGCAGTTAGGCGTTTATTGGGCAAACTGACAAATTATTATTATTATTAGTATTATAATTATTATTATTATTATTTAATTTGTGTCGTTTTTTACTTTTTTTCAATATACGTTTTAGAAAATAATATAACAACAAACTAACCCTGTATAAATTTTAAAAGTGTTTAACTAACATGTTTTTATACAGAATAAAAAAGTTTGAATTGAATTGAATTATTATTATAGAGACCAGCAAAACTATTAATTACGCGTAAGTTTAGTTTAACATTATGAATTACCAATGAATATTTCAATCCCACAGTTTCTCCATGATAACTCGTTGGAAAAATTGAAAACCCAGAAAGCAACGTTATAGCATTAAAAACTGCATAACTTTGGGTATTAGCCTAGCTGATAATTAATATTATTATTATTAAAATGGAGAAGAGGACTGGATAATCGATGTGAAAAAAGAAGATACAATTGCGTATAGCTTTTGATCCCAAGTCTCCAACCTTAAGAAGTGCTTGTAGCGAAGCAGATCGGAGCTCGACCCAAGACAAGAAAGAAAACCTCCAAGATAGTCATTTTCCGATTTCTTTTAATGATATATTTTTTCAGTAACCAGTTTTAGTTAAAAGCTTAAGCTTATGTTATATAATTAAATCTTTGATATGGATGACATCTAAAGATAAGATATCTTAGTAGTGGCAGACAACGTACAGTACCGGACAAACGTTCCGGGCCGTTTAGTTTTTGTTGCCATTTTTGGGTAGTTCGAGCTAGAAATTTCAGTGATAGCTTTTTGGAAAGGACAACATCCTGAGCATACACATCTTTAAATATATTTACGTTGACGAATATTGCGCCAAAATGAAACAAGAAGTGGTCACACCCCTCGAAGTCAACTTCTCATAACTCCCCAGGAACGTTTCTACAAGGGTTGCATTATACGCTAAGTTAAGTTAGAAGAAACCTATGCATTATACGCGCCTTGTTGCACTGAATCCAAATATCTTTACAGATTTCAAAAGATATTAAACAAACAATTCAGCTTTTAAACTAAAAATTTAACAATAATGTTATTTATGGCGTGAACAATACTACCCCAACATGTTCTTTTTTTTATTAACAAATCACAGAACTGTTCGGTTTTAGTAAATACGAATTTAGATCATTAGTGACCGAGACTACGATTATTTTTCAAATCAAAGCCATAACCCGTGGACAGCACCTTGAAAATAATTTCCTATTTGGTTCTAAATTTGCAGAATGTTTCACTTAAAAATTTTGTAAAACTCTTTTCGTCGCTTAGTTCTACAATAAAGTAAATACGACAGCATTATTTCTGCGCGGCAAGGTTCGACTGTGACGCTATTCTATATATGCATTTACGAAAAATTCGAAATTCCATACCTATAAAAGCACTATTTATCGACATATTTCTTAACGCGTTTTTCACCCCCTCCCCCCATTGTTACCTCTCCGAGGGGACTATGTCCCCTAGGAGGGGTTATACAATCACCGTGTCTGTATGTGGGTCTGTCTGTCTGGCCTGCGAACGCGTTCGCATTTTCGGTGCAAAGTGTAATAACTGCGTGCGCAGTTTCTCGAAGGGTTGGCGAAACCACCGTGTGACGGTGAGCGTTAATGGAATCATTTGCGGTTTGGTTTGGATGGTGTTTTTTCGCTCACCGTCGTGACGGTTCGGTGTATTACGTTTTTGTAATGTTTATGCGTAGGTTGTGAGTGTTGAGTTTGTTGTGTTTGTGTTTTGATGGTTGTGCATGTTGAGTTTGTTGTGTTCGTATGGGCGTTTTCTCTCCTACTTCTTCCTAATGACTTTGGGACGGACCGAGTGTTGAGTGTAATGCTACCTCTCAACGTCCAATGGCAGGGTTTCCACCAGTTGTACACGGAAATCGTATTAGTATCATTTTGCGATCGCATCGGGCGGGATTTGAACCCGGGACCTCCTGCTTGACAGGCGGACGTTCTACCACAGAACCACCGACACTTGTTAAGCTTTATTGAAAATTAGACCTTCAGCTTTATCGGAAGCGTATTTAATAGAGTACGAAATTTTGGTTTAATTGAAATAGAATTGAAATTGAAATTATTGCATCGAAGAAATTCTAATTTAGCGTTTCTCTATTGATTAAAAACAAATGCGCCACCCAGGTTTCGAACCCAGGCCATTCGGCTTGGCAGTCGAGCGCTCTACCACAGAACCACCGATAGCTGCTTAGGCTCACTGAAATTAAGACACCCATCGTAAGCATAATAGGTAATAAAGTCTTTTTTTATTAATGAATTTATGATGGCCTAATCTGGTTTTTTTACGAATGAAATTTTAAAGGTTAAATCTTGTTTTAGCGCAGTCAGCCGAGATTAGAGGGTTAAAGGGTAGACCCTGTGGGTGGTCCACTTTGTTAGTTTTTTTGTTATTTATTTACGGGTATTTTTAACGACCTATATATAGTTGTGTTAATTCAAAGGAGATAATTTAACGTTAATTGCTTTAAGAGCTGGCGGTTAGTCAAGTGGCTCTTTGTGCTTTGTTGATGGTAAGGTTTTTGCTTCTTGTAAATATATTTGAGTGGATATTTGGATATCTACGATTTCTAACGCAGTCAATGATTTCCTGGGTGCGCGAGTCATTATATGATATAGGAAATTGGACGGCATTGGTTTTTTTCACGCGGTATGTGTCACAACGTCAACTGGAAGTCTACGAGCGTTGAAATATAATGAGCGTTAAAGATGCGGCAAGTATTTCGTAAGCGAGAAAAATACAAATACCATCTGTAGATATTTCTTTCATTAAAATTTGCTTAGTATTATATTCAACTGATAAACATGTACTGTAAAAAGGGTTAAATTCAATTGTGCATTGTTTTAGTAAGTCTAACTCGCTGTTGTAACTACTTAATTTATAATATTCTGAATAAATTAAACTCGATTGTTTCGTCTCAATTATTTAAATTAATATTAAAATTTTATACCGGGCTGGGTTTAAACCGAGAATACGTTTTTCGTAAATAACTCTGAATTGCGGAGATATCTTTGGGGGTCGTGTCGAGAAATTAATACCACTAGGGACCATTCTTCCGAGGAGAGGTATATTTTGGCTTGCTGACTTGTTAATATTGTGCGCCTACATTAGAGAAGACATTTAATGGACACACGACGACGAAAGAGTTTTACCGAATTTTTAAATAGGAAATTATTTTCAAGGTGTTGTCCATGGGTTATGGCTTTGATTTGAAAAATAATTGTAGTCTCGGTCACCAATGATCTAAATTCGTATTTACTAAAACCGAACAGTTCTGTGATTTGTTAATAAAAATACGAAATTTCATAACTTACGACATAAAAAAACAAAGGTTAGGTTAAACATGTTGTGGTAGTGAACAGTATTGTTTTACCGTATTAACTTTTGCTACAATGTTCACTCCATAAATAACATTAGGGTTAAACTTTTAGTTTAAAAGCTCAATTGTTTGTTTAATATCTTTTGAAATACTTCAGCGATTTTAAATCTGTAAAGATATTTGGATTCAGTGCGTATAATGCAACCCTTGTAGAAACGTTCCTGGGGAATTATGAGAAGTTGACTTCGAGGGGTGTGACCACTTCCGGTTTCATTTTGGCGCAATATTCGTTACCGCAAATATATTTAAAGATTTGTATGCTCACGATGTTGTTCTTTCCAAAAAGCTATCACTGAAATTTCCAGCTCGAACTACAAAAAAATGGCAACAAAAACTAAACGGCCCGGAACTTTTGTCCGGGACTGTACATAAGTAACATTTAAACGGAGTATAAATCTTTGTTATTAAGATAACAAACGGTTTATTATAATAAAGTGTAATTTATTTTAAATTTTTAATCAAACTTTCATACCTGGATCAATATTTTCGGTTATTCTGATGTCTTCCGATTTTTTGAAGTAGGGCAAAACCTCGTCGTAACTCCATCCGGTCGCTCCGTTCGCGGCCCAGTCGTCGAAGTCCTTCCTGTTGCCTCTGGCGTAAATCATATAGTTCAAAGTACTGGAACCTCCTAGCACTTTCCCCCGCGGGTAAAAACATTTCTAGGAAAAGCCCTTCATTAGGTCATGCAGTTTTCAGAAGATTTGTATGATTTATTATATCTTAATTGGAAAATTAATAATTAATATTATTAACAATGCCCTACACTTTAATTTTTCGATCTTTACACAGAACTTAAAATAATCTTACGAATTCATCGGTAATCATTGGAGGAATAATAATATAAAAACGAAATAAAAAACTATCTGTTAAAATAAATATATTCAATAATAACCTCCTAATAATCTTGAGATAATCAGGGTATTCACGAAGAAATCACCGGAAAAGCCCTACCAAATTTTATTTCTTGCATTACCTTCAATTCGAAATTCGACACTAAGTGTTTTTGTATTTTCGTGATTCCTTTGGCTGAAGCGTTTTGTAGAAACATTTTGAGAAATTCCGTTGCTTTGTTTACTTGGTTAGAAAATATATACCCTATTTTTGTATATAGCCAATAATACGTATGCTAAAATAATTATATTTAATTTGGAGTTTTGTAAAGATGTTTAGTTTCCTGTAAGACAATGACTTGGCGCTAGCCTCACTTTTGGAAAACAACTTTAGAAGTGATTGAGCTCTTGGAACGATAACGTAGGCTGGACTGTTTATTCTTGTTCTTGACTTAAGTAAAGGTATTTTTGTAAAACTTTCAATTCCTAAACGGTTTTGTTTCGTAACCATACTAAAACTATCTCGTTTCTCAATCGGTGCGATACTTAGATTCAATTCTTAAGCGATTCCCTTCACATCACAGCCTTCCTATTCGCTTTTGCAGAGAGTAGAGGCAAGTCTTGTGGCTCGACGATTTCGTAATTTGCTAAGATATTCTCGTCATCATTATATGTGATGACTCTAACGACCAGGTCGTTAAGACTACAATGCCTTATGACGTCTCCTTATACTGAGTACCTCAAGTTTTCTCTGGCTGCAGACAGAGAGTGAAGAGACCGATTTCGATGGTGAATTACGTTATTATAGATCACACCCAGACCCCCGGTAATAATTGTGAGTAAACAGGCGGTAAAAAGCCATGTAAAATACATTTAGGCTTAGCACTCGTGAATACTCGTTTATTGCGTGAACACTCAGTGAATTTACTCAGTAATTAGTTGATATAATCACAAGAAAACATATATTTAAGTAATCAGTGTATGCATACTGGGTCGCGCGCCAAATGTCTTTTGAAAAGAGAGTCTTTACTCTCACAATGCTCAACATTTGAGGAAATAGTACTCAAAAGAGTTACGACAGTGTAGCAGTCGATTCCAATAGAAAATCAGAGTAAGAACCCAACGCTTTAGAGTTTCAACGAACACCATTAATGGATCAACTTTGATAATATTTACATAACGTTTTCACATTTTAAGGTAACCGTTAAAAGGTTCAAAATTGATAAAATATACATATAGGTAAAATATTTTCTAGATGATCCAAAATATATAACTACCCAACCCTACCACCACAGCCTTAATTCTTTCTTTACACTGTTTTCTTGAAAACAGTGTTTGAGTAATTTTGTTATATGGAATCTTGTCTTACTTTATTTTGAAATCCCTGGCAGGCGAATTCTTGGGGCTCCGATGTGTAATTCCAATCTTCAGCCGTGTCTTGCAGATCGAGCGCCAACAGTGGGATCTCACTTATTTCGGAAGGCTTTCCACCGGCTTCGATCAGAAGAACTTTGGCTGTTTCTATATCTGCAAGTCTACTCGCCAAAGTGGCTCCAGCAGAACCTGCTCCGACTGCAAAAAGAATTGAGGATTAAATACCACGTGAAACTGTTATTCGCCACCATAAAAGTTTGCAAACGGATTAAAAGAGTTTTAGGCTAGATATTTTATAAACTTATTAGTTTTCAATTTTCATTGACCAAAAGAAGTACACACTAACAATTAAAAACAATTCTTAAGGTACTTTCAACTTTTTTCTATTTTCACCGATGTTATTTTTAATAACGAAATAAATTTAAGCAGTATGACCACCATTTAAAGCCATCAGTTGCCCTCCCCCTACTGAAAGCCGACGTGAAAGTTAAAAAATTCAGTATCAAAAATTGTGTACGTTGTTCATGAATGAACGTTTAGACCCGCGGTAAAATTTCTAGCTCACTTCAATAAAAATGGACTAAGTTCTAGTTAAGCTTGTTGCTTTGGAAATGAAAGCCACCAAAAATCATCAAAATTATATCTATTTATTGAACAGTGTGAAAACAGTAAAGAAAAATGATAAAACGCATTAAATCACGTACAATTCTGTTTTATTATCATTTAAACTTTTTTCATTGTTTAGAATAGTTACCTTATAAGCAATGATTTTTCCTTGGCTCAAATTAAAGGAATTTAATTAATTTTCGCCAGTGCAAAGACTACGTTTCACCAAAGTCATACGCCAAAGATAGTTTTATGAAATTCAGCATTCAGCAAAATAGTAAAAAAGTTCAGACAGAACCGTTCTGACGGCTATAAATGCGTTGTTGAAATTTTGAGTTCAGAAGTTCAGTATTCAGCAAAGTAGTCAGAAAGTTCAAAAATTCAGCATTCAGCAAAATGATCAAAAAGTTCCGACAGATCAGAAATTCAGCATTCAGCAAAAAAGTCTAAAAGTTCAGACAGTTCAGAAATTCAGCATTCAGCAAAATAGTCAAAAGTTCAGACAGATCATAAATTCAGCATTCAGCAAAATAGTCAAAAGTTCAGACAGAACCGTTCTGACGGCTATAAATGCGTTGTTGACATTTTTAGTTCAGAAATTCAGCATTCAGCAAAATAGTCAAAAAGTTCAGACAGTTCAGAAATTCAGCATTCAGAAAAATAGTCAAAAAGTTCAAACAGAACCGTTTGGACGGCTATAAATGCGTTGTTGAATTTTACAGTTCAGAAATTCAGCATTCAGAAAAATAGTCAAAAAGTTCAGACAGAACCGTTTTGACGGCTATAAATGCGTTGTTGAAATTTAGAGTTCAGAAATTCAGCATTCAGCAAAATAGTCAAAAAGTTCAAACAGAACCGTTTGGACGGCTATAAATGCGTTGTTGAAATTTACAGTTCAGAAATTCAGCATTCAGAAAAATAGTCAAAAAGTTCAGACAGAACCGTTTTGACGGCTATAAATGCGTTGTTGAAATTTTGAGCTCAGAAATTCAGCATTCAGCAAAATGGTCAAAAAGTTCAGACAGTTCAGAAATTCAGCATATAGAAAAATAGTCCAAAAGTTCCGACAATTCAGAAATTCAGCATTCAGCAAAATTTTCAAAAAGTTCAGACAGTTCAGAAATTCAGCATATAGCAAAATAGTCCAAAAGTTCAGACAGTTCAGAAATTAAGCATTTAGAAAAATAGTCAAAAAGTTCAGACAGATCATAAATTCAGCATTCAGCAAAATAGTCAAAAGTTCAGACAGATCATAAATTCAGCATTCAGCAAAGTAGTCAGAAAGTTCAGAAATTCAGCATTCAGCAAAAAAGTCTAAAAGTTCAGAGAGTTCAGAAATTGAGCATTTAGAAAAATAGTCAAAAAGTTCAGACAGATCATAAATACAGCATTCAGCAAAATAGTCAAAAGTTCAGACAGATCATAAATTCAGCATTCAGCAAAATAGTCAAAAGTTCAGACAGATCATAAATTCAGCATTCAGCAAAATAGTCAAAAGTTCAGACAGAACCGTTCTGACGGCTATAAATGCGTTGTTGACATTTTAAGTTCAGAAATTCAGCATTCAGCAAAATAGTCAAAAAGTTCAGACAGTTCAGAAATTCAGCATTCAGAAAAATAGTCAAAAAGTTCAAACAGAACCGTTTGGACGGCTATAAATGCGTTGTTGAAATTTACAGTTCAGAAATTCAGCATTCAGAAAAATAGTCAAAAAGTTCAGACAGAACCGTTTTGACGGCTATAAATGCGTTGTTGAAATTTAGAGTTCAGAGATTCAGCATTCAGCAAAATAGTAAAAAAGTTCAGACAGAACCGTTCTGACGGCTATAAATGCGTTGTTGAAATTTTGAGTTCAGAAGTTCAGTATTCAGCAAAGTAGTCAGAAAGTTCAGAAATTCAGCATTCAGCAAAATGGTCAAAAAGTTCCGACAGATCAGAAATTCAGCATTCAGCAAAAAAGTCTAAAAGTTCAGACAGTTCAGAAATTCAGCATTCAGCAAAATAGTCAAAAGTTCAGACAGATCATAAATTCAGCATTCAGCAAAATAGTCAAAAGTTCAGACAGAACCGTTCTGACGGCTATAAATGCGTTGTTGACATTTTTAGTTCAGAAATTCAGCATTCAGCAAAATAGTCAAAAAGTTCAGACAGTTCAGAAATTCAGCATTCAGAAAAATAGTCAAAAAGTTCAAACAGAACCGTTTGGACGGCTATAAATGCGTTGTTGAAATTTACAGTTCAGAAATTCAGCATTCAGAAAAATAGTCAAAAAGTTCAGACAGAACCGTTTTGACGGCTATAAATGCGTTGTTGAAATTTAGAGTTCAGAGATACAGCATTCAGCAAAATAGTAAAAAGTTCAGACAGAACCGTTCTGACGGCTATAAATGCGTTGTTGAAATTTTGAGTTCAGAAGTTCAGTATTCAGCAAAGTAGTCAGAAAGTTCATAAATTCAACATTCAGCAAAATGGTCAAAAAGTTTCGACAGATCAGAAATTCAGCATTCAGCAAAAAAGTCTAAAAGTTCAGACAGTTCAGAAATTGAGCATTTAGAAAAATAGTCAAAAAGTTCAGACAGATCATAAATTCAGCATTCAGCAAAATAGTCAAAAGTTCAGACAGAACCGTTCTGACGGCTATAAATGCGTTGTTGACATTTTTAGTTCAGAAATTCAGCATTCAGCAAAATAGTCAAAAAGTTCAGACAGTTCAGAAATTCAGCATTCAGCAAAATGGTCAAAAAGTTCAGACAGTTCAGAAATTCAGCATATAGCAAAATAGTCCAAAAGTTCAGACAGTTCAGAAATTCAGCATTCAACGAAATAGTCAAAAAGGTCAGAGAGAACCGTTCTGACAGCTATAAATGCAAAATAGTCAATCCCGGACATTTGTTAAAATTGTTTATATTTATTTTTAACGTAGCGTACCCGTTGCACCTCACAGTTACAAGTTTCAAAAATTACATTTGGACAGTTGCGCATGCACCGAACCTTTTTGAAGCCTAGCGCGACAAAATCCTACTAATATTAGAATGAGCTAGGGGTTTCTCCTTCGTAGTAGGTTTTATAGTAACGAAAAGGCAAAAAAGATATATAGAGACACCATGAATTAGCTATGTGATAAAACTTGATATATCTTAAAAACTTGGAGGTGATTGGTGCTCAGGTTTTTTGTAAGTTATCCTAAGGGAACGGTTCTACAAGACTGTGATGAAATATTTTGCAAAAACTTGCAACTTTTGGATAAAAAGCCTTTTAGAAAAAGCCGTATTTTGGTCAAAATTGGCCCTTTGATTACATGTTAAAGAATATCTGTGCAACCGAATTTCACCAAACTTAAAATTGATGTATAACATAATTCTATACACGCTTTGCAAAAAGAACTTCAGTGGAATTCCATGTAGGGAACGTTTGGCCCTCTGGTGGCAGGTAGCGAAATATAATTTATATTTTCGGATACAACTTCAAACAACAATTAAAAATATATATGCATTTATAATATTAAGTTGATATTTAATTGTGTCACTAAAAAGTCGATTTCGAAACACTGTGTATTGATTGCAAGCAAATTAACTTGTAACTTCGCCTAGAAGGCCTTTCCTGCGAAGTACCACCAATCGGTTCAATTTAATAAATAAATGTTTTTATTTTCCCCAAACGTTGTTGGTCTTTTTTTATCTCTTCGACGCTGTTTGAGGTTATCGATTCATTTATTAATAGGTTTATAACAAGGTGTATTGTGTTCTTTTGTGAACTCATTGTCGATCGGGTTAGAAATATTATTTATATAAGGTAATACAGCACATCCTAATAAATTTAAGTCCTTTAAAAGAGCAGTATTTTTTGCTTTGAAATTTCTATTAGAGATGCGGTCGATGCCTCTGTTAAGTATAGATTTATCATATCCGCGATTGACAGCTTGGGCTTCTATGAACGCTATTTATTGTCTAAAATAAAAATCGTTTGAGCTAATTTTGAGCTAATATAATAAATAAATAAAACGCTGACAATGTTTTTGGGTTGGTGGGTGTTACGATTTCGCAAGGGGGCGTAGCTACAGAGAATGGTTTCCTATGGATTTGTGTGCTTATAGAATTGTACAGCACTTTTTTTATTCAGGACCTCTAGGAACGGTATCTGGTTATTAGATTCTATTTCTATTGTGAATTGTATTGCCGGGTCTATCGAGTTTAAATAGTTTCTATAATTATTTAAAATTTCTAAACCATGGTGCCAAAATGCAAGTTTATCATCTACATGTCTTTTCCAAAATTGATTCTTAAACTGTGAGTTCAATTTTGCAATGGTTCCGAGTTCGTTTAGGTAGATATCACAGAGTAAAGGGCTAGGAGGGGATCCCATTGTGAGGCCTGTATTTTGTATGCACATTTAATCGTTTTCCCTAAGAAACGGGTCTTCTACAGAGTTCTAATAGGTAAATTAATTTCTAAATAGTTAAAGTTATTTTCCATTAAGCGTTGCCAAAAGGTTTCTATGGCGTTTTGGACTGGGAAACAGGTGAATAGCAATAATATACCGAAAGACACGAATATGTCATTTTCTATAATGTTTGGCTGGATTGGCTGAACAGTTAATATTTTCAACGATGGGCCGGGATTTTAGAGCGGGTTTATGAACTTTGGGGAGGACATACATTCTTGGGGCAGACTAATGGGAGCCAACTAATTCCTTATATTCAGATGGAATTAAAGTGTTCGTTGGTTTTTTTAATTTCTGTGTAGGGGTTCTTGTCACTGAGAAGTTCATTAAGAACTTGTATTTAATTGGTTTGTCCGCGCGCGTTATATTTAAATTTTAATATTTTGCTCTTTCAATACATAGGATTGCTCTCTTGAAACGACCAGAAAGGTTATGTCCGTAATAATAAAACTTTTATATCCCCATTAGCCGAACACATTGCCAAATCAAAACGTGAAATATTATTTAATAACGTAAAAATAAGCAGTAGAACAGTTAATTATTTGAAATTAAATATTAGTAAATCTCTGGAAATAATTTAAAGTACTTAATAGAGAAAATGGACCTGGTAATATCATATCGGAAATTTTTACTAATAGTTTGAAAATTTAAGTTATTATTAACTTTTGATTGTTTATCTCACGATAAAGCTCTTTATTATTCAATTTAATTTAATTTTTTATTTTTTAGTTTTCGTGTCATGCAGTTAATATTGACGCGAATGTCTGTATAAAAAACGAGGTTTACATAAATTATAACTATTATCTCATACTTCAGTTTGTATTGTAATTTGATCTGAAAAACCTGTATATCCGTTGTTTTTATTATAAAATACCCCTCTAACGGAGGTTTTATAGAGCAGTTTAGAAACTACGTCGAATTCAGACCTGATGAGGCCCCGGAATGGGATGACGAAACTAGTCGTTTTATTTTATTTTAAATAAATGTATAATACACAAAGTGGACTTGTTCTTGTTAGTATATGGTAGAAAGAAAATTACCCAAAAATAAGCTATGAATAGTACAACGGATGAAAAGTACATAAAGACGATTTACTACTTTGTTATGTTTGTAAAATATTTTTGAAACAAGCTTCAGCCTTAAACACGAAAATTTACACAACCATATAAACTCATATAAATGAAAAGAAATACTGGTGCCAAGTTTGAAGACGAGTATAGTGACCATAATCAAATATCTCTCAAGTTACGGGCTCGCTTTTCGTGGGTCCAACGAAATATTTTTTGATCAACATAATGCCAATTGCATTGTATGTTAGCCTGGAAAAAGGCAATGTTCATTATTTATCTTCCACTAAATGTGATGAATTTATTTTGTTAATAACAATGTTTTGAAACAAATTATGGTAAAAGTAAATGACGTGAATTTTTTCTCCACAATTCTAGATTCAACACCGGAGATAAGTCACATCGATCAGTGAACGGTTGTTATTCCATACGTGCTACCATATGGCATAAAACAGACCTTTTAGAATTTATACCAATTAAGTCTCACACTGGGAAAATCCCAGAAGAAGATATTTTAGTGTATCTTAAGTAGTTGGGATTAGATGTTAAGGACTGACGCGGACAAAGCAACGATAGTGCGGCTCACACGTCGAGAAAATACAAAGACCTGCTTAACCGAATGAAGAAGCATAGTCCGTCAGCGGCATTCATACCGTGCTCTAGCCTTTCTCTTAACCTGGTGGGAATTGACGCGGCTGAGAGTTGTTTGGAAGTAACTTCATTTTTCAATTTTATTCAGTAATTTTTTCCGCTTCCACTGATTGATGAAACGTCCTCGAAAGTTATTTTAAGCTGACAATTAAACGAATAACAGACACTCTTTGGTTCGCTAGAGCTCATACTACAAAACCTTCGGAATTAAATTGTATTACGTCGTGCGCGACATATTAATAAGCGACACAAAGAAACGGTTTGATGTGTACAAAAAATGGACGTAAGATTCGAACCGATCTTGAATGTAAATGCCGATATTGAATCGTTTTCAGACGCGTTAAAAAAGACTTCGCGAGATATACTAAAACGACCTAAACGTTGAAAAACTTGAGAATGAGGTGGTGCAATTCAGTTATTTTGTGAAAAGTGAGGGAAGTTCAATGAATTTATTCATAGACACAAACTGTTATCAACGTTTCCCAATTTGGAAATTATACTGAGAATTTACTTGACTTTACCTATTTGTAACGCTAGTGGCGAAAGATCTTTATCTGTATTAAAAAGAGTTAAAAATTACCTACGAAAAACTCTTTACCAGGAAAAATAAGCTATTAATCTATATTGTGTATAGAAAAGAAGTTCTCAAACAATTCTTTAAATTGTAATGCGATTATTGAGCAATTTATAGACTTGAAAGTTAATTTAAAAAATAATTTAAAAATGTTTAATTTTTAAATACTCAAAATATGTAGTGAGAGTTTAAAATTGTTAGTTGTTTATAAGCAAAATGTTCCTAAAGTTCAAAATTAATCAATTAAAATTAAGTTAAAGTTAGTTAAGTAGGAATTGGTTTTATATTTTATAGCTTTATTGAGAAAAATTATAAATCTTTTACATAGGGGCCCGGTTGGAAATCTGCTAAAGGAAATCCGTTAATTTAGATTTCACGTAGAGGAACTCATCTAAATTATCATTTTGTAAATATTGAATTTCAAATGAATGAGTGTAGCGAGAAACTGGTTTTATGGATAAATCTGATTTAAAGATATGAGAGTTTAGAAAGTCTGAAAACAGGATTGAGACACAATCTTTTTAAGTTATCGTCTTTCACTTCAACAAACGTTAGAAGCCATTTTTTTGTCTTCTAGCTAGACAATCTCTGTATTTATTTTTTGGTTCATGGTTATCAAAATATGAAATTGAAATTCCCAGTAGGCGCTTAAATAAATCATCCTCCCAGGAAATCGCCCAGAAGTAATATTTCCGAGAGCCAGGACCCAACAGGTATTTTTTATAAAATCTTGTTGAAATAGTGGAATTTTTTCACCTGTAAACACAACTTCGTATTTTTGCCGAGCCTTAATATGTCAAAAATGTTACCTGGTTAAAAGGGAACGCTTGTTGCTGCCGTATAAAGGTAAAAGATTTCCGCCCTGTCTATATACCCCGATTTTCGGTGGTAAATAGCGCAACCGCGCGGCCATTGCTATCTGCCACCGAAAGTCGGGGGTTAATAGTCTCGATCGCGCGGCCACGACTATTTGCCACCGAAAATCGGGGCTCGGGAATTTTGGTGGCAAATAGCAACCGCCGCGCGATCGAGTCTATTTGCCACCGAAAATCGGTGGTGTTTAATTTTCGATGGCAAATAGCGAAGCCGCGCGGACAAAGCTATTTCCCACCGACATGAACCGAGCCCCGACTTTTGGTGGCAAATAGTCTCATCAATGATGGATGCTATTTCCACCCTAAATCTGAAGTGTTTTCGTTTCGGTGGTAAAAAGTCTTCGCCGCGCGTACCGTGCTATTTGCCACCGAAAGTCGGTCTTAAATTTTTTAGGCTAAATACAGAAATCGGCTTTCATAAGTGACCGCTTTTCAGGGGCTGTTCATACAGACTAAAAGGTTACCATATATTTTTGATAAAAATATCTATATCAGCTTATTTTATTTTGAAATAAAGGTTTTGAAGGTGGAAATTCTCCATTTTCTTATGTAGTCAAGTTGGGGTACTTTTTAAAGATTTAGTTGTCGCTTTTGGTAGTATCGGATATCCTTAAGAAAGGGTTTGATCGAAATCTGACCAATTGATAATAAAAAAATTAACCAATCAAATCTTGATTAAAATTTGATGAACTTTCGTTAATATTATAAATTTTCATCATGGTTTGGTCCGTCGATTTAAAAAAACACACATTTTGCGTACGAGTATTTATCTAGAAATGTAGGGGTTGTTCCTATAGAACGAAATGTTACTGTATGTATTATTTTTAATCAATTATCAATTAATTAACATTATTCATGTTAGCTTATTCAAATGTTTCTTGAACTATAAGATTGGGGCGCTTAACTAAATGATCAATTAGGGGTCGTCTAAAAAGATTTCTTACTTTGTATTTGTATTCGAAATATTATATTTCCGAGCTTACGTAAGCGTTGATTTGGTTTTGCTCGGATTGCCGTCTTATTTCACGAAAAACACAGGGGTTTTCCACACAAACCGAAAAGGTAAAATGTGCCTTTTTAAACATTATTTTCTTTAATTGTCTGCCTGTTGGTCATATTAGGTTATCCAGTAACAATATCTATTATATATTTCTCAGTTTGTCCTGTATGGATTGGATGGATGTATGTATGTCTATCCCTTTAATAACTTTTAAACGCTGCTAGGTAGCATGCTGAAATTTTCACCACGTTCTCGACTTTCTTTTTCTAAGTCAACGCCACACTTATGACCTTGCTGTCACCTTCTGGGCCCCCAAGTGACTTCCTTGCGACTAAAGTATTGTTTAGGTGAGGTGATAGGTGATAGATGATAGGTACGATGAATGGTAAAAGGTAATAGTTAAGGTACAGGTGATAGCAAAAGTAAGTATCAGAAGCGGCCCTCTTCTAGCTTCTGGAGAGGCGTCTAATTTTCAAATTTGTTCATTCAGGGATTATCAATAGCAAATATAACGTTGGATTTTTATAGCAAGATAGAAAGAGCCAAACTAAAATAGAACTATTTTCTTATTTTAAATTTTCATTTTGAAACCGGTTTTACTGGTGTCAATGGACGTCTTGCAGTAGCCAAAGATAGAAAAGTCCACTTATCTTATTTACGTCTGGTGAAGGGAAAGCTGATAGGTGTGAAGTGATAGGTGTGAGGTGATAGGTAATGTGATAGGTTTGAGGTAATAGGTGATATTAGGTGATAGGTGAAGTGTGATGTGATAGGTGAGTTAAGGTGATAGTTGAAGTGTGATGTGATAGGTGAAGTGTGATGTAGTTGAAGTGTGATGTGATAGGTGAGTTAAGGTGATAAGTATCAGGTTAAAGTTAATACGTGTGTGCCAGTGAGGTGAAATGAGGTGAGATAATAAGTGATAGGTGATATGTGAGGTACAGATGATAGGTGTTGAAGTGATATTGTGAGGTGATAGGTATGAGATGTGAGGTGATGTGATAGTGAGGTTTTTTAGATGTAACGTAGGTATGTTTTTTTAATCTAAAGCGTTTGTCATTTTTGCCCTATAAATAACCATTTTAGTTTTTGTTCCATACTCCCCGGACGACCCTTAAGGGGCCCCTTCTTCATTCTCTAGCCAAGGGCCCCAAAAGGAGCCAGTACCGACATGTTTCCATTATGCGAAACTCGACGAGCGAAAGCTGGTAAAAAGGCTAGTCTTTTAGAAAGAAGGCTAGGAATCAGGTGCGGAAAGCCACGGGAGAGTTGGTTAAATCCTACGGGGTCGCGAAAAATATTAGTTAATGAACGAGTTGGGGTCAGTGAGGCTCAGATGTTCAACTGACTAGTAGGCCACCACTCCGTCCCTGGTTGCAAATCAGGTGTATAAGTGAGGGACATTTCATAACACAAGTAGCGGCTCCATCAATAAAAGGAAAAAACCTATACCCTAAATATTTCCTTCTGTCTAGTAATAGTCCACCCATATTGTGTTTTTACCCGGAAAATTCTATATTTTTTTGGAGTGCTGAATCCGAATCTGAGGTGTCCTAATAAAATTTCGTGACACAACATTGAAAAAAAAATTAAAAACGTAAAAAAAACTCATTTTAAAATTGCCATTTTTAGGCCTAGAATATCAGATTTGCTCTTCGTTTCGTGATTTAAAATATTGCAATGAAGACTTGGAAAGTTTCAATTTTTTTTTAAACATTTTATTTATCTAGCCCAAAAACCGCCCAATTCTTGGCTAGCTTTTTGCTATATTAAAGAAATTGTTTTATCAATAGTTTCCGAATCAACGGAGATCGCGACGATTTTGCACCGTTATTACTTTATTACATCTTGTCAACCCACAGTGAAAAGATAAACGCAATTGGCTAGCAACGTTTGGAGAAAAATCCAGTCCAAGATGGCTGATTTTTTTGCATTTTGAGATGGTTTTCGTTCCGATATTTATTATTATCACCATCCAAAAAATACTACGTGATAGCTTAATCTATCCAATGTTTTAGTCAAAATGGTCCAAGATGCAATAAAAAGGTAACTTGGCCGCTAGGGTCACAAAAAATATTTAGATTTGAATAAACGAATGATGTAAAAATATTTATTATATGCACTCTCTGGAATTTTGACAAAAAATCAGGCTTTTGGAACACTGCATTTTAGGTATTTAATGAAAATGTTTTAAATGTAACACAGGGCTGTCCAGAGTGAAAGCTGAAAATTCAGAGGCCCAGTGAAAACACGCCAAAAACGGGTTAAGGGGGCCGCTATGGCACTGAGCTTTGCCAGCACCTATATCCTATACTTTAACTTAACTTATCATGGGTAATCACGCGGAATTTAAAAATATTTTGAGAAAAATCCAGAATTCACCGGTAATCACAAGAATTCTTTGGTTATAAAAAATAATTTACCAACAATCACAGGAAAACAATAGTACTCTAGAACAAGTTGGCAGTGAAGCGTAACTGTATCAGTGGTTCGAATACCGGCCGATTATAAAATTATACTACACCCAATGACAAAAAGAGGGCGCTTTTGGAAAAACCTTTTCCCTGATTCTAAGAAACTGGGTACGCAGTGATTACCCTTTGCCCCGAAAATGCGAACGCATTCGCAGGCCTGACAGACAGACCCACCCACAGACAGACAGAAACGGTGGTTGTATAACCCCTCCTAGGGTAAAAAGTCCCCTCGGAGAGGTAAAAATTCGGAAATAATAACATTATAGGACTCATTTGTAACCACACATTTTCCCAGAATAAACACCGATAATGATTTCCGAAATCAGATATTTGTAAAATAGTAGTATTTAGTAATAGTCATCAAAACGATCACAGTATTTCTGGATTAAATAGAAACTGTCAGACGCTTTTCTAATTGCCGCTGGGAGTGCCGTTTGCGTACAATATTTACAATTACCTAATATTTTGGTCATTCAGACTGAATGACGGGCCGCGGCTCGAAACATCTCGACAATTTTTTTAATAAAAATATTAAATTACTTTTATCCTTTGTGCACCTATTTATTTTATTCCACCTAAAATGTGCTTTGGAGAGAAAACGTAATTGGCACCTTTTAGAAAAATTATTTTAATTTGACTTTTAGAAAAAGGTTATTTCTTTAACAGTGAAATTAAGAACTTTTATTGAAATTACATATCTTGACCCGTTGCAAAACTAGGTATTTTTCAGGGCCCGTTATGCAACTTGATAATTTCCAGGGCCCGTTACCCAACTAGATAATTTCAAGGGTGTTACATTAAATAATTTTTAGGGAACGTTACGCAACTAGATGAGGCTTAGGGCCCGTCCGAGAATAAACTGTTTGTTGGCCGCAACGATTCTCGATTACCTCCAGGCACTGTAACGAGACCTGATGGTATCTAGAGCCAGAAACCAGGTTTGATAATTTCTGATGTTTAGGGCCGATAAATTGACCCAATCAACTTTAGGGCCCGAATCGATAGATACCAGGCTTGATTATGTGTATTGCCCGAAACGAGGTCCAATATTATCTAGGGCCAGAAACGAGACCCTTTGATGTCAATGACCCGTAACAAGGCCTGAAAGTAGGCCAGATAATATCTAGGGCGCGTCACGAAGTCAGATAATATCTAGGGCCCGTAATGAGGCCAGATGATATATAGGGCTCGTAATGAAGTCCTTCGACGTCTCAAGTAGAACCAATGATTTCTTGCCTCGATTATTTCTAGGGCCTGCAACGTTGTCCAATGATTTCTACTCAAAAGTAATCAGTAGAAATATTTCAGAAATAAAAATATATCGAAATCCTAGAATTCAAACCTAAAGTCGTTTTTTATGCTAATAATTTCAGCAAGATTTGACTCACTAGCGCTAAAATGTCTAAAGCCCTAGAAGCTAGCGCGCAATGTTCGAAGTGTTGGTATGCCACACGAAATACCTAAGGTTCTTTTCCCTTTAAAATAAAAATATATTCAGTAATCACAAGAAATAACAAATATTTAGTAGAGTTCACTAGGCGACTAAGCCTTGTATAGTTTAAGTAGAAATCGTTACGAGTATACATTTGCGAATATAACGTATACGCGAAACAACGAAAACAAACATTTTGTATTAAGATAATACTTAAATACTGTAAAGCACATTTTAGTCCAAAGGCGTATGCTCGGGTAATGCCGGGTGGGCCGGGGCCCGTCATGAACAATATTTAAGGGGCGCAAAGTTAAAGCAAACTAGGGCCCCAAAAATGAGGAAAAGGTCGAAAAAACATGTAAGTTAAATTTAAAAAATGCATGGAATTTTTCTTTGACTACTCGGGCTACATTTACTCTGGTCACTTTGCACCTCTATTTTAGTCCTGTTCAAGCACCTTTCTGTTTTCGTCGTGCTTTAGTGTGTTAAAATTGAGGGGCAGGTCACTTCCATTTTGGGTGCGTCTTAATCATAGTAAAATGATTTAATCAGGATAATCGTGATTAAATCAGGGTGATCAAGATTAAAAAATTTAATCGAGATTATAAAATCTAATCATGATTTAATCAATCTAATACAATTTAAACGTTATTTAATTATTCTAATCATGATCTAATCTTTTTATTCAGGATTTAATCATTTCAATCATATTTAATCATTCAATCATGATTAAATCAGATGTAAACATTTGAACCATGATTTAACGTGATTTAAGCATTCTAATCATGATATAATCTTTTTAATCACGATCTAATCTTTTTAATCATGATCTAATCTTTTTAATAATGATCTGATCTTTTTAATCATGATCTAATCTTTTTAATCATGATTTAATCATTTAAATCCGATTTAATCATTTAAACATGATTAAATCAGATTTAAACATTCTAAACATGATTCAAAGTGATGTAATCAACATAATCGTGATTAAATCGAATTTAAGCAAAATAATCACGGTTAAATTGGATTTAATCTTTGTAGGGGTGCGTTGTTAATCAAGGAAGTGACCTGCCCATCGGTTAAAATTGTATCGGTAATGTGTTCTTTTTCGTTATCCCTCGAAATGAAGGCGAGCTTAACGGATTTTGTAGAATCTTTCTTCGTGAACGTCTAGGTAGCTCCGACGTTGTCGTTGAAACTTTTAGAGAGCTCTGCTTAACCTACTGAGTCTTAGCGAGTTTTTAAGCTTGATTAATATATACTAATTCATGTTATTATTATTACCTTGAAAGGTGATACAAATACAAAGTAAGAACTCTTCATAGACGACTCCTAATTGATCATTTAATTAACAAAATCTTGAGTAAGCTAAATTGAATAACGTTTATTAATTGAAAATTATTTGAAATATATATAGTAACATTTCGTTATATATGAACAACCCCTACATTTCTAGATAAATACTCGTACGCAAAATGTGTGTGTTTTTTAAATCGACGGACCAAACCGTGATGAAAACTTATAATATTAACCAAAGATCTTCGAATTTTAATGAAGATTTGATCGGTTAAATTTTTATCATCAATTGGTCAGATTTCGAACAAACCCTTTCTTAAGGATAACAGATACTACAAAGAGCGACAACTAAATCTTCGAAAAGTCCATCAAACTTGACTACATAAGAAAATGGAGAATTTCCACCTTCAAAACATTTATTTCAAAATAAAATAAGCTGATATAGATATAATTTTATCTTTAACCACCGAAAATCGGGGATAAATAGCAAAGGCCAAAGATATCCATTATTTTAACAAGTACTATATTAACAGTCAAGGTTTTAAAAATCGTGCATGCACTACTAGGTTGGCTGATAGACCCGGTTTTCGGAGGAAAACTTTACAGGTGATAGTCGGAAGGGTATAGAGTGGGCTCCCCTCCTGAGTGACGTCAGTGGGTTATAAGAAACGCGTTCCGTGAGAAACAAGAGAGGAGAGCAACCCGCTCGCAGTTTTCGTCTTCAAGCCTTGCGTTTAAAATTTTACTACAGCTATGGTAAGTACGATTTTAATTATATTATTTATAAATATTGTTATGAATAAATAAATCTTCCGTCTCAGGTTTCCTAATTTGAAAGCTCTCAAATGTCGAGCTACAACTGCGCAGTATTTGGATGTAACAACAAATTCCAAAAGACCAAACACAAAGACGTAGGTTTCCTGTTAAAAGTGACATTTGGATTGAAAAGTGCAATTCAACTAAAGTCATAACAAAATATTCGAGAATTTGTTCTAGTCATTTTAAAACAGAAGACTATATTTTGGATTTAAAAGCAGGACTACTTATTTTAAAACCTAAGCGGTCCTCATAGAAAGACGCAATTTCATCCTTAATGTTGCATCATAATAATTCGTGCCAAAAAGAAAACCAAGAAACACCATTAACTGAAAACAACCCTTTTAAAAGATATTAATTTAAACTCTAGCATGCTTTTCATCCCCCCCCCAACCCCTCGCTCGGCCTTTACTGACTTTATACACATTTTGCCACCGAACTTTGGAGTCCCTTTAATATACAAACTCATAACGACTTTGTCTAAAATGTCATAACCGATACTTATCTGTGTAGTTGAAAAATATGCTTTCTAATGTCGCATTCCAACAATAAAGAACTTAAAGCAAGTGTCGGCTCGAGGTAAAGTAGCTCTTTTTTTCAACAGATGTCACTAGCTTCGAAATCAAAGCTACATACTTAAGCTACATTTTTTACCGAAAATGCGGGACATAAGTATCCTTCGCTTTGATTGGCTCGTTTTCTAAATTTGACAAGAACTTAAATTATTTTAATTTTTAATAATATATTTTACATGGGATATATAATTTAGATAAGTAGATTATAAATGTTATATTTATAACCAAGGCCTAATCACAATACAGGTTGCAATGATAAAGCCGACAGTAGCTTTAGTGATAAATCTTATTTACTTTTCTGTATTTATCACTTTAATCGTAAAACGTGAAGAACATCAACTGACTTGATGTACAACTGAGCCGTTCCAAAACCACTATCATACTACCATTAAAATTCAATAATAGAAAACGAATAGTGCTTACCGACAATGTAGTCGTATTCGTCTTCCACGTATCCATTTGCAAATGTCAGTCCCAAAAGGAACAAAAACGTCGTTAAGTAGAGCATTGCTAGGCCGCAGCTATAATATTCAAATAAATTGATGTAACTGATAGCTCAATTTAACAATGAATTCGCTCCGGAAAGCTTGATTATAGGTAAAATATATTCATAAACATTTATTTAATCTTCTTTCACAAACCTTATATAGCTATAAATTACCTTTCTAAACTTAACTGATCATAATAAAAACCTTATATCATATTTGTCAAAAAAGCATCGCTTACTTCAGTTCCACGGGGAAGTAATGGAACGTATATTTTTACTATATGTAGAAATTAATCGAAGAATTACAGCAAGATCAAGTTGAAAGGAGTCATTTCAATTTGAAGATGCTGAAATAATCCTTGTCATTTAATACCATTCGTAGACATTAAGTTACTATTGCATACACGATTATGATAACGATTTATCTTATAATAATTTTAGTTTTTAAATAAACATAAACATCTGTCGTCCGTGATTCTTGATGAGATTATACTTAACGTCGAGACTATGAAGGTCGTCTCAGTCAAGAAGCCACTACAGCAGTGTAATATTTCCAATGGAAATGATTTAAATATTGACCACCATTTGCAATGTACTCAGAAAATTATGTTTTTTCTTGCAAAACAATGTTAATTGTTTACCATTAATTTGACCAAAAATTACCAGTATAGAATATGAGTCATTTAAATTTCCGAACATTTTTCAACGAATTAAATTTATTTTCCAAAAGAGTTGTTAATTTTCCGGGAAAATATAATGCTTAAAATGTTTCGAATTGTGGAAAATTTTCCGAAAATCGGAAAATTCAAAAAATTAAACATCTATTACATTTTAATGGTTTTTCTTCTAACAGTAGACCGGTACTGTGACGGAACTCTGGCTATCCTCGGAAAATGGTGGTATCAGTAGAACTATAATACAACAATGTTGCGGTATAATTAAGCAGTGCATTGCAAATTTCGACTTGGAACATTTATCCGAACGTTAAATTTCGACGGATGGCCGAGCATAAAAGTTGTTCAATAAATATCGAAACGCTGTGCAATTATTGAGAAGAATTTCATTATTAATGGCAATGGCCCGCTCACTGATATAGGCAGTTTTCGAGGACAGAAATTGCGGATAATGATATTTCTGTTCAATTCGCCAAAACTTTCTTAAACTCTACGTGATGTAGTACCTGTAACTCTTACTAATGTGCTATCAGAAAAGGTATGTAATTTCAGCAGTAATTTTTCTCACAGTGAAAACCGTAAAATGTTCAGATATTTCTGTCAAAACGTTGCCTTCGTTATTATAAAGGCCCGTGCACGCTAGATATTTTATATTTATTTCTGGCATTTTAGCTTGCCAAATCTTACCGCTAGGATCTCTCCTAGTTGGACTCGAGTCACAATCTATACTTTATTCCTAAGTGTCTTCTGTCTGTCTTGCATCTGTTTCTTTATAGGCGTCCGAGCCGTTCAACCTAGGACCTCCAAATTTCTCACAGCTTAACTTATGGCGGAAAAGCAGCGAGTCGCGCTATTTTCATCGATTTCCAATTTGGTTTAAGTTGTATTTTTGCCCCTGGAAAGGTGCCGTGAATCCTGCAACCTACATAGACCTATACAACCAATATTTTCCTGCCTCAGTTAATTCCGCGGATGCGTCATCGTCACTTGGAGAAGGGGGACGGGGGGGGGGGGAATTGGGTTTTGTTGCTGACTCAGTCTTAACGGGGTTTTAGTTCTAACTGGGGCCGGGTTTCTCAGCATTTCTCACAGCTATTCTTATGGCCCGGGGGGGGGGGGAATTGGGTTTTGTTGCTGACTCAGTCTTAACGGGGTTTTAGTTCTAACTGGGGCCGGGTTTCTCAGCATTTCTCACAGCTATTCTTATGGCCCGGGGGGGGGGGGGGTAGGGTTTTGTTTATGACTCAGTCTTAACGGGGTTTTAGTTCTAACTGGGGCCGGGTTTCTCAGCATTTCTCACAGCTATTCTTATGGCCCGGGGGGGGGGGGGGGTAGGGTTTTGTTTATGACTCAGTCTTAACGGGGTTTTAGTTCTAACTGGGGCCGGGTTTCTCAGCATTTCTCACAGCTATTCTTATGGCCCGGGGGGGGGGGGGGTAGGGTTTTGTTTATGACTCAGTCTTAACGGGGTTTTAGTTCTAACTGGGGCCGGGTTTCTCAGCATTTCTCACAGCTATTCTTATGGCCCGGGGGGGGGGGTAGGGTTTTGTTTATGACTCAGTCTTAACGGGGTTTTAGTTCTAACTGGGGCCGGGTTTCTCAGCATTTCTCACAGCTATTCTTATGGCCCGGGGGGGGGGGGGTGTAGGGTTTTGTTTATGACTCAGTCTTAACGGGGTTTTAGTTCTAACTGGGGCCGGGTTTCTCAGCATTTCTCACAGCTATTCTTATGGCCCGGGGGGGGGGGTAGGGTTTTGTTTATGACTCAGTCTTAACGGGGTTTTAGTTCTAACTGGGGCCGGGTTTCTCAGCATTTCTCACAGCTATTCTTATGGCCCGGGGGGGGGGGGTAGGGTTTTGTTTATGACTCAGTCTTAACGGGGTTTTAGTTCTAACTGGGGCCGGGTTTCTCAGCATTTCTCACAGCTATTCTTATGGCCCGGGGGGGGGGGGGGGGTAGGGTTTTGTTTATGACTCAGTCTTAACGGGGTTTTAGTTCTAACTGGGGCCGGGTTTCTCAGCATTTCTCACAGCTATTCTTATGGCCCGGGGGGGGGGGGTAGGGTTTTGTTTATGACTCAGTCTTAACGGGGTTTTAGTTCTAACTGGGGCCGGGTTTCTCAGCATTTCTCACAGCTATTCTTATGGCCCGGGGGGGGGGGGTAGGGTTTTGTTTATGACTCAGTCTTAACGGGATTTTAGTTCTAACTGGGGCCGGGTTTCTCAGCATTTCTCACAGCTATTCTTATGGCCCGGGGGGGGGGTAGGGTTTTGTTTATGACTCAGTCTTAACGGGGTTTTAGTTCTAACTGGGGCCGGGTTTCTCAGCATTTCTCACAGCTATTCTTATGGCCCGGAGGGGGGGGGGGGTAGGGTTTTGTTTATGACTCAGTCTTAACGGGGTTTTAGTTCTAACTGGGGCCGGGTTTCTCAGCATTTCTCACAGCTATTCTTATGGCCCGGGGGGGGGGGGTAGGGTTTTGTTTATGACTCAGTCTTAACGGGGTTTTAGTTCTAACTGGGGCCGGGTTTCTCAGCATTTCTCACAGCTATTCTTATGGCCCGGGGGGGGGGGGGGGTAGGGTTTTGTTTATGACTCAGTCTTAACGGGGTTTTAGTTCTAACTGGGGCCGGGTTTCTCAGCATTTCTCACAGCTATTCTTATGGCCCGGGGGGGGGGGTAGGGTTTTGTTTATGACTCAGTCTTAACGGGGTTTTAGTTCTAACTGGGGCCGGGTTTCTCAGCATTTCTCACAGCTATTCTTATGGCCCGGGGGGGGGGTAGGGTTTTGTTTATGACTCAGTCTTAACGGGATTTTAGTTCTAACTGGGGCCGGGTTTCTCAGCATTTCTCACAGCTATTCTTATGGCCCGGGGGGGGGGTAGGGTTTTGTTTATGACTCAGTCTTAACGGGGTTTTAGTTCTAACTGGGGCCGGGTTTCTCAGCATTTCTCACAGCTATTCTTATGGCCCGGAGGGGGGGGGGGGTAGGGTTTTGTTTATGACTCAGTCTTAACGGGGTTTTAGTTCTAACTGGGGCCGGGTTTCTCAGCATTTCTCACAGCTATTCTTATGGCCCGGGGGGGGGGGTAGGGTTTTGTTTATGACTCAGTCTTAACGGGGTTTTAGTTCTAACTGGGGCCGGGTTTCTCAGCATTTCTCACAGCTATTCTTATGGCCCGGGGGGGGGGGGGGTAGGGTTTTGTTTATGACTCAGTCTTAACGGGGTTTTAGTTCTAACTGGGGCCGGGTTTCTCAGCATTTCTCACAGCTATTCTTATGGCCCGGGGGGGGGGGGGTAGGGTTTTGTTTATGACTCAGTCTTAACGGGGTTTTAGTTCTAACTGGGGCCGGGTTTCTCAGCATTTCTCACAGCTATTCTTATGGCCCGGGGGGGGGGGGTAGGGTTTTGTTTATGACTCAGTCTTAACGGGGTTTTAGTTCTAACTGGGGCCGGGTTTCTCAGCATTTCTCACAGCTATTCTTATGGCCCGGGGGGGGGGGGGTAGGGTTTTGTTTATGACTCAGTCTTAACGGGGTTTTAGTTCTAACTGGGGCCGGGTTTCTCAGCATTTCTCACAGCTATTCTTATGGCCCGGGGGGGGGGGGGGGTAGGGTTTTGTTTATGACTCAGTCTTAACGGGGTTTTAGTTCTAACTGGGGCCGGGTTTCTCAGCATTTCTCACAGCTATTCTTATGGCCCGGGGGGGGGGGTAGGGTTTTGTTTATGACTCAGTCTTAACGGGGTTTTAGTTCTAACTGGGGCCGGGTTTCTCAGCATTTCTCACAGCTATTCTTATGGCCCGGGGGGGGGGGTAGGGTTTTGTTTATGACTCAGTCTTAACGGGGTTTTAGTTCTAACTGGGGCCGGGTTTCTCAGCATTTCTCACAGTTATTCTTATGGCCCGGGGGGGGGGGGGTAGGGTTTTGTTTATGACTCAGTCTTAACGGGGTTTTAGTTCTAACTGGGGCCGGGTTTCTCAGCATTTCTCACAGCTATTCTTATGGCCCGGGGGGGGGGGGGTAGGGTTTTGTTTATGACTCAGTCTTAACGGGGTTTTAGTTCTAACTGGGGCCGGGTTTCTCAGCATTTCTCACAGCTATTCTTATGGCCCGGGGGGGGGGTAGGGTTTTGTTTATGACTCAGTCTTAACGGGGT
Organism: Leiobunum rupestre; assembly: GCF_980474605.1. Lineage (NCBI taxonomy): Eukaryota > Metazoa > Arthropoda > Arachnida > Opiliones > Sclerosomatidae > Leiobunum > Leiobunum rupestre. The sequence goes on along the minus strand of NC_143389.1, from coordinate 69,033,217 downwards.
TTTAGTTCTAACTGGGGCCGGGTTTCTCAGCATTTCTCACAGCTATTCTTATGGCCCGGGGGGGGGGGGGGTAGGGTTTTGTTTATGACTCAGTCTTAACGGGGTTTTAGTTCTAGCTGGGGCCGGGCTTCTCAGCATTTCTCACAGCTATTCCCAGAGGCAGCGAGTCGCGCAATTTTGATCGCTTTCCAATTAAGTTAATTAATTAAATAATGTATTTTTGCCCCTGGCACGGTGCCGTGAATCCTGCAACCTCCATACACCTATTAAACCAATATTTTTCTGCCTCAGTCAATTTAGCGGCTGCGCTGGGAGGGGGGGGGGGGTTGGTTTATGACTCAGTCTTCACGGGATTTTAGTTCTAGCTGGGGCCCGGCCGCAACTGCCTTCACGGGATTTTAGTTCTAGCTGGGGCCCGGCCGAAACAGTCTTCATGAGATTTTAGTTCAAGCTGGGGCCCGGCCGAAACAGTCTTCACGGGATTTTAGTTCAAGCTGGGGCCCGGTCGAAATAGTCTTCACGGGATTTTAGTTCTAGCTAGGGCCCGGCTGAAACAGTCTTCACGGGATTTTAGTTCAAGCTGGGGCCCGGCCGAAACAGTCTTCACGGGATTTTAGTTCAAGCTGGGGCCCGGCCGAAACAGTCTTCACGGGATTTTAGTTCAAGCTGGGGCCCGGCCGAAACAGTCTTCACGGGATTTTAGTTCAAGCTGGGGCCCGGCCGAAACAGTCTTCACGGGATTTTAGTTCTAGCTAGGGCCCGGCCGAAACAGTCTTCACGGGATTTTAGTTCTAGCTGGGGCCCGGCCGAAGGACGGGCTACCCAGCTAGTAACAAATATGGCGGTCCGAATGGCAGCGTTAGGACTAGCTTGGGATGTAATTAAAGTTTTCTTAAGTTATTTAAAGAATTGAATTCGAAGGATAAAGAAAAAGAAAGTTAATAATCCATATTTTCAATAATATAAATGGTTTTAGTATAAAATGTAATAGATATTTTGATAGAAATGAAAAAAGGGAAGCCTAATATAGCTTGGAAGTCTCTTGCAAACTCACTCATGTTACTTATAAAGATAAACTTTAAGATACCCTAGCAGATTATTATTTTTGCTTTTAGTAGGGGTAACAAAATTTATACAGTTAGTTTTGCAAAATTTACCTGAAGACCGAGTATTAGCCACAGTGGTACAAATTATATTACCCCATTTTACCAAAGTGTTAGTTTGTAATTGTAAAGATTTTAGCTAGACCCAAATTACTTCTGGAAAAATATTTATAATCAGGCCAGAGACGCTACTGATACTTTACAAATTCGGAAACCTCTAAATTACATTCCATTATCAAGGAAGGTACATAAAGTTACAAAATTGTATGGTAAATAAACTGCTATTTTTCCATCTTATTTGTACAATCTTTTAATTACATTGTCATCATTATAAAACATTTAAAATTCAACAAATTTCTGATTAACTTACAAATTTTCTACTTTTATATATGGCCCCTTAGAAGTTATTAAGAAACTTTATGAAACCCCCTTATTATGTCCAACTCGGTGCGCCATCTCTTGGGAATAAGAAGCAACGAAACAAGACGTCGCGACGTTAAAAAGTACCCCCCTTCTAGGGAAGCGTGCACGGGCCTTTATAATAACGTAGGCAACGGTCAAAATTACCGGTTTTCAATGCAGAACGAAACCAGGAAAATTATATTTATTTCTGTAAAAAAATATAATAGGAATACATGACAACTGTAGATTTTACAGAAATGGGTTTGTTTTTTAAAATATTGGTAAATATGTAACTTTTATAGAAATGTTCTGAAGTACCGACATACAGATTTGTCTGAAATATATATATGGGTTTTCTGGCATCAGGGGTTGCTAGTAGCTATCTGTAATGTCTACAGAACATTTTCTCTCGGTGCACCCTCCTACGCAGTATAAGCCAGCCCCCTAATTTACTAACAATAAATAGTGCTCCATGACTTCGGCTTAAGGTGGCTCCTTGAGCGTCAACCTAGCTGATTAATATTATATCATTATATAGGGCAAAGTGGCTTGTGGTACTGTGTAAAAACTCGGAACAACTCATCCTGCTCAGAGTTTGCCCGTTTGACATTTTCCGTCGAGTACTTCGATTACCTGTGACAGCGCTTTCCACGCGGATCAAATTCCCCCGCATCGCTGTTAAAAGGGCCTCAGGCCTGTTTAGTAATTAGGTATGTCCACTATATTGAAGGTACTACTCTTGGATCTTAGCCAAAAGACCGAGTTTCTTAATTCGGAGTTTCTTCGCTGGCGTGTTTCCCTTGGTTATACAAATAGCCATATTTCCAGCTAGTATTAAATATAATGGTTTTCCTTTTTGCCCGAACGAACTAAGCAAGCGAGGAAGGACTTAGGATATTATACCGTTTATAAAGTATAAACTAATCGAAAATTGGTCTGCTAACGTACGACTTGTTGTTAAATTGATTTGGGTACATTTATTCGAAATTAATTCGTCCGAACGGTGGTACAAATGTCCGAATGATCATTTTTCCGAATGCCGAAAAACAGGATCGTATGGCCGAAAACGTATTTCATTTGCCCGAAAAATTTATCACAACTTTTGTTGGTGATTTAGTCGTTCAATTTATGTTAACTTTACTGGCGAATTTCATTTGTTCGAATAATCGTTTGTTCGTTTTTTCGAACATCAGGAATTGTTTTTTTTTTAAATATTGTTAATATAAGAAAATAGTAACATTAACGTGAACCTAACCTAAAATATCCAGTGTTAAGTTAAAAGGAACCACCTATGGACTGCATTGTAAAGGATGATATATAATAAAAAAAAGTAGAATAGTCCATTATGAAAAGGGAAAATAAAGCTAAACCCTAAACAAATTTGAAGAAATTTAAAAACTTACTATAGGTCTTCGAGCGAACAAAAAGACGCGAAACTCGGACTAAATAGATCTTCAAGAGAAAAACTAAATTAAATTAAATTAAATAGCCACAAATTCCAACGGTAGACCGGTTTCGTCCTACTTGGGACTCGTCAGTAACGTGCGGGAAATCTGGCTTGCGACTATACACTCTTTTACGAAGTGGGCTATTTCATTACAGGCCTAATTTAAAATAGTACAGGCAAGGGCGCCTACACGTGCTCATCAGCTCGAGACGTCGCGTGCACTTGACCGCGACGTGGCCTTGCATGCACTATTTGAAATCAGACCTGTAATAAAATGGCAGCTCTCACAAATAAGGACAGGGCCGGCTCAAGAAATTATTTTCACCCGGGCAAGGGGGATTTTTGGCGCCCCTCTCATTTTGAGGCTAAATTAAACTACCCCCCCCCGTAAAAACATTACCGTGTCCATGTTATAAATTTACCGTTTTCATAACAATAAATAATCTCTTTCTAAATACTTTGTGTAAACATACTTAATACCTTCTTTATGGTACATGGTCATTTTACATGGAGTTTGAAACACTAGGTAAGGTGGCAAGACTAGTATACCTTAAGTACTTTACTTATAATGTCCATGCTGAATAGGATTATCGTTAATATATAGGTTGTCCTAATTTGATCGGCCCAGGCGTTTATAAGAAAGGACCCTTTTCTTTTGGAATTTTCAGAAAAATCGTTAAATTTTTCACCGTTTTGAAATTTTTATTTTTTGAACGATAATTATAATTATTGTTGAGAGGGGGCGGGGCGGCATGAATGCCCAACCATGCACTTCGACCCTAGGTCCATTGTTCTCCCCTGACCTATGACTTAGAAAAGTCCTATCTCCGACACAAACCTTAAGATACTTTTGGCTGGCATATTATAGAAGTCGTTAGTTTCCAATTGATGCATCCCAAGATGCTCTAGCCTTTGAGCCGCATAAAAATCGCAGCTACAGAGAACGTGAGTGGCACTCTCCTCCTCGGCCTTGCAGGCCCTACATAGTGGGTCATCGCTGATACCAATAAGATTTAAATGTCTGTTGAGCTGGCAGTGACCTGTAAGCAGGCCAGTAACCCACCTTATACTAGATTTTGAGAGCGAAAGCAGTTCTTTCGCCCTTTGCCTAAAGGGGCCAGGACTAAACTCCTTAGCCTGTCTTTGGCCATCCATCTCGAGCCAGAGCTCAAGTTGATGGTTTGTCATGTACTTGGAAACCAGGCTGCGTATCAAGCCACGGGGGATAGGGACAGCAGGTTCTGGCCCACAGAACCCAGCCGTCGCACCCTCCCTGGCCAAGATGTCAGCCTTTTCATTCCCATGATACACCTTATGTCCTGGGACCCAATAAAGTTGAACCTTATTAAGCGTACCGAGATTGAAAAGGAGATCCAAGCAGCTAAGAACCAGTCTGGAAGAAACACTAGACTGGTTTAGAGCTTTTAAAGCAGCCTGGCTATCCGAACAAATTTGGATAACTTTCCCGCGATAGTTCTTCTTAAGACAGAAGTCAACACAGAAGCAGATAGCAGAAATCTCTACCTTAAAGACACTTGCATAAATCCCAAGGCTCTCGTAGAAGCCGTATTTGGTCGTTAGGCAGTTCATCCCTGCGCCCGCACCTAAATGGGTTTTAGACCCATCGGTGAAATAGACAACTTCCCCTCTGGTACCGAGGGTAACATTTGACCATTCTGTGCGGCTAGGGAAGTTCACGCCGAAAGGCTTACTAAAACGAAGTTTAGCAGCCATGTTGTCAGAACCCATTGAAAGAACAGGTAACCGACTGGAAATATCCCTAAAAAGCGTAGTGTGGCTCTTTTCCCAACTATTGGCCATCCACCACCCGTTTTGGTTTAGCCTATAGGCACCAAAAGTAGCAGCTTCCTCTATAAACAAATGTAGAGGAAGAATATTCAGTAGAATTTCTAGAGAAGCAGTTGAGGCTGTTCTCATAGCTGATGTTTTGCCAACGCAAGCTAGCCTTTGAAGAGTGCGCAGTTCTGACTGCACCGTTTTAAGAGTAACCCTTGGCCACCAGACTACAGCTGCATAGGACAGTATAGTATTGAACGATAGGTGGTAGACGAAAATTTTCAATCAACAAGTTGTAGAGCGTACTCGAACACCATTAATGAAATTGGTTTGGTCAAAAACGGACAATTTTTCATTGAAATAATACGTCATGAAAAAAACCAAGTTGGTGCTACCCAAAAAGGTTTACGACTCATGAAAAAGAAAGAGAAACCTATCTAATTTGAAATGATCGTATGTTGGTAAAGATAAAAATAGGGACTGCTTTTTAAGCCAAATCATTTTAAATCTATTTTTAGAGAAAATACAATTTACATAGTAGATCAATTCCAGAATTCACGCGTCTTATTTGGGGCAAGAATGTTGCAAGAAGTCCACGAAACCGTCTAATTTATGCCAACTGAATTTCCCACGTGTTTTTTATTTTGCACTACTCTGTCGCTTAAAGTGTGGTTCCATTTTATTATTTAAAGAGACAGCTTCGTTTTAAAATTATTCTCTGAACGTACTCCAGTAAAATAAAAAGATGCCTCGTTATACCTGTGAACAGCGGTCCAGGATGGTCGAATTATACTACGGAGATGGTCAACGAAATGTACTTGAATTGAGTCGATTATTTCAAATGTTGTATCCTGACAGTGTGTCAGAATTTATAGCCCGGTGTACCTACACCTCCGACTTCGGTCAGGTTTGGGCTGGAAACTGAGCTTCGGGCCACCCTAACGGAGATGGTCGGTGCAAACTGGCCACCTCGGCGGATTGGGTAGCCTGCTGTGGGGTGGCGGGCCTCCATATGAGGGCACGGTGGTCCTGTTTCCTGGCCTTTTGGAGCACACCGGGATCTACGGTGCCAGCTGTGCCGGGTTATGTGGACTGCTGTGTTCCCGTCGTTCCCCTTTAGGAGCTCTCTCCAAAGGGTATGACCTACGTAGGTAGGTTGTCAGCTGGAGTTGTTGCTATAGCATCCACTCTTAATCCCACCACTGTGTGCGAAGTGAGAATTGGTCAACCCATTGCCGCACCTTTAGCTGGGTTGAGTGGTTTGCATCAAAGGTGCGACCATCATTAGTAGGGTACTACTACCCATGCTGGATTTGTCACCTGTCCGGGCTTTGGGACGCTGGCGTAGGGCACTATGATGATAGGCCTCTGGAGGTATGGCCCCTGTTACTAGGTACACCGGGCTAAAAATTCTGGCACACTTCTATTCTTGTAGTATCGCCCAACCACTTTTTCTTCTTATTATTATTATATACCCTGGTTTATAATGTTAATACCAGAAAAATGCTTCATCCGTCAGAATTGCAAAATAAATTAGTAGCAAAAAAACGTTCATCGACGATGTTGGACATTTTGGTTGGGAAAACGATTTGTATTTCTAATTAGCTAAAGATTTTTCAAATTATGTTACGCTTTCATTAAAAAAATTATACACAAATCCAATTCTTGGTAATTATTATTAAAATGAATAAATATTTAATAAAATGATTAAATAATTATTCAAATGAATAAATAATTTTTAACATGTATAAATAATTATTAACATGTATAAATAATTATTAAAATGAATAAATAAGTATTTAAATGAAGAAATAAGTATTAAAATGATAAAATAAGTATTTAAATGATTAAATAAGTATTTAAATGATTAAATAAGTATTTAAATGATTAGCGCGAGAAAACTCGTCATTCCACGCAGTATCGGTAATGGTGAACACCTTGGGTCATCGGATTTTGATGAAATTTTACAGGATGATTGATACTGATATAGAACCTTTGTATGTCAAGTATTTCCGAAAAATATCAAGCTGTTATATTTTATAGTCATTTTTGTTATACCCCACGAAATTGGCCTTTTGAAAAGTTCATTTCGGTACCCCTTTAGAAAATATTTAATTCGTTCGTTAATATACCTAGTAATTTCATGAAATTAAGTGACAATATGTAATGTAAGCTGACGAAAACGTTAAGCCACTCACATTTAGCGTAAATAATATTTATCAAAAGCTATTGCATCATTTGTGTGAAAAAGATACTTTCGGGGGGTCTCTTTTCGTCCAACTCGAAAAAAAAACTGAACCCCCCATTTTGTAGTTATTAAAGTGATCTTTCCAACGATGTTTTAAAAAGTTTGAGTATTGTATTAGATAGTGCTGAAAAGTGTATTTTAAATTTAGCATCAAATTTAACATATTTTGTAAAATTTGCTTTATTTTAAAAACAATTCTTTGATGTGCTTTAAGCACTCACTGTCTAATTTAAAAGATCTTCCAGAAGAGCTAGAGGCAGGTGGTTTGGGTAAATGGCACAAAATATCTTTAAATGGTACAAAACATTCATCGCTTTGTCTAGGCCAAGTAAGAATGTTTGAAATGGGGTCTCTTTTCATGAACTTCAAACGATAGTCGTTTTCATCTTTGAATACTTCAAGTACAATGGCTACGTACCATTCTTGGTCGTATCTGGCAGCAACGTACTCTCCGACTGATACATCTGTAAATAAAATTTCAGAGCTCATTTCCTCGACTCTCGCCACTGAAACTTTGGAGCCAAACGTGTCAGACGACAGTCTGTACATACAAATTTCGTATTTGTTTAATGGTACGAATCTGTGGTGACTTCTGGTTCCCATTACAGTCGACGCCGATGAAAATCTTTTCTCTAGCAGATTTTTGTGTTGTTTCACTTTTTCTTTTGAAACATAAAAAAATTTCATGCCTTTAATATTTTGGTTCGCCCAAGTGAAAAATTGGACCGCTGTGACTATTTGTTCGGTGACGGGTAACTGCAAGGAAGCTCTGGCTACGAGGCGTTTTGCAGTACCTCCAATACCATCGCAAGCGTTTTTGCCGTGGCTGGTAGCAAAAAAATTCAACTCTGCCGAAAACCCAAAATCAATTTCGTGGTGGCATAAATTAATGAAGTTATTTCGGTTTTTATATTGTGAACTCGCTCCATCGCTGAAATAGTGGATGTGTTTCAAGTTAGGAAGTTCCATTTTAATGTACTTCAAAAGCGTATTGATAAAACAGTGTACTGTTGAATTGGTATGGTCCATTTCGTCACTTACGACACACGCACTCAAACATTCCAATTTTTCATCTTTCTTGTAATATACTGCGAATGGGTGAAGCGTTGCTTGTAATTCTCCCAGTGGAAGCCTTGTACAGCGTCCTGTACCAAAAATGAATAATTTTCGGCGAAATCCAAAATAATTATTGCCTCGTTTTCCCCCAATTCTTCTTTCAATCGTCGAAAATATGACGCCTGTCCTTTCGCAATGAAATGGTGCTCTAATGATTTACGGATACTAGTCGCTAGGTTTTCAATGAAATCAGACACTGATAATACTATTTCTTGTAATTTGGTGCGGCCGTCTTTATGGATCCATTGTCTAAAAGAAATTTTGTCTTCTAGATCAATTTCACTTTTTTCATATAATGATTCTAAAAACAGCTTGAAATTTTCACGACCAGGACAGTCTTCACATAAATGGAGCATACATTGTCGCCTGTTAATATCACAAACAAATTTTGCCATTATGTCTTTGTAATTTGAATTTTCAGGTAGTGCCATCGACATTAGTTTAATGTTTTGATGGATTTCGCAAATACAAACGGAGTGTGAGCCACTTGAATCCACAGTTATACACCATTTGGGTCTAAGTGAACAAAATTTAGAAAATCCAACTTTTGCCTCGGGATTTTTACTTTTAAACTGTACATATATTTCCCTAATGTTTGATAAAAGAAGTCGTTTCTGTTTATGAATTCTTTTACCCTCGATACGGACTGACACAAAGTCTTTCCTTCCTGGGCAAATTCTCGATATGTCATCATATTCGTAAAAATTTCTAACCAGATCAACCACTTCTTCAGATAGAGTATTACCAATTCGCTTCTCTATTTCCGGTAGAAGCCACTTTTGATTTTTTAGTATTCGTGATTTCTCGGCCAAAAATCTTGTTACTTTAAATTCTTCACATATTTTCTTAATTGTCCACGTCAAAGGAATTCGTTTTAGAAGTTTACAGTTTTGTTGTCTTGTGGATTTGTGTACTTTTTCTTTAAGGAGAACAATCAGTTCCTCAAAGTGATCTTTTCTCGACGTACTTGCTTCATATTCTTCAACTGAAATATTTATGTTCTTGGCCAATTTTCTTTTAACCCCTTGTAAAACGTCGCCTTCTTTTTTTTTAGCTAAAATTAGTCGTTGTTTAACTGACAAACTGTGACGTGTTAATGGTGAAACGTTCAAATTAAGAAGAGTTTCATTTAAATCGTCACGTTCATCTCCCGAAAATACGAAAGAACTATCAGATCCCAAGCTTTTCTGGGACGAAGACTGACTAAATATACTGGGCGACGGTCCACAATTAGGGGAAGTTGTCGAAGATGAACTTTTCGAATTTTCTAGAAATATCTTGCTGCAATTAATGCACAGTTTCTGTCCTGGTTTACTCTCCGCTCCATAGTTTTTTTTTAAGATAACTACGTCTTCTATGGTCAAGGTTTTTTTAAGATGAGCTGAAAATGTTTTTTTCAAAAAAATATAAAAACGTGGGAAACACTAAGAAAATTCGTTTAGTTTAAAATTAGTATAGTCTAAACATTTTCGATTCTAAAATTCGATTCCACTGTATCCTCGCCATATTTAATTTTGAATAAATCGTTTATTGATATAACAAAAGGGGCGTGCCAACCATGGGGGCAGCAGGGCTACTTTACCCTGCTTCTATTTCACAGCGGGGGCGCCGCTCCCGCTACTTTTTCCCAAGGCAGTACACCATTGTTTTGTGTGCGAAATAAAAACGCTGCGGAGCTAAAATATTTCGTTTTTGTTTAACCATTTTGTTTTAGGTAGATTGGTTTTGCCCCCGCTCTCCTAATAACGTTGGCACGCCTCTATTTAACAAATATGTAAACAATGCACTTACCGTAAACAACTTTTTTGTGCGATTTAAAAGGATTGCAACAGGTTTTTTGACAACATTCGTATTTATCCAAAAGTAAAGCGCGATGGAGATGACAAACCGTTTTTAACAACTCACGACTTGAATTTGTGCGAATAGCTAGCAAATTTTTATCATTATCATTAAGGTCATTCATTAAGTAAATTCCCTTAGAAACACATTGCGTAGTTTTGTGACAGGTTTCTTTCTTGATTTCACCAACAGAACATGTTGGATAGTCGGAGTCAGTGATGCTGCTATTACTAGCCATTTTAGGGACTTCTTTGATTGCTTTTCTGAGCTAACGGCAACGCTAAAGACTTAAGATACGTGATACAGCTGGGCACACGAAAAACAAAAACAAAAAACGATTCGACAAGACTAATCACTAATCGTGTCCAAATATATTATTTCTGTAGATTATATCTAAACCACTAAATTATAGAGGTTTCTAATTTGGTAAATTAGACAGCGAATACCTAAAGCACATAAAAGAATTTTTCTAAGATGTAAATTAAAGTAAAAGAAAATAAAGCAAATTTTACAAAATATGTTAAATTTGATACTAAATTTAAAATACACTTTTCAGCACTATCTAATACAATACTCAAACTTTTTAAAACATCGTTGGAAAGATCACTTTAAGAACTACAAAATGGGGGGTTCAGTTTTTTTTTTCGAGTTGGACGATTTTTGCTATAGCCTTCGAAAAGAGACCCCCCGAAAGTATCTTTTTCACACAAATGATGCAATAGCTTTTGAGAAATATTATTTACGCTAAATGTGAGTGGCTTAACGTTTTTGTCAGCTTACATTACATATTGTCACTTAATTTCATGAACTTACTAGGTATATTAACGAACGAATTAAATATTTTCTAAAGGGGTACCGAAATGAACTTTTCAAAAGGCCAATTTCGTGGGGTATAACAAAAATGACTATAAAAAAATAACAGCTTGATATTTTTCGGAAATACTTGACATACAAAGGTTCTATATCAGTATCAATCATCCTGTAAAATTTCATCAAAATCCGATGACCCATGGTGTTCACCATTACCGATACTGCGTGGAATGACGAGTTTTCTCGCACTAATCATTTAAATACCTATTTAATCATTTAAATACCTATTTAATCATTTAAATACTTATTTAATCATTTAAATACTTATTTAATCATTTAAATACTTATTTATTCATTTTAATAATTATATAGGCCATCAAATTTAACTCGAGTGAAAGTAGGTTATTCTTCTCATTTACCTTAGAGGGGCTTTTTGGTAACAATTCTACGTCACCTGACAACAAACACTAGGTAACCGCTTGAAAGAGTGATTATTATGACGAATTGTGATACCTGTAGTGAAAACCTTAATCTTTAAATACAAATAACAGTTTTTAATAGTGTTAAATATTTAATTCAATATTTTCTGAAATGGTCACCAAAATGATTTTCAATTTCAGTTAATATCGACTTTTGGTTATTTGTGGTTTCAAACCAGTGTCATATGCCTAATTTAAAAAAAAAATTTAAGTCTTATTTTTTATGTGTAGAAAATGCGTTACAAAATCTGACGGATAAACTTGTAGGACTACACTAGTTAGAATTACCAAAAAATATATCATGGTAGTGCACATCGAGGCCCATTCAATAAAGAGTATGGTATGTAAAAACAAGAAATATAATGGTCAACCCGCCAACCTCAATTACAAACCAAAATCTATAATCAAATAGTTTTCGAATTAATATAAATGGGATAATATAAAAGATTTTATTCGTGGTCAAAAATCCAACAATCCGTTCAATCAGTTCTATCGAAGAACCCTTTGGCAGATAGGTGAAACGAGCTTAAAATCTAAAATGGGAAACTAGTTCTGCTTTGGTCTATTCTTCCATTTTTTGGGTAAGATTAGTTAACGTTCTATCTTAATGTTTAGTTCTATATTTTTGAATATAAAGAACACATTTATTTATGTTTTAAAATATTCGAATTGAAATCACCTTATTCAATTCCCCTTTCCTACTCCTAAAATGTACTTCAGAAAATATTTGAATATAATTGTAGGTTATTTATTTAGCTATAAATGAAAAATAAACATGAGTTTTTTTTATAAATGATTGAGCCTCCTTGCTTATAAACCATTATCCACAAATAAAGCAATAACGGAAGTAGGAAACAAATAAAAATTAACTCTAAATTATTTTTTTACACTTAAATATAATATAATATATTGTTTCACTTCAATGAATTGGCATTATTATAATTTTAAAGTTGTGTAAATATACCTTTCTTTCAATGCGTTTCAATGATATTTGTGTATAATTGACAATAATATCAGTATATTAACTCCAAAACATGGAACAGGCGTATTTCGCGAACAAGCTTGTGTCGTAAGCGATTGATTGTTCGAGATTTTAATATATTGAGCGGATGTTGGTTGCATCTCCTTCCGTACGAACCATTGCGTGGAGAAGTGGGACAAACTTGAAAGAAACGTTATCTTTGTGAAATGGATAACTCTTCAAATGTTATTAGAGCATTGTGTTTTCAAGTAAGATACTTTTAATTTCATTTCATTAGGTATACAATCACATGGAGGAGTTCAGTAACATTAATGTTTTTGTTTAACGAGTTATTTGATTATGTGTCTTTAGGTCAATCCTTGGCTAAAATTGATAAATGTTAACAACGATAATGAAGTTACGGAAGCCGGTGGACCAATGTTTAAGTTGTTTTACGAAATTAGCAAAAGATTAAATAAGAAGTAGGTGTTGAATATTCAGCTTACAAATATGACTTATTATTGAAATAAATTGCTTAACTATTTTGTTCTTAAATATTCTACCTAGAAATCCTAGGATTTAAATTCTTCGCATATTTAATCGTTATAATTTAAGCAAATAAAGATCAAGTCGTTTTATTGAAAATAATTTATTTCAAACACAGATATACAATAACCAAAAATGGATTACCATTTTTTGGAATCAAAACAGCCGCCGGAAATTGGACAGGAATGATTGGTGAACTCACCAGAAATGTAAGTTCTTATTAATTGTTTCATAAAAAAATGACTTTTTCCTTTAAATACCAGTGGCACTTTTGCATTTTAATTTAATGTGTTCTTTAAAAAGAGCACCATTAACGCGCTTACAGAGCAGTTTTCATTAACTCATAACTGTTCATATTTAATGTTATTATAGAGAGCTGACATTATCATATCTCCAACGGCAGCTAGTTTCCAAAGAACCAGTGTCCTCACTTATAGCAATAGCGTTTTCTTTACGCATCTCTCAATCATTGGTTGTTCTTCAGCTCCCATCCCAACAGACGTCGCCGGGCTTGTGATGGTCTTCGACTGGAAAGTAAGACACACTTGAGGTTTACAAATTGCAAATTTCGTATATTTCTTTTCTGTGTGCTCAGCCCGTCGGCCTTTATTTTTTAAATAATAAAGTTACCAATGATTGATCTGTGTGATATATTCCCAAATAGCTAATAGCGATTTTTTTAAAAAAAATATGAATTTTAGGTAAATTTTGTTAAATAATTCAGTATTTTTTAGGTGAGGCTAGATTAAGTTGGGTTAAACAGGTGAGGTTAGATTATGTCTATATGCATATACTACTAATAAAATAAGTGTATAAAAGTAAATAAGAAACGTTTAATCTGTACGAAAATGTAAATATTTATTAAATAAAGAAAACCGCACATTTTGTCTATATTTGGCCGAATGGGGCGGTTGTCAAAAATCGCTCAGTTGAATGGGATTCGGTCAAAGGAACTAAGCCATTTAGGAAATGTAACGTTTTTATCGGTAAAGCCCCAATTCCTATTCTCCAACGAACTCATTCCATAACGTTAGCATTTTATTTATTTAAAACTATAAGCCTAACGAAATAGATTATTATTAAGTTAACAAGATACTAGAATTTGATTAAGAATAAAAACGGATTACAGTAATCAATCAATGAAGATACATATAATTAATGAATATTGAAACTAATACTATACAACAAAAATACGTCCTGGCTCTAAATGGCTATTCCACAAATTACTAATGAATAAAGATGCAGATCAACTAATGACTTAACGGCTATGACGTTCGCACGACTGCTCAGACTAGCACGACGCTACTTTTAGCCTCTGAATCGGTGGGTTAGCCTTAAAGCGATATGTGCACGGGTTGATACGAGTAGTTCTACTTATCTATCTTGGTATTTCGTCGTAGAAAGCCGGCGATAATTCTTGACCACGGTGCTGGTCTTTGGCAGGATACGGCTTTTCGGTTGAGCAAGGTTTTTCATTTGTCGAGAGAGTTGTTAATTTCGCTTGACCCTTCAATACCTATCAGCTCGCGGATCACGGGCTATCACGTTCCCATATCGCCACACTTGGGCTTTTTCCGAGAGGCGCTATTGTTCCCCCTAAGTCAGAGTGTTCCACAATGTCTTGGGACCTCATACGATTAGTACCTCATTACCCCCCATTGATCCAGGAGCGTTACTTTGGATTCCAAGAAATACAATACAATAGAACGCGAGAGGCAGGATTTTCCCCAAAAATATTTTACAGTTTTTTCCTACTATTTACAAAAGTGTATTTAAGAAATATATAGATGAATACAGAATGTATTCAGCGGGATGAATATAGGGCATGCAAACAAATAAAAAACCAGTCGTTGCGCTAAAAGCGCCTAAACATTCCTTGCAGTAGCTTCCAGGTATCTGTAGAATGTATTAATATTACTGGGAAATAGCTTCGCCTAGGGATTGAATGTCAATAGGCCTATAATAACTTTAAGGGAGTACTCCTTGAATACAAATTCACCAAATACCGAAAATCAACGCTTCTTTAAACAAATGGTTTGCATATAATGATTATGTTTATTTTTAAAAATTCATTAATTATGAGCTACTAAAATTATGGTAAGTACGATAAAGGTGTTATGGGTCGATCCTCGAAAACAACTGTAAAAGTGAAGTTCAGTTTTATTCCTTGAGCCAGGTGGTTTCCATTTAATGATCAATTTTCTAATCGAAAGGCGATAAACATTTATGACAAAAATCAATTAATGATTTAGTCTTATAAGGAGTTTGTTAATGACAAACTATGATTTTGACCAGAATAATTTATCCCTTTTATTTACATTGAAATCAACCCGCAATAAAATTCCATCTTGAGTTTAATGGAAATATGAGCCCTTCTTGCACACAGTTGGTTAAGAACAATGATAGTAATAAACAATTTAAAATATGACATGATTTTGTATCAGCCGCTTGTAACTCGTGCAATACAGCTTGCATTCATATTCTTCATGACGATCTCGAATTTTAAGATTCTGACCAATACGAAGACTGTCACCCTCATATACCTCCAGTCATTCCACTTGAACCATCGAATGGTGGAACGCGCCTCGGATCCATGTGCTTTTCATATTGAGCGCCGTTCCTTCAAATACTTGACCGTTGCCCAAACCAATCTAGGCTAAGCAACGTAGACATTACTGCAATAGATATTTAACAAACACTCTCTTAACGGAAGCTTGAAAAAGGGAAAGGCTAGATAATATAATAATAAGAATAATAATTTATTAATCGAAGACACATGAAAGCTGTACATCATTGTTTTAACGGGCGAAGTTCTGGTCTCACTTGTAAGACCGCATATTTGTAACACTAAATTTGTTACAAAAATATTTATATATTTAAACATTTATATGAAATTTGGGTTTAGTTTTGGTAGTATTTAGTTATATAAGAGAACAAGAAACGTAGGTGTCTATTTAAGACAAAACCCTCAATTTAAAAAAGCAAATTTGCAATTCGAATGCATTTCTTTTTATCAAAACGCATTGCAGTAGTGATCATAAAATTTCGTATGAAAATTCCTCAGATAGTACAGATAAGTTTGTGATGTTATATTTATACAGGGTGTTACGGTTCAATTTCTTAAAAATTCAGAAGTGTTTTTTATAGGTCCCAATGAGTAAAAATTGTCAAATAAACATTGGTTCAAAAGTTCCTCGTTTCAGAGATATGGACTTCCACAAACCAACCCCCAAAACGGGTACATAGCCTTAAAAGTGACCAACGTTTTTCTTCACTGATAAAATAGTTTTCAGAAAATGATCAGTTATTTATTATCAGTCAAGCGATAAAATGTATAAAAAGCAGCAAAAGTCAATTTTTATGCTTTAAGAGGTAAGAAATAATAAAAAATTTTGTCGTCACAAATGCATATAATTATTAAAATTAAAAATACAAATGCTAATATGGCACATTATTCCTATAATAAAACGCTTATTGTACGAATGGGCACAAGTAAATGGTCAAGAACCTCAAAGATTGTACCATTAGCAGATTCCTTAAAGAGTAAAGTATCTTCAAAAAATTGGGGATATGCCTCACCATTTAGCTTGGGTAGTAGAAAATATGGTCCAATTAAATGGAGTAATTAAATGGAATAACTAACAGTGCCACACCAGATGTTAAGGCTAATCGGCTGTTGGTGAGACCTAACACTTGTGAGTTGAGTTTAACTTTGGCTCCTCCACTGGTGATGGTGATGGAAATTGAGTATTTCATCAATAAAAATACATACCAAAGACAGAAGTCAGCCCCGTTTAAAGCTTGACCTTTTGAAGGTGATATGGCTGGAATTGTTGTCGATGTAGAATTTACCATAACATTATGTGAACTGACCTGGTACTTGTACCGGGATAATCTTCAAAAATGGTCATTTATGGTCTTTGATTATGAAGGATTTATAAGTCATGGTGAAATTAGTATTTAGTAAAATTGTATAAAAGAGACACGATAATTCATGACTGATTAAAAAGGTTTATTTGTAATGTTTACAATCACGGCGAGCTTTCCAGCCGTGGCTCCTTTTCAAGCCGAAGTCTTAATAATGAAAATAAAATAAAATTTAAAATTATAACCAAATATCAACCGCAATTTTTTACAACTCTTATCCGGTGACAAATTATTTTTTCCGTTTTTTTGGCACTTTAAAATCTCCCCAGGGTTTTATGTCTAACGGACCGTTATCTTAGTTTAGTTTTCCAAATTTTTTAATCAACACAGATTCTTTAAAATTTCTTTTATGCCAATTTGATTCCTTTTTTAATATTTCCGCACTATCCCATTCAATTGTCACCGGATAAGAGTTGTAAAAAAATGTGGTTGATATTTGGTTTTAATTTTAAATTTTATTTTATTTTCATTATTAAGACTTCGGCTTGAAAAGGAGCCACGGCTCGAAAGCTCGACGTGATTGTAAACATTACAAATAAACCTTTTTAATGGGTCATAAAGTATCGTGTCTCTTTTATACAATTTAACTAAATGGTCATTTATGGGTGAAGGTTATGAAATAAATTGAAAGACACCACCTTTGGCCTAAATCATTAAGCGACTTTTAAAGCAATTGATTCGACGGTCCGGGTTACATTGCGTGGGAGGGTGGTGGCAAGCCCTCCATGCCTTCTAGCTTCTAAACCATTTCATCGAGCCCGTCCGTACATCAAATGCCTATCCGCATATTCTTAGAAAAGTATGCCATATTAGTCGCCACTTTTATAACAGTTAATGACTTTTTTCGAAACAGTGTGCTATTTTATACTTCACTATGTACTCACCTATGCATTCGAAGGAGCTACACATAATTTCTTAATGAAATTGATTTTCAATTTTCTTACTCGCAATGTAACTTCACCCATTAGAAAGTTTTTTATCAGCTCCGTTAGTAAATCGCCGGCATTTATATCTTTGATTTTGATAATTAGAAGCATTCGTGATGACAAGATTTTCTTGTATCGCTTGACAGCCTCATATTACTTTTAAAAGCACAATAATTAACTTTGGCCACTTATCGTTTTAAAAACTGACAAAAAACAACTGATCATTTATGAAAACCTTTTTAGTTTAAAGGCTGTGTATGGGTTTAAGGGCTAGTTTTTGGTAGCCACCATCTCAGAAACGAAGGAGCCATGTTCAGTTAACATTTTAACTCAATAGGACTCATAGAATACGCCACTTAATTTTTGATATAGGCACTATTTCAACATCGCTTATATGAATCTCAACTATTTTAACATGGTGAAGCTCGTGTCTATAGAGACCATGGCATAGTGATATGGTAACGTTACGCTATTTAGAGTAAAGGTTAATAAAACCACCGGTGAACTTGTTGTTTATTGAGGTTAACGGTAATAGTTAGTGTAGGGAGCTGTTGCCTCACGTGGCATGAAGGGCTTAAAAGTCGCTTGATGACTTAGGTCTAATGTGGTGCCTTGGGTATAAGCCTGGCTGATTGTTCTTATTCTTGATTACGTGAAAAGGTAGAAGAGTCCATAATGAAATTGGGGGGGACTCGGGGAGGAAAAGCTAAACACTAAAAAAATTATAGTAGTGATAAAACTTACGAAATACTCGGACCAATATGCCTTGGAGAATAAAATTAAAAATGAAAGTCAGACCAAATAGATCTTCGAGTCAAAAACCAATTGAAATGGAAATAAAATAGCCAGAGTTTCCAGCGCTAAACTGGTTTCGCCCTATTTGGAGCTCATCAGTACGGCGAAAACAGAAGTTAAGCCTAAGCATTATAAATTTCAAAACGCGTTTTGTTTAGCAACGGAAAGCCAATTAGGGGATATTGGTGGAGAAATTTTAGAGTTGCCCGATTTTCTTCTCAATCTTCGAATACTTGCTGAACAAAGTTGGTAATTCGTTTAACCTTAATAGACGTTTTGTTAATAGTTAGTAAAATTTCAAATTGAAATGGGAGGATTTTATACTTTAAACTACGAGATTTGCTGTTTAAACGTGCTCAAGTGTATTTTCAAATTTTGGAGGCCTTCTGTTTAAAAGTGACCGCTCATATGTTCCAAGTTGGCACCATTTTGATAAACGTTGATCGGTATTATAGTCCAACGTGACCCATTTAATGTTTTTTCAATTCAATTCAATTCAATTATTTATTAGTTTTTTTTAAATTAAATGTTTACAAGGTAGTATGGGGCTAAGTCAGTAAGCGACTTGTGCCCCTCCGCGACAAACAGAAATCAAGTATAACATAAAGGGTTAAAAAAATAAAACAACAGACAGAAAATATATATAACTAGAATATAAACAATTTAATTTAAACAACAGCCAAATGATAAAAGTTTAAGGGAAAAAAATATAAAATTATTGTAGCCGCTGAAATTTTTTTTTTTAATTTCAGATTTAATAAAGATAAAATTATTAGAAATTTGTAGAGAACGCTCCAATGAATTAAATGTTCTAAATTAAGCATATAAATTAAAGTGCTAATAAGTCGTCGTAGAAATTGTACAGAATAGGTCGAATCATGCTTCCCTGTTTGTTATAATAATTTTAAGAAATTCGTATTGCTTCAATATTGTAGATATTGTCTCTTTATGTTTTTTCTCGAAAAACAGCACTTTACCCGTGCGAGCTCACAGAAATTTCGAAATTTTAATTTTGAACATTGATCTTTGTAGATTTGGCTGCTGCTGGGGGTAGCAGCTTCTATAATGATCTACATATCATCACTCAACATAAAATTAGAAAAAGGTCGAGTGAGACTATATACATTAGGAAGACAGAAACTGCTCAACCTGATCTTCGATTACATCTCCGTATTCCTCTTCGAAGGTATTGAAATTCGCAAACAGCACAATTCATTTGTTTATCTTAACTCAATACCACAAAAAATCTTAATTGACAGCATCTTCGAAAGAACCCGGATCCGAGAAGAATCGAATTTTGCTTGGCACCTGGTGGTTAAGCACATTGGTTCTAATGAACGCGTTCTGTGGCCTATTTCGGGCCAATATGATGATTCTTAACGAACCAGAAAATATCGAAACACTTGGACAATTGGCCAATCGCGTGGATGAATTCCATCCTTACATTTGCAAAGGAACTGCCTATGAGCAGTACTTCAAGGTAAAATAAGACAGGTGGGATCTTAATACGTTGTTAAAATCTCAAAAAGTTGGGGTCACGACACGGAAGACACCAAGTGACGCTGCTGCTCAAAAATAACTTCTGACCTATCAAATGAAATTTAAAAGGTCGTTTCTATTGACCCCTGAAAGTTGGGGGCAAATACGCTGTTAATATTTACCCCCTGAAGTTGGGGGTAAATAGACACTCCGCGTATTTTTTAGCCCAATTTACGGTGAAAAAAGATTTAAATTTAAGGGAGAATGCAAAAACCTAGAGTTACTTTGAGGGTGGAACTATGGTAAATTTTATATTGGTCAAAGCTATTTTACCCCAACCAGAACGAAGCCCCGAAAGTCGGGGTAAATAGTAACATCGAACGTTGCCAGCTATTTCCCCCCAAAAATATTGATATCTAGGTTTCGGTGGGAAATAGCCTTAACCGCGCGTATCATGATAATTACCCTCGAAAGTTGGGGCTTTCATTTTCAAAGATAGATTGTGCAAGTAATAAGGTAGAATTCCTTAAAGGTCGTAACTTTTCATTTAAATTGTTATAAGAAATGAAATCAATCATAGTTATAACATAAAAGAGAAGCAACTTCATCAGCTGTAATCATTTGATTGTCTGTCTGGGTATAACCTTTTTAAAGAAATAAATAGGGGTAGTCAATAAATTCCAAAAATATACTTTTTTATTATTACACTAAATAGTAGTTTACTCAACTTCCTTGATTATTCATTGTTTGTGTGTCTGTTGTATATGCAATATTTAGAGAGACAATTATGGTTTGTCTATAAAGACCAAAATATTATTTTATTTATGTAATGTTACTATACGTATTTTCATCCCATATACTTACTTGTGGGTACTCATAAATAGACATTTTTTAGATTTGAACAGCGGTTGTCACTACAGATAATTTTTAACATTATTTTTATTAATTTTTTCAACTAAATCATTTTTAGCTTGCAAGAGTGTTTTGTTTTGTTATTAAATATTGTGATTTTTTTTATTAAGTTGTAGCTCTAGTTTTCGGTAGCAAATTTAACTGCTTTATGTTACCAGAGAGTAAAGTCGCTTCGCTATAGAGAGACTAAATTCATTATTCACGTAATGTTAAAATTTCATAGTCAGTATCCTTGGTTCATTGCTGAACTATTAATGATATAGCTCTTTAAAATTTAGACTACTAGAAACTACCGTCAGCTAAATATTAGTTTATAAACTATTCTGAGGATGGCATTAATCAATCTTAAAATGAATCTATACTATACTATGATTACTATCCGCCATGACAGTGTGATATTGGCTAGAATCTTGTCATCCAAATTCAGTAAAAATTCAGTAAGTTGAGTAGACAAAACATTAAACTAAGCTTTACTATCGGTATGCCCCTTTCGGCAATCGTCGAAACCAGCGAGATGGTTCTTAATTTTACACAGTTATAACAGTCAAATCTGCAGAAGCAGAAAGTTAAGGAGACGATTAATGTGTTACCGTCATTTCGCCCCATAGAGTCATTTCTGTAGCATTTTCATCATACTCTCATCAGATGACCGTGTGACTATCAGTGGCGTAACCAGGATTTTGGTTCGGGGGGAGGGGGGAAACACCATGGAAAAAAGATTTGTATGTACAACCATATGTTTCGGGGGGGGGCACGTGCCCTGGGTACCCCTGGATAAGCCCTGGTGACTATCCTGTATCATATAAATTATCCTTTATGTAGATCCCTTCTTTACTCCCCCAACTATGATTACACTGATTTTCATTAATTTTCTCCCAGCAAAATATTTGGTCAGTATAGGCTGTAATACCCATCTGACTGAGACGTCCCAGACCACATTGAGATAAACATATCATTGATAACTTTAGAATTCCGTTGAGTATTTATTCGGTTTTGATACTTTTCACAGACCGGAAAATCCCCAGAATACAAGAAGATTTGGGGTGCCATAGAAAAATACGATGGAAGCAAAAAGTGGGGCGAATTTTTCTCCATCAAAAATATTTTGGGATTACAAGAGAGGAAATATGTTCTGATCAGCGAGGTGGCATTGATTAAATACAACATTGGAAGAGCTTGCAATCGCCTGGGTTCTTCGCGGCTGTATATCGGACACGAAGCTTTTTATCACCATCTTGTTGTTTACGCTTTTAGAAAAGATTACGAAGACACGGAGTTCATGTCAAATTTTAATAAAAGGTTAGTGCACTAAGAAAAGGCGGCTTTAATCAATATTAATGATTAAAACCTTCTATTTACTAGAATAAATTGGGCTATTGAAGGACACCTGTTTGCCAAATGGGTGGAAGATGAATACGTTGACTATATGAAGTGCGTCTCTGCTACCCATGTAGCGACTCCGCAACCATTGGGTTTGGATGATTTACGTGGAATATTTATTTTGCTATTGGTGCTTCACGCGTTGTCCTTTATCGCGTTCTTATTTGAGCTAGTTATCTGATTTTTCCAACAAGTGTACTCGGCGCTTGTAATGTGCCGCTTATAATTGTTTCTTGTATATTTCAGTAACTGACCTGACCTTAAATTTGGTAAAAATAATAACAATAATCAGCGAGGCTAATACCCATGGTACCGCCATAGGCCCAAGTCACCTAGCGACTTTTTTTCAGTGTTGGGCAAAATTTAAAATAAAATGCTAAATACTTGCTAGATTAAGTATTTAAAATAAAATACTAAATACACTTTGGAAAAAGTATTTAAAATAAAATATTTGATTAAGGAACAGTTCCTTTAAGTAACAATAATTGCTCGAAATGAGTATCTGTCAGTCTATTTATCCTTCAAGTATAAATAAGTTTAAAGCAAATTATGCGTAATATAACCTTTTACGAAATCACCAGTGTTTTTTTTATATTTTATATCTGTTGGGGTAACGAGTACGGTTTAGAAAATATTCATGCCCTTGCTCAAAGATATTAATTCACCAAGGCGGGGGAAGGTGGCGACACAGTGCAAGTCGTGGCCTTTCAGGAGATGAATCAAATCAGAGAGAGGGAGTTACATAAATGGGGAGAGATTCGAATTCAGAATGGAAACCCTTTGTCTATAATCAATCACAAAATCTTTATTTAAAGGAAAGTTCCAGATTTTGTTTTAGCTCATATGCATAATATGGACGACGCTTTCGAACAAGGAAATTGACTATTAAAAAATAAATATTATGTATGCATTTAAAATTATTAGCATAAAATTAAAATTTATGGGCGCCGCCATTTTCATAAAAAGCGGGCTCTCAGGTCGCAGCATTCTGATTGGCTCTGGTTCCCAGCTGAAATAATCTTACTGTATAGCAGAAATATTTCTACAGATAGTAAAAATAGTAAAATTCTTAGTTTGTTTTGTATGTTTTTCTCTGTTTTTGTTTACATAAATTTAAGTTATGGCAGGGCGTCTTAATCCTTATGATTTAGACCCTTTATATAGCGATTCAGAGTCGGAATTGATGCAAAATGAGGCAATTCAGGAAGAAAATGGACGAAACGTAGGCATAGAAAATATTTTTAAAACAGTATCTTACTCATCAAGACAGGTGTTATCTGTGGTAAACGTATTAACAGAATAAGTTTGTTTCTACAGCAGCACATGCCCACGAACCGGTCAACCTGTATTACATTGTTTCAGGGGTTGACGAATTTAGTTATAGATAGGCTTTCTCTAGAAACTGTCTATATAGAAGCTATATGCACAACAGGAGACGACCACCAACACCAGTAAATTTAGCAAACCAGTAAGAATTAAAAAATACTTAATGAGTAACTAAATTAATGAAAATTTTCAATTTAATTTTAGAATTAACATGATATACCACAAATTGGGAAGAAATGCTACTCGTATGATTCCGTTATGTTTACTACTAAAAAGTAGCAGATAATATCCCGAAGAAGGTGCAATTAACTGCACAGGTTAAAAACCTGTTGCTGAAGTATTAGCGCATGGGATTAAATGGATAAAAATATCCCCTATGGTTAAACCTGTAATCTTCGTCAGAAATAACCACACTGTGATATTAACGGTTTTGTTAGATGTTAGCTGTTTTATATTTAATTATTTATGTTAAAATAGCACCTTAGGTAGTTTTTACTCATTTTAAAATATCATACCAGAAAAAAATAAGTTATCACCGAATTTGTACATGTACATGTAAGCTCACTTAAACTTACTAACGATTTCTCACTGTTTACATTTTTTTACATGAAATTCCATAAACTCACGGTTATATGATCAATTGGGTACGCTTTCATAATATCATTTGAGCTAGGTTTGGTATGTTTGCTATCTGATTATTTTATTATTTCAAATATTTTCAATAAAATATTTGGTTCATATCTGACTGGCCTCATTTAATAACATAAGGGATCCGCAACCTGCATTTCAGAAATTAGCGAAAAAATTTTATAATGGGACTACGAAGTAGGTGCTGAAGCTACATAAGAGTGGAAGTGAAACAAATTAATCGTACCGATCAATTCCAATGTGCAATGTAGGTGGCTAATCCCTTTAAAAGTACAGTAATGGAGAGCAAAAGTATATATTTCAAATTGTATTAATAATTTACCATATAAACCAATTAAGTTATATCCCAGCTTCAGAAAAGTTTATATTTTAAAATATATATTTCAATAAATTTCAATGTAGTCGACGTCTAAATGCTGCATTTCACAATTCACCTTTCTTTCGTCTTGGTATAGGAGCAAATTCTTCGGGAGCGGTTTTATTGGTTCTTCACTCGTATCTTCTCCATTAGTTTGCTTCCTTACAATATTTTTCATCAAATTGAAAATATAACCGTAGGCCTTAGACACTAACTAGTCCCCCTAACTCAATGAAAACAACGAAAACAAGTTGGACAAGGCCGTAATATTAGTTCCACATGGATGAATTAATTAATTATTCTCTAAGCCTTGGCGCGTGTTAAAAGGTTTAAGCATAACGTCAGACGTAAGCTTCTGTATCTGTATTCTACGTTTGAGCTCCGGATCTCAAATCCAATAGGAACTACGAAGAAAATTCGCATACGCTCACTAACCCTTGGCGCGGGTTAAAAGAGTTAAACATAGGGTGACACTTCAGCTTCTTAACTGTATTAAAAGTTTGAGCCCCGTATCTCAAATCCAGTCCAAACTACGAAGAAAATTCGTGTAGGATCTATAAGCCTTGGCGCGTGTTAATATGGTTAAGCATTGTGCCAAACGTAAATACCTTTACCTATATTCAAAGTTTAAGCCCCATATTTCAAATCCAATAGGAACTACGAAGATTATTAATTTTTCTCTGAGCCTTGGCATTTGTCAAAAGAGTTAAGCATAGCGTCAGATGTAAGCTTCTTTATCTGTATTCTAAGTTTGGGTTCAAATCCAATAGAAACTACTCTGTTAATAACGCTTTTCCCAGGTGATTTTTGGGAACTTTCGTACTCTGCGTAAATCAACGCTCAAAATCGAAAAATGGGGGCTGTTGCGCGACCCGGTTTACCTGACAAAGCTGAAACGTGCACAGAGTGCAGAGGTATAGCAGTATTATAGATTAAAAATGAAACGGAATTTAAAAGTCAATCGGATACAAAATGATAATACTGCGTAAAAATGCAAAGCTTCGTTAATATAAAATTAAGACTGGTAAAATATCCGCAATACCCATCCTAATAACTACATCCAGTTTCAATTGTTCATTCCATATGATTTCGACCAATCATGTCACCATGGGTCAATAGATTTTTGTAAATTTTCCACACAGATAGATATGCTTAAAAAACGGGGATATCCCAGTTTTTAGTTTAAAATATTAAGAAGTTATAGAATAATCCCAGTTTAACCGAACCCCCCCCCCCCCCGCTTTTTTTTGGGTACAGCGTACCTCGATTTAAGTACCCCTTCGCTTAAAGTTTAATTACTTTTTAAACATAAATTTAATTTTGACAAAACTAGACTTTCGTAAACATTTCGGCAAGGCCTATTCAATGGCACCAACTATATAGTCCTAACGGGAATTGGTACCAGGTTATTCTATATCAAAATACAATTTTTAATTTTTGGGGGGTCTTATTCGAGGGGCTAAAAGGTCATTTTGGCGATTTAAAACGCAAAATACAATAACACTATCAGATAGCTCTAAACGAGAGCTTTAAATTAAGCATTTAAAAAAGGGATATTTTCCTAGTTTTTATTTGACGGATCAAAAACTATTTTCTTGAAATTCATCATTTTGAAATTTTTTATTATTTCAATCATACATAAAATGGTTTAAGTCTTATAGAAATTATTAATACGTATTTAACGATGTGTGAAAAATAATGATCGAATATTTTCTAAATCATAATCCTTAAGAACAAATGATCTAGCTCTGGAAGCAGCTAGTCGCTGTGGGCGTTGATATTAGTCGCAAAATCAAGTTAAGAGGTACATGACATTTGTCGTCCCGTTTAGGCCATGACAGACGGTTAGTGTCCTTTTCTCTTTTCATAAACTTTAATAGGAAATCATTTTCCTCTGGACAGGTTTCAAGTACCACTCCTATGTACCAGTCTCGATCATAAATCGCTGCTACATATTGACCTATTACCACGTCACGAAATGAAATACGCTTTTCCTCGTGCGAGTATTCTAGCGCCACTTGAACTCTTTGGCCAAAATCATCGGCAGATATTCTATACATTTGAAGTTCGGTTTTTGATGCTGGAACAAAATTTGTGGTGACTTCGAGTACCTAATATTGTACTAGATTTCGAAAGCCTCGATACAATCGCGTCTCGGTGCTGTTTAACAAGTTCTTAAGGAATATAAAAGAACTTTATGGATGGAATATGTTTGTCGGCCCACTCGAAAAACTGAACTGGTGTTAGAATTTGATTTTGCGTTGGTAAATGAAGAGAAGCTCATGAAACAAGGCGTTATGCCGTACCTCCAATCCCATCGCAAGGGCTTTTGTCATGGCTAGTGGCAAAAAAATTCCAATCAGCCGTAACGTCAAATTTGGACTCATGGTGCATAGATATATACAAATTTTACAATTTTTATATTGAGACGCGGCTCCGTCACTAAAATAATGTATATGTTTTAGGTGTGGAACAACATCTCTAAGGTATTTTACTAACACATATATATAGATATTAACAGACGCACCGTGGTCCATTTCGTCGGTAACTCTGCAGGAGCTAAGACATTTCAATTCCCCTTGGCTTTTGTAGTATGATACAAAAGGGTGAAGAGTGGCCTGGCTGTTTTTCCAATGAAAACCTTGGACAGCGTCTTGAACGACGAAAGAATAATTTTCGGCGAAATCTAATTCATCACTTTTGAAATTTTTTATTATTTCAATCATACATAAAATGGCTTAAGTCTTATAGAAATTATTAATACGTATTTAACTCGCAGCCAGAGGAGCCGGGTTCGATCCCAGCTTGTGGCACTGGGTGAAAAACTCGGAACAACTCCTTCTGCGTTGAGTTTGCAAGTTCTCTCCCCGCTGGTTTAAGGGGTTTTCCCCCGAGTTCTTCGGTTTCTTCTTCCATAAAAACTTGCCTAGGTTAACGGTAATAGTTAGTGTAGGGAGCTGTTGGCTCGATCTCGTGGCATGCAGGGCTTGCCACCACCCTCCTACGCATTGGAACCCGGCCACCTGAACTAAGGGCTTCAAAAGTCGCATGATGACTTAGGCCTAAGGTGGTGCCTTGGGTATTAGCCTAGCTGATTATTAATGATCGAATATTTTCTAAATCATAATCTTTAAGAATAAATGATCTAGCTCTGGAAGCAGTCGCTGTAGGCGTTGATATTAGTCGCACAATAAAGTTAAATGAAATAAAACCGCTACTTTTTATGTCACCCTCCAACGTTTCCACTATTGACCGCTACCTCCTATTACTTTTAAAATTTCCGCGCTGCTTAGTTGTTTTCGGAGAGGAAATTGTGGGGTCCTTCCATAAAGAACGTGTTGGAGGTTATATTCCCTTTAAGAGTTTCATGACTTTCGTGGTTTCGCTTAGGCCATGACAGACTGCCATTTTTTATACTCACCAAATACTGCAATAATTGCTATTAAACGAAAATTTATTTTAATTTTCTAAATGATTTCGGTATCATATTATTCGTGTAGATTGGTCTCTCTCTTATTTGCCTGAACTCGTTAGAAATTTCAGAAACGTACGTTTTCGACGAAATAAGCGATAAACGTGTTTCCTCTTTAATGCTTATTTCCAAGTCTCGCTTGTTTTTGTAACAAATAAAGTCGTCTGCTTATTACTCTGCAACAATCTCCAAAGGACGCGTTAATTTAATCTGACTAAGTTGCAAGGGTATCATGCCAAATTAACGGATTTCTTTTGAGATTTTAGATTAATAAATAAAAGTTCACTTTGAGTAGAATTTCAATATGGCTCTATCGACATGCTCAATAGGGGAAATCAAAAATGAATTTTGCCACAAATTAAATTTTTCAAGAAAGGTCGGATTTCATTTATTTGATGAAATTGAAAGTGAAGATCACTCGCTTATAACTAAAAGATCTGGAATCGATGCTGCACTTTTAAAAATAGTTTGTTTTCATCACTTTTCTCTTCTGGTATCTGCAAACGAAATGTTGAGATCCTTTTCGATGCCATAAAAAAATCGTAACTGGCACTTCTTTGAAAAAGGTTTTATCTGTTGAAGAGTCCGTTCTGCTCAAAGCACATACAGGTGACAATTTTAAACCTGGCCAGAAGTTATGTATATCATGTGCCATTAAGTTAGTAACCCTTGAGCACATCCAGCTAAACCAATCACAGAGTCAGAGTGAAAAACCGAAAGTGTCCCAGAAGACAGTCAGCCACTTTCCCAAACACAAGAATCGAACCAGGCGCTAGAAATCTTTAACGATTCGTTAATTGCCCTAGACACGTCACCTTTAAAAGTGCATGGTCTACACAGTCATCAACGCGCTGCTTATGCGAAACGATAAGTGGATCAAACTATGGAGGGAGTGAAATCTAAAATTTCTAGACTTCTTAATATTAGAGAAAGCGAATGTGAACCCAAAATTGCCAATGACTTTGATACCTTAATATCACAGTTAAAAGAAAAAGTGAGCAAGTCGTCAAAGCGAGTAAAATTCCAATTACTGACTTAAATTCCAAACTCGTGGCCTATTTTGAAAATAACTGAAGAGTTAATGTATCTGTGTATCTAGCGATAAAAGCGAGGCGTTTAAAGGATGATAAAATACGCGAAAAAGTAGATAAGTCCATAATTAAAAGGGATAATATAGCTAAATCCTAAACAAATTTGAAGATATTTAAAAACTTACTAATAACTCGTACCGATATAGGTCTTCGAGCAACGCGAAACTCGGATCAAATAGATCTTCGAGTAATAAACTAAATTAAAAATTAATAAAATAGCCAGAAATTCCAACGGTAGACCGGTTTCGTTCTATTTGGAACTCATCAGTACCGTGCGGGAAATCTGGCTGGCGACTATCAAATCGAAAAGAGAAACTAAGCCTAAACATTAAAAATTTCAAAACTCGTTGCATATAGCAACGGAAAGCCGAAAAGGGGGGAGTGTGGTGGAGAATAGTATATACGATAAGTTAAGTTAGAAGAAAGAATTTTTAATGTTTACGCAATTTTGGGTTCACATTCGCTTTCTCTAATATTAAGAAGTCTAGAAATTTTAGATTTCACTCCCTCCATAGTTTGATCCACTTATCGTTTCGCATAAGCAGCGCGTTGATGACTGTGTAGACCATGCACTTTTAAAGGTGACGTGTCTAGGGCAATTAACGAATCGTTAAAGATTTCTAGCGCCTGGTTCGATTCTTGTGTTTGGGAAAGTGGCTGACTGTCTTCTGGGACACTTTCGGTTTTTCACTCTGACTCTGTGATTGGTTTAGCTGGATGTGCTCAAGGGTTACTAACTTAATGGCACATGATATACATAACTTCTGGCCAGGTTTAAAATTGTCACCTGTATGTGCTTTGAGCAGAACGGACTCTTCAACAGATAAAACCTTTTTCAAAGAAGTGCCAGTTACGATTTTTTTATGGCATCGAAAAGGATCTCAACATTTCGTTTGCAGATACCAGAAGAGAAAAGTGATGAAAACAAACTATTTTTAAAAGTGCAGCATCGATTCCAGATCTTTTAGTTATAAGCGAGTGATCTTCACTTTCAATTTCATCAAATAAATGAAATCCGACCTTTCTTGAAAAATTTAATTTGTGGCAAAATTCATTTTTGATTTCCCCTATTGAGCATGTCGATAGAGCCATATTGAAATTCTACTCAAAGTGAACTTTTATTTATTAATCTAAAATCTCAAAAGAAATCCGTTAATTTGGCATGATACCCTTGCAACTTAGTCAGATTAAATTAACGCGTCCTTTGGAGATTGTTGCAGAGTAATAAGCAGACGACTTTATTTGTTACAAAAACAAGCGAGACTTGGAAATAAGCATTAAAGAGGAAACACGTTTATCGCTTATTTCGTC
The DNA here is from genome assembly GCF_980474605.1 of Leiobunum rupestre. Taxonomy (NCBI): domain Eukaryota; kingdom Metazoa; phylum Arthropoda; class Arachnida; order Opiliones; family Sclerosomatidae; genus Leiobunum; species Leiobunum rupestre. Next base: position 69,002,844 of record NC_143389.1, on the reverse strand, counting down.
GAAAACGTACGTTTCTGAAATTTCTAACGAGTTCAGGCAAATAAGAGAGAGACCAATCTACACGAATAATATGATACCGAAATCATTTAGAAAATTAAAATAAATTTTCGTTTAATAGCAATTATTGCAGTATTTGGTGAGTATAAAAAATGGCAGTCTGTCATGGCCTAAGCGAAACCACGAAAGTCATGAAACTCTTAAAGGGAATATAACCTCCAACACGTTCTTTATGGAAGGACCCCACAATTTCCTCTCCGAAAACAACTAAGCAGCGCGGAAATTTTAAAAGTAATAGGAGGTAGCGGTCAATAGTGGAAACGTTGGAGGGTGACATAAAAAGTAGCGGTTTTATTTCATTTAACTTGATTTTGCGACTAATATCAACGCCTACAGCGACTGCTTCCAGAGCTAGATCATTTATTCTTAAAGATTATGATTTAGAAAATATTCGATCATTATTCATCACACATCGTTAAATACGTATTAATAATTTCTATAAGACTTAAGCCATTTTATGTATGATTGAAATAATAAAAAATTTCAAAAGTGATGAATTTCCAGAAAATAGTTTTTGATCCGTCAAATAAAAACTAGGAAAACACCCCTTTTTTAAGGGCTTATTTTAAAGCTCTTGTTTAGAGCTATCTGATAGTGTTATTGTATTTTGCGTTTTAAATCGCCCACATGACCTTTTAGCCCCTCGAATAAGACCCCCCAAAAATTAAAATTTAGATTTTGATATCGAATAACCTGATACCAATTCCCGTTAGGACTATATAGTTGGTGCCATTGAATAGGCCTTGCCGAAATGTTTACGAAAGTCTAGTTTTGTTAAAATTAAATTTATGTTTAAAAAGTAATTAAACTTTAAGCGAAGGGGTACTTAAATCGAGGTACGCGGTTCCCAAAAAAAAGGGGGGGGGTTCGGTTAAACTGGGATTATTCTATAACTTCTTAATATTTTAAACTAAAAACTGGGATATCCCCGTTTTTTAAGCATATCTATCTGTGTGGAAAATTTACAAAAATCTATTGACCCATGGTGACATGATTGGTCGAAATCATATGGAATGAACAATTGAAACTGGATGTAGTTATAAGGATGGGTATTGCAATGCCGATCGTAATAACTACATCAAGTTTCAAAGTTATACCTCAAATCGCACGCGAATAGCGTTGGCCATACACGGCTCCGTTAAGTAAGTGTCACACTTATTTGTTACTTATGGCCATGCACGGTTCCGTTAAGTAAGTGTCACCCTTATTTGTTATTTCTGGTCATACACGGCTTCGATAAGTATGTGTCACACTTTTTTGTGCCTTCTGGCCATACACGGCTTCGATAAATAAGTGTCACACTTATTTGTTACTTCTGGCCATACACGGCTTCGATATGTAGGTCACGCACTCTGCGTAAGTGTCACACTTATTTATTTCTTCTGGCCATACGCGGCTTAGAGAAGTAAGTTACGCACTCTGCGTAAGGCAAAAACGAACGCCAGCGGGAAAGTGGTTTAAGTGGCGCCCAAGGGCCCCTAATTTTTCTAGGGCGCCATAACTTAGCACACCATTAAAAGTAAGACAAATACGTATTTTAAAAAAGAAATCAATTTTTTATGTCACTTAGTTCGGTAATAATTAGAGTGCGTAAATCAATGCTCAAAATCGAAAAAGGGGGTGTAGCGCCCCCCGTTTAAATTACAGAGTTGAAATTTGCACAAAGTGTAGAGGGATAGCAGTAATATGGATTAGAGGAGAAACTGCGTATTTTTAAAAAAAGTGTATAATGGGGGTCGGAAAGAAGGGGCTGGCAAATCGCCGTTAACTACTTTTAAGCCGGGAGACTTGGTTGTGCAGTTAGTGGAAACCCTATTAAGTACTCTTAGAGAAAACGGCGTAGTTATGTCAACCCGTTAAAAAGATAGGGAAGGTGTTGCAAATATGGACGACGACGACGACGCCAACACTTCACAACATTCTAACGACAACAATATATATATATATATCTAAGTTCGTCTAATATATTAAACAACAAATTAATGTAACCTGGACCTTTCCTTTACCACACAATAAAAACACTAAATACACTAATAAACAAAATGCGGGGGAAATTATTATTTATTTTCTCTTGATGTCGAGGGAATATTTCTATTAGAATCTTGTGATGATTAGGCCACCACGACTATGGTTACTTACTTTTTATTCCAAATACTATGTCATGAGCGGGGGATTTTAAACACAGAATAATACACTTTGACCACAGACTCTCTAATAAAATTATTTATTTCGGTTTTCCATAGGATCAGTCCCGCCGTTCGTGAATTCTGGCATTTTATGTCTCTAATAAGGGGTGGGGGGGGGGCAAAAAATACACTGACACTGAATAATAAAACACTACAATTAAAAATACTACAATTAATTTGGTGACACTTAAACTTTTAAATAAACAAAACACTGACTCAAATGATATTGGCGAGGCTAAAAACGAACAAAAAATACAATCATCCTAATGGTATAAAAATACGGTGCGGATTGAACTCTCAGCCTCGTGGGTATTTGTTTTTATTACCTTTCCTCGGACACTAGCGAGGGATTACACCTTTTTTTCTAAGATTTCTTCTCTACGTTTCACTAGCTACTTCAGATTTTGACCCTGGGTACTCTACAAAGGCGGGAGGGAGTGGAAATTTTCTTCTTATCACTTGATTTCAACATCCTCCTCTACGTTGTCGACTCTCCGTTTACGCGTTTTAATTCACTTTTTTCTCAATTCTCTTTTTACTCTTTATTACCAGTCTATGGTTTCTTCTTATACTTTCTTTTCTTTATTCTGACTTCTTTACAAACTGACGGGGCCGTAGGTACATCGGATTTCGGTCCGACATGTCTGGCTAGGCGAGGGAATCGGTCTCTTGCATCTGGTTTTCCTCTCTCGGGATTGTTGGGTTATCGGTGAGCAACAGGTTGCATGAGGCTGGCGAAGACATTGCTCTTCGTGGATCTTCTACTGCTTTGATTCGCGATGGGATTTTAGTTCGCGACTTGAGCGAGGGATTCAGCGAGATAACTTTTATTTTAAGTTACATCGAATATTCGAGTGCGACGTAATCGCGTATTATTTTATGGCTTCTCTCGCACTCCGAGAATCCAAGTTCTTCTGACCCTTGGGAATCAGAAGTCTCCTTCGTGTCTCTAGCACAATCAGAATTCTGACCTTTTGGGGCTCTGTCGTCTGGTTTTGTTCTGGGGATTGTTGGGCGAACATGAAAATGGTTCCCTGAGATCTGTTAGCTTAGTTAATATTGATAGTCTTGTCTTTTGTCTGACTCATACTTCGGAAAAGTTTTATGGAATAACTTGGGTCATATGACATTGAGAAAAACTTTGATTAGCACTATTAACGAGGCATTTTATTTTAGCTTTGCTGAAGGCCGGGATTTAGTAAATAATTTATTTTACGTGAACTGTTCAATTAATGAAATTAATTTTATATTTTATGGCGAGCGTAGATAGACTTCTATTATCTATATAAACTATATTTAATTCGTATGTGGCTTTTAAAAGTTATTTAAGTTTTTATTTTAACATTCATTTTAGGTATAAATAACAACTGGGATTAATTTATATTAAATGGATTTTTGAATTCTAAGACATTTGGTATATTGGACTTGAAGAATACTTAAGATAAACTATCAATAAAGATGGTCAAGAGAGCGGGGGGAAATGTAATGGCAAAAGTAAGCATCACAAAAAAAATGTAAGTAGGCGGGGAAAGTGAGCCTGAAGTGTTACATACTCTCAAATGTTTAAGAAGATTTGATACTGCATTCGTTTGAGCCGTGAGAATAGTACTGGATTAAAACATACATTTTGCTTTAACGTTGTTCGTAATTTTGTGAAAGCTAACTATTTTAAAAAATAATCCATAAACATTTTTTTTAAATTAAAATAATCCAACTGTTGCGGAGATGTATCCATTTTAGCAAAACAGATAAAACTGGTTAAATGCCAAACAAAAAACCATCTCCTCTAAACACAAAGCCGCTATATTCAGTACGGCAGCAGTAGACAACTCACCGGAATTACGTGCTTGTTTAAAAACATCTGAAATCCACAATAACAATATGGGAAAGTGTCACAAAAATAACATCATATATTGGATTGTAATATGATTATGGTTAAAAGTTATTTATAGTATTTAAAATACAATACTTAATACTTTATCACAAATTATTTAAAATACCATACTTTATACTTTATCAAAATGTATTTAAAATAAAATTCAAAATTATTTATCAAAAAGTATTTAAAATAAAATGATAAATACTTTATCAAAAAAGTATTTAAAATAAAATACGAAATACTAAAAATGTATTTAAATACTACCCAACACGGCTTTTAATGCTTTATATGTGATCTCTTTAAAATCAATACCAACGTAGATATTAGTGTAAAAACATTTTGGGAGTGTTTTTGTACGCATAAAAAAATTGGCCGTACAACCAACTGTTAAGGACTTTGGACACAATGTACATTAAGACTAAATAAAGGCATATGAAAAATTCAGTCCGGGAAAAGTTTTACCGTAAAATGATTTATAACAATATATTTCCGACAAGGCTACTAAAAATACATGGTTATAAAAATGAACGAAAATATATTGGAAACAGCGCGCACAGAAAGACAGTTTTTCTGCTGAGTTAGCTGACCTACGAACTGGCCGGAAGATAGACAAGGAATCTAAAATCCACTCTCTTCACCCATTTCTCGACAACGATAGATTACACTGCATAGGAGGGCGTTTGATTTCTTGTGTAACTCATGGACTAATTAACAACAGGGAGGCCCAGATCTATAACATTTCTCTATAAAGACCCCAAAAAAAAGTGTTAACGCGTTCAGCAGCGTTGCCAGGCAAATTTTTTTTATCCTGGTGATTCAAACGTCATAAACAGGAAACAGATTTTTAACGGTTTTAGCGGTTGTGATTTCAATTTTCAGATTGTTGTTTACAAAGGCAACCCCAAACGCCTCTCATAACCATCCATGTTATCACGTTAAATAACTATAATTATTATTTTAGTATAATTGGTATAGTTTAATGATATTTTTTCCACCTCCGATTCTAAGATAGATTCGAAATTATTCATCATCAAAAAAAGGAAAACAACTATTAAGCCTTGGTACAATCATTTATATTTATGAGTAATAATAATTACCGTAAGAAATTTGGGAATTGCTTTCAGACGGTAAGCAGAAAATTTTACTATTTGTACGATTGAAAAAGCTCGACATTCTAAATTTTTACGACGATTCATTTAAAAGACTAAAATATTAGCACCGCATGGTAATCTCGTGGTTAAAATTTTTAATTCCAAGCATTCCAAGGAAGCTTCTTGCCCTATTTTACTCCCCCCGCCTATTTTGAATCACCAGCCTATACAAGCATTTCCTGTTATGCCCGCGAGTACCGCTAGAGTGCGTCGATGCTTGTTCTTTTTACTTTTTCCCCGGGCTGGACCGTCCCTGTTGTTAATTAGTCCATGTGTAACTCCATGCCGGCTTCTTTCAGAATTTCGATTGACTTCTGGGATATTTTGTGAGCCATTTTGGAGTTCTTTGCGATAGAGAGAACAATCCCTTAGCGATGAAATCGCAGACAGCAGGTTCCGTTTCTCGATATTTTTTAAAGTTGGTGTCTTATAGTTTCGGCTAGCATGAACGGACTGGAAGTGACTCCAAAAGGGAAACGAGTCATACGGATGATACGGTTTATAAGAAGATCTGAGCTAACGGTCGGGTCTTTAACATTCACCCACAGAAAGCGGACTGCGTCTCGGTCTTCTTCCACGATTGATATTTGCAAGAAGGCTTTGGTGATGTTGGCGTATCAGATCGTCTAGCAGTTCAGGGTTCAGGTTGGGCCCTTTTTCCAGGCAGTCGTTGAAAGATTGTTTCTGGAGTGCGTGTGAGGACGCGTCGTAAACAACACGAAGCTTTGTTGTTTCGCTGGCTTCCCGCCTGACTTCTCGGTGGGCAAGATAGTATATGGTTTTCTCCTTGTCTTCCGATAGCGATGCTTTCACTCTTTCAACTACGCCCGAGTTCACTTGGTCTTTGATTACATCGTTGTAATCCATAAATAAGACTGGATTGGCGTGGGGTTTCCTTAATAGGTTTTGAGTTCGCCTTCTGGCGACCGACAGATTGTCTTCGAGTTTAAGTTTATTTGGCTGCCAAGGAAAAGAGGCCTCGTAGCGTCCCTTTTTTAGGACAATAGCTTTTTCGAAAGATGTTAATACCTCGCTATGCTCGGGAGATCGAGATTCGGAGTCGATTATACCGATAGAGTCCAGTTCCCAGAAGGCTCGTATTTGATCGGATACTTGATCTTCTTCAGAGCGGGATTACTCCTATTGCTGAGGAAGGGACCATCGTAGGGTTTGAAGAAAGACGTTTGAATTTCAAATGCGCTATTCCCCAATATTCATCTGAGCCCAAAAGCCAATCGATAGATGATGCTTTGTTTTGCTCGTTGTCTTCTACCGCGTCTACCAAGTAGAGTCCTCTCCTTTTCATTTCCTCCACGACACCAGCACTGGGTACAGAGAAAACAGCTTCGCTGATTTCCCTTTTTCCATACGAATGCGTCGATCATAACGCGCCGTTTTGGGTCGAAAACGCAAGAAAGTTCGAGGCGAACTTTTCTTCTTTTGCTGCGTATAGGCTCAAATCCATCAAAGGGGCAAACGTCAAATTCTTCTTCACTGATGATGGGTAGATTCAGGCTGCTGGAATTGCTTTCCTTAATAATAGTGACCTAACTCCCGTTGTCGGGGAGGCAGCGAAGCTTTTTGGTACTTCCACCCTTTGGAGTTTTAGCTAAAGCTTGAGCCATTTGAAGTAAGCCCATCTTGTCTCCTTTGGTTTCAGTCGATCCAACGTGATTAGTGGCTACTTTAGCGGGAGCTGAAGCCGAGGAATCTTTTCTCACCTCCACATCATCTCCTTCTTCCTCGCACAGCGTGACGTGGTGTCTGCGCTCACAGTTTGAGCAGTTTCGTTTGAAGTCGCAGTTCTTTGTATGATGCTTACTCCTGAGACAAATATATCAGCGCTGTTTCTTAAAAACGGTTTCTTTTCTTTCCACGAGTGTTCGCACCTTGCATTCGAACGTTTTGTGGCCCGGATCATCGCAATAAAACAGGTTTTAATTTAGGCTTTGCCATTTGAAGCACCGACGTGAAGCGCGAAAGCTGTAGAGGGCTGACGTGAATTATGGCCTCGACTTTCGACCCGTGAGTTGGAAAAGGATTTAGGGAAGGTTTTGGGTGTGAAGTCATGATTAGAATTAGCGGAAGCACGCTCGCGAAATCCAATTTCTTTGCGTATAAAAGACTAGATCATCGACAGTATACGTTTTACAATCATATGCCCGATTAAAATCAACAGAAATTTCCGAGGGTAACATTTTTGTTAAGACATGGCATAGCAAAACCCCGTACGATGTGGAAACCACCCTTAAAGATTGTTAACTACGAAATTTCACTTCACAGGTGTCGTACAAACGTTTTAGACCGTCAACATCACTTGCCCTTTTAACAGGTGTCAGACTTCTTAAAATGTCAATGAGTATCTTCAATAAGTTTAGTGTCTCCAAATCCGTCTAAGATAATTTTAACAGCCGCATCATCATTTTGTTCAGTTATAGCCCGACGATTGCCGTGGTGGCTTTTCCAATCAAAAAGGATTTTAGATAAGAAAACTTGGCTGATTTTGTTAGACTCGCATTGTTGTGGATGCTCGCTGCGTATTCAGTCCATAAGGTAAGCCAGTTCCCTGGATCCCCGTTGAATTTTCTGAGTTCCAATTTCAGTAGGCGTATCCTCGGTGTGGTGGTAATTTGCGCCGTAGAGTTAGCCCCACCAAGGAGGATAAGAGGCAAAGAGAAAAACTGGCGTATCTTGATTCTGGCCATGCGCATTAGATCCTAGCTCGGCTTCAAATTTTCTATTCCGTCAAGGTCAAATTTAATAGCTGTTATCTATACGGTGCCATTGGAATTCAGTCCTTCACGGAAAAGAAAAAGGCTGGCGCGTCTTTCGATTTATTTTAAACGCGCCAATGCTGTCGGTGTTTTTATTATACAGGAGGTACGGCGGGTTACCTATCCTCTTATACAGTATCCTTGGCCCCACTTCCTTGCCGTAGTACTGGCAGCGACGCATTATTGACCTGCACAGATTGAGCGTTTAGAGTTGGCTATGAAAGTTGCAGCTTTGAAAGAAGGTGAGTAGTGGACAGACGGTATTCCAAAATGAGTATTGGCAGCAGACATCGAAATCATCCTCGAGCACTAGGTCTCCGTCGATTAGGCGCTCAATTACATTATTCAGTTCCTCCAAATTTGGTTCTTTATCGTTATGAAGCAGAATCGCGTTTTCCAGGTTTACCGCGTCAGGTACAGCTGCCTTGAGTTCCGTTTTGATAGCGTTAATAGCTTTAACCCCGAAAATCTCCGTGCTCTACGAACTCGAGGACAATAACAAATTTTCCTTTCTGCGTTCGAGAAGCTTTTTCATCCCTTCCTCGGGGCCCATTCGGGTGGGCCAACAAAGTTGTTTTTGATTTTTCATAATTGTCGCTTTAATGTATCAATTTTTGTTCTTATTGAAATTTAGTATTAAAAATTCACTGTGATTCAGTGTTTCCACTTTGCGGGGGAAAATACGTTTTCGGCGAAAACTGTCTTGGTGAGCACCAGTCCTTTTAAAACCGGCGAAAAGGCGAAAAAGGGGCGAAAACCATTGAAAACGGCGAAATTTGCGGCGACAATATTTTTCGATATTTTCAGTCAGAAAAAGTAAAAAATCATAGACTCTGTAGTCCCCCTACTGTGCCCCTAATGGCAACCCATTCCATTTTATTTGGCAGAGATAAACTTGATCTAAAATGTTTTTTATTTAAAAAACAAATAGTTACCTTTTGTAAAAATTAAATATTTTGCCTAAATCTAAGGTTTAAAATAAAGATAAGAAACATGCAATGACACTTAAGGAAATTAAGGTAAATCTATGGGGGGAAGTTGTGACGAAAACGGTGTCGAAAATCGACTATAGAACCGGCGAAAACTGGTAAAATTTCCCTTAAAATAGGCGAAAACCTTTACCGCAGAGTGGAAACAATGCTGTGCTTGCTAACGTTTGTAATCAAACCCTACTCTTTAATTAATTCGCGCTAGAATTAATTAGTACTAAAATCTTTTTAAGTCGGGATTTTAGTAACACTATAGTTCTCCCACTCTGAGCTAAGACTACTCAAAATTTCCCACCACATTTACAAAGTGAAACCCTAAAGTTACTTTACTATGTATGTAGGCTCAGAAGTTGAATGCTAAGTATGATATCTGCACTGGCAAAAAGTTTCCGTTTACAAGTTCTGACTATTTTAAAACATTTCCTAATATTTCCTATAATTATAGGTAAATCTTCGTTAAAGTTGCGCATTTAATTGATAGTAAATACCATGTTCAAGGTTTTTAACAATCATTGTAATTAACACATTGAACTTTAACAAAATCACCTTAAGCATTAATTTTTACGATACCAGAAGGTAGGTCTCCAAATGTAAATTAATTAAAGAAAACCAAGCTTAGACCGATGTTTAAAGCTAAACTTTATAGGTAATATTTTTTTAATAATAACTTAGCTATGCTAATACCCAAGACTTTTAATGCCTTTTAATAAGGTGGCCGAGTTAATTTACGTAAGAGATTGGTGGAGACTGTCCAAGCTAATTTGTAAGGCTGGGCGAATAGCACTTTAAGCCTGTCGAAACGAATATCGAATACCCAATTTTTTTTAATCGAATACCGAGACGATTAGTAGTTTTCGAACCAAATATTTAGGTTTTATGGAAATACTACCTCATCGAATATTCGTCTAATAACAGGCCCAAATATTAGTCGAACAACCGGTCTACTATTCGAAACATTTTAAATTTGAATATCCAAGTGGTAGAACTGAATGATCAAAAGACGACATAGGTCACCTATATTCGACAAAATAGTTAGGCCTATTATTAGATGAATGATTTATAAGGTAGTATTTGCATTAAGCCTAAATTAAAACAAACTAGCTGTACCCACAAAAAATGATCTGTTGACAGCCAACTGACCAATAACCTACGCTCATATACAGGGTGTCTCAATTTGCTCGATCAGGCCATTTTTCTCAAAATGTATTTATGCTAGGGTTCTGAAATTTTCAGGGTTTATTTGTTAGGTATGGAAGGTTGTGGTTAGAAAAATCGAACGATTTTGTGCCGTTTTGGAAAATTTATTTTTTCACCGGTAGGTGTCACGCAAAATGTTTCAATAGAAAAGTTGTAGGGCATTTTGGTTCGGTTGAAAAAGACTAGTGTTGGGCCCAAACCGATATGAAATCGGTATCGGTCACCGATATCGCGATTTTCCCGATTAATCGGTTCGCGTCTAAAATACCGATTTCACTCGATTATAAAAAAAAACTTCCGATGCCGATTTTACCCGATTTTTTCCCGATTATTTAAAACCGATTTTGAAATTGAAAGTATAATTTCAATTTTAAATGTACCTAAGTGAGGTAAATAACTAAATATTAAAAATTTAAGTTATTTTGATTTTTTTCTAAATTCGATCAGCTATTCTCAAAATACAACCCACCCTTCATTTTATTTAGACCCCTGGCAATGGGTTTTACAATTCATTAGTCATAACTAATGAGTCATTAGTAATGACTAATGAATTGTACAATCGGCAAAAAGAAATCGGTATAAAATCGATATCGGTGAAAATCGGTAAAAAATCGGGAAAATCAGTATCGGTGGCGATTTGCCATATCGGTAAAAAAAATCGGTATCGGTATCGGTTGAAACATGAAATCGGTATCGGTATCGGAATCGGTTAAATTACAAATAATAATTAGCCCAAGTGACAAATGTTTTTTAATGACTTCTACAAAATGTTTTCAAAAAATGCCACCTTCTGATGCAATGCACAAATATGCACGATGTTGCATATTGCGAAATGCTCCCCGAACCATTTCTGGAGTCACCCGGCGACATGCTTCGATGATTCTTTGTCGTAAATCTTCAACGCTCGTCACAGGTGTTTGGTATACGTAGTCCTTTACGAATCCCCAAATAAAAAAGTCGAATGGTGTTGGATCAGGGGATCTTGCAGGCCAACGAACAGGACCAGTTCTTCCGATCCATCTTCCAGGAAACTCGTCGTTTAGATATGCAACCACGTCACGATATTGGTGAGGTGGCGCCCCATCTTGCTGGAACCTGATGCGTCTGTACTCGGCCAGAGGAATGTCGTCCAACACGTTGGATATTTCATTTTGAAGGAACTCCAAGTAGGTTTGACCGTTCAGACGATTTGGCAGGAAGAACGGGCCAATAATTCTGTCACCTAACAGACCAGCCCACACATTTAAGCGAAACTGCACTTGGTGGCGGTGAGGAAATCCCCAGTGTGGATTCTCGTAGTCCCACATATGTTGGTTTTGACGGTTGAAAGGCCCATCTCTTCCGAATGAACATTCGTCAGACATCAGTAGTTGATCGTGAAAATCCTGGTGTGCGTCAGCCATGAGGCAAAACCAATTGCAGAAGTCGAGTCGGCGCTGTCTATCACCATCATGCAGTCCTTGGTGAAGTGTCGCTCGATAAGGATGAAAATGGTGTCTTTTGAGTGTTCTCCAAACGTAGTTTCGATCCAACCCTAAGTCAAAGCTGGCAGTCCTGACGCTCGCTCGAGGATAGGCGACGAAGTAGGCAAGTATGGTGTTTTCCATGTCGATGTCCTGGAGACAACGACCACGAAACCTTGGATTGATATTACCCCAGTTGTCGAAGTCGCGGACCACTCTAAGAACCGTCGTATGACTTGGTCTGCAATTGAGCGCGCTGATCTCGAGTGTAAAGAGGCATACTGGACAACAATCGGCCAAGCTGAGATAATGTTTCAACTTTGAAATGTAAACGCTTTAAATACTACTCGGACAATTGATATTGTTAAAAAACAACAAAAGAAAAATAAGCGTAATTTTTGGTCTACAAATCTTTGTTTGATGATCTTACTCGTAACCACGTCGAAATGGAAGACGCGGTCTTTGTCTACTTTGTCTAATTAGGTGTTGAACGTAATAATTTTCTTTAAGAATAACTTTTTGCAGATCTGATTATTAACTACATAGCTGAAAGCATAAGTTCCCTAAAATAAATGTACATGTGTGCTGTGATTATGTACGATTGTTTACGTTAAAGGCTATTGCCTGCTAGTACAACTTGTTTTTCCCCCGACCTCCAAACTCAGTGAAAAATAGGTCTTTTTCAACCGAACCAAAATTATTTTTACACTTTCGACTATGCCCTACAACTTTTCTATCGAAACATTTTGCGTGACACCTACCGGTGAAAAAATTAATTTTCCAAAACGGCACAAAATCGTTCAATTTTTCTGAAAGTTAGTAACCAAAGCCTTCCATACCTAACAAATAAACCCTGAAAATTTCAGAACCCTAGAAACAATACATTTTGAGAAAAATGGCCTGATCGAGCAACTTGAGACACCCTTTAGAATAGCCTGTATATTCTTCAATTAGTCAATCGCCAAGTGAGAGTTTACCATAGAAATATCTTGGCTTCACCCTCCCAATAGACAGCCATGCGATGGCACAGGCTGATTTGGAGGCCGAATATTTATCGAATAATGAAGACCGAATAATAAAAATAATATTCGATATTTTATCGAATGCGAAAAGAGGCTTGAAACGAATATCGAGACGGTTATTCGTCTCAATATTTTACTGAATTGTTCAGGTAATTCGGTTATTCGCCCAACCTTACTAATTTGTTTTTAGAAATCTTTCTTCACTGTTAAGACTGAGGCTTTTGTAACAAAGCTCGATATTATATGCTTATGAAGAGAAATATATAATGTAAAAAAACATCGTGGGCTAGTGCAAAATACTAATAACACCAATTAATTAAATCGAATAACAAATCGAATAGCATTCAAATAGTCGAAAATTCGTAAATGAGAGTAGGATCCATTGGAAATTTTCCTGAACGCTTAAGTGTAACCAAGAACTATTCTCAAATTCAGGCAATTATCTGGCACCATCTAGTACTAATTACATTTTCTATAGTCGTTGACAATGGAGTCTTTAAATTGTAAATTATAATTATTATTTGTTGTTATCATTATTATTTTTATTTTAATAATTATAAGTAATGATAATGAAAATTTAAAAATATATTGGACCATTTTGGAATCTTCAATTAGGCAAGATATCCCACTTTCACATTTTTAAGAATCAATATGGCACTACAGATATATTTTAAGGCTTTTTCATTGCATGGAGTATAAGAAGCGCTGGCGTGAAATTTTCGATGCCCACAAAATTTCTGGCGTAGTCAAATATCAAGGTGTTACGACCACTTTTCGCGAAGCCGAATTTCCTAATATCATAAGAAGTAGTGTCATTGAGTGTTCGAGAAAGGTACAGAGAGTTATATCAGAGTTATAAAAATAATTTTTATTTTATTGATTTTATAAGAAAATGCAATTCTACCGTTAGTACCTTTATTTATTATATTAATTTATGCGTTATAATTTTACTTTATAAAATAATAATTAATATTTAATATAGCGGACTTCTGATTGGGTCTCATTCTTGGGTACCAAATACGGTTGAGAAATGTCCGCCTAAAACCGGTTGAGACAACGTAATTTTATTCCTCATTTTAACCAAATAAAAACGTTTTTCACGTAGCGTCTATTAAACGGAATATATAAAACGTATTTAAAACGTTTGATCAACTCTTCAAAATGGTAAATTCAACGGTATTCAACTATTTTAATTGAAATAATAAACAAGTTGACAAGCCAAAATATACCTCAAGGACTTACTAATAACTCATACCGATAGGTCTTCGAGCAACGCGAAACTCGGATCTAATAGATCTTCGAGTAATAAACTAAATTAAAAATAAATAAAATAGCCAGAAATTCCAACGGTCCATAATTAAAAGGGATAATATAGCTAAATCCTAAAGACCTATCGGTACGAGCATAAGTTTATAATAAAGCTCCCTATAAATTAGAATCTCCCATTGCCGTAATGCTCCGATCAAATTCTCCCAAGAGGACGGAGTAGAGTGGATGGCGCCATCTCGTGTCGTAAATGCGAAAAAGTGGGGAAAAATTATATCCGGTTGTCTGCTCGGTCGGTTAAGGTACGCAGGACAAGTGTAGGATGTTTCCCGCAGCAGTTTCGTTGGATATGATATATTTTTTATTTTAAAGAATAAAGAAAATGAATTTCGTATCGTTATTGCGAAAGAAAAATAAAGAAACGCAATGTAATATCGGCGAAGTTTCAAGTTTTTCTATCGTAAAAACGCAGTCCACTGAAGTCGGAAATTCAGGCCTTTGCCGAGAAGGAGGTAATACTACTAGTACAAAAATAAACATTCCAAATGAAGGTTTAAGAAATTGCAAAACCACTTCTTATACAATAAAATAGTTTTATTAAACTTTAAATTTCAAAAAAGTTAAAAATTAAAGATTTAACAACGGACGACTAGTTTCGCCTCCGTACGGAGGCTTCGTCAGGTCAGACGCTGTTGCTCGCGTTACAGAGTCTTATATAGCTTTCACACGGCTTGTTTTTTAATACAATTGAGCGCAAAGGGTAATTATGTAAGTAAATAAACATGAAGTTAAAATATATTCTTTAGCCAATTCTGGGCAATGAAATGGCCCGGGCCGTCGTCACGGTTGAGTATGTTACCATTTCTACGTCTTTTTTGGATTTCCAACGATTCTCTAATGTTAAGTTTCAGGTAATGGTCTGTTTTATATATTATGTCTATTTCATGAAAGTTAATTTCGTGACCCGTTTCGGTAACGTGCTCGGCTAGTGCGGATGTCGTAGTTTTTTGGTTTCGGACTGCCAGTTTGTGTTCGTTAACTCTAAATTTCAGATTACGTTTGGTTTGACCAATGTATACTTGGTTGCAGTTACAGGATATTTTATATACCCCATAATTTTCAAGGTTGTTTATAGGGTCTTTAATGGGTTTTAATTGAGAGTTTAATTTATTAAGGGGCTTGTACACTGGTTTTATATTATTTTTACCGAACACGTTGCCGATTACATCGGAGACGTTTTTAATATAGGGTATTACAACGATTTCTTTTATGTTAGGCTAGTTTTTAAAGGCAGTATTAGATTCGATTTTATTTCTGTGTACAATGCGGTCTATGCCTCTGTTTAAAATGTCACTATTAAAGCCTCTATCGGTGGCGATGGCCTTGATGAATTTTAGTTCTTGGGTTAGAGTAGTTTCGTTTGAACACAATTTAACTGCACGATCGATAAAAAAATAGAAAGAGCTCAGTTTTTGATTTAAGGGGTGGGACGATCGTTCATGTGGGGGAATACAAACTGAAAAGGGTTTCCGGTAAACTTTTGTGTTAACAATGTTGTTGACTTTAGTAATTGAGATATCTAAGAATGGAATTGAATTATTAACTTCCAGTTCAGAGGTAAATTGAATCGATTTGTTAAGAGAGTTTAGGTATTGGAGAAATTTATTGATGTTATTTATGCCATGTCGCCATAGGGCTAATATGTCATCGACGTATCGTTTCCAAAAGTCGATTATAAAGGGGGAGTTTAACAGAGCAATGCTTTCGAGTTTATCAATATATATATCACATAGCAATGGGCTTAAAGATGAGCCCATTGCGAGACCTGAGATTTGTGTATATATTTTACTGTTTGGAAATCCAAAAAAGACGTAGAGATGGTAACATACTCAACTGTGACGACGGCCCGGGCCATTTCATTGCCCAGAATTGGCTAAAGAATATATTTTAACTTCATGTTTATTTACTTACATAATTACCCTTTGCGCTCAATTGTATTAAAAAACAAGCCGTGTGAAAGCTATATAAGACTCTGTAACGCGAGCAACAGCGTCTGACCTGACGAAGCCTCCGAACGGAGGCGAAACTAGTCGTCCGTTGTTAAATCTTTAATTTTTAACTTTTTTGAAATTTAAAGTTTAATAAAACTATTTTATTGTATAAGAAGTGGTTTTGCAATTTCTTAAACCTTCATTAGTTTATATACAAGGGCCGTAAAATTATTTTAATAAAAACATTCCAAATCCCAAATCTGTATCGACGAAAACTAAAGCGTCTCAAACTGTATGCAGCGATGTTAATGTTTACACCCAGTGTTATCTCTTGGCCAACAATCCTGAAAAACTTTATTTACCGACTAAAAACAATGTTGCAACACAATGTTGCTTACGTGAGACTACTATTGCACACATAATCCCATTTATTAACAAGAAAAAATCTGAAAATAAAGTAACTCAAACTGAAATCACGAAACCAGTTCATGCAAATGAATTACTTTCAACGGTTGAGAATGTTTTTGATAAAAATGCATCTCCTCACCTTCGATTAGAGGTTTGTTCTATTGTATTGCTATAAATTAAAGTATATAACAAATGTTTACTGTTATTAAATAAATTTGATTTTACTTTTAAGGTTTCTGAACTGTTCGGAGGAATACCATTTGTGTTAGTGACCAGACATAATGGAAAAGGGCTGCTTGGAGGAATTCACGATCCTATTTTTTGTCAATAACCAGCACAGGAGAATGTCATTTATCTGTCATATTCAAAACGGTTGAATACTTCAAAATTATTAACTCAAAAGGGGAGTTTGATAAAGAAATATTGCTTATGCTTTTAGAGTTGATTTCCCCTTTCAATTCTGATAACTATGTTTTTTGTTCGGGACTTAAACCTAACTTTGCCAATATTCATAATGACATGCCTCCTTATATTACCCACTTGAAATACCCATTTGAAAGATTTCAATCTAAAAATTGCACTATTTACTATAAAAACTCAAAACCCACTAACCGATTGGTCAAGCAGTGTGGTAATTGCAAATATGCTACGAACTGTTTGACAAAATCAAGAAAGAGGAAATTAAACGAAACTCCGACTAGGAAATTTAAAAGACAGTGGGTTACAAGCCGCTTCAGTATACAAAAGTTATCACCGGCCAGTAGAAATGTACGTCTGTCAAGATTAAGACAAGCAAAACAAACTCTAAATAAAAAGATAAGGAATCTAGAAGATAAACTTAAATCAAGAGAAATTCATTTAGACGGACAACAGTGCCAAGAAATGGAAGCAATTACTAAATACATTAATGAAAATTGCCAGGAAGAATTAAAGGACATATTTCACGACCCACATTTTGACAAACGGAAAAGGGAACTGTTACGTCAAGCCTGGCAAAGAGATTCTCAACTAAAACAGCTTAAGGACAAAATGGACTTTCACCACGATCAAATCACTTATGTTAAAGGAGAAAAAACCAACAGATGGAGTGCCGTTACACTGCGTATAGCTTTAAGGGGATTTGACATACTACAGCTTCCCTGTGAGAAGACCCTTAAAAAACGAGCCAATAAATTTTCAACTGAACCAGGAATTGATCAGAGATACATAGCTCGAGAAGAATTGAAATACCAAGAATACCAAATGGAGAAACAACGAAAAGGTGAAAGAAAACCTCTCGGAAAAGGTGTTATGATATTTGATGAAACAAAAGTCATTGACAAAATTATCTGGAACTCCAAGTCTAATGAGTTTATCGGTTACGCCATGCCCAGGGAAGAATTTAATGATTTAAATGATGTTTTTGAACCGCAGTCTGCCAACTCTCCAAAGCCCACTCAGTATATCCTACAATTTATTGGAGAGATCTCTCTTCCGATTGCCATTTTATAGGCCCGTACTTTTCGTCACCGGCTACGTTCCAACAACATTTTGTAGCTGATGCTTTATTTAAAACCTTGGAAATATTTCACGCATATTCTTTTGAAACAATATGTTTAGTTTGCGACGGTGCAAGTGAAAACTTCACTCTAATCAAGGGCACTATGGCTTGTAGTGGTGCTTTTCCAACTGATCCTGAAAATTTGCATATTCATCCGAGTTTTGAAAATCCATTCTCCAAAGGTCAGAGAATTCACAGGGTAATATGTCCCACGCACCAACTAATAAACATGGTCCAAGATCTATTTTCTTCAAAACCTACAGGCTCGAAACAATTTGAAAGAAACGGTGTGGAACATGGAAGGGCGGATATTCAAGGTATGAAACGAAGAGAAGAAGCGAGAGCGAACAGAAAAGAGACCAGATTCGTGCCAGGTCTATTAACAAGCTATATAATTAGAGATTCATGGACAAGGCTTAATGTGATTCCAAGCAAAATATTTCAACAAGAGCCCGTCTTGTCTGAGTTAGCTTGCTTCTTTAAAGGCGAGGGACCAGTAGGAACTGAAAAACAAGAGGCCAGTGCTGAATTGACGTATAATTACCTAAGGGCAATAAATCAAATATTCGAGCGAGGAATGTTGTCTAAAGAGAAGATTTCGGCCGAAGATGGAACCTGCATTCAATCAATTAAACTTGGGTTTGATTATTTTAGAGTGTGGGTTAAAGAAGTATTAAATGATCCAGATGTCAACTTGACTTCCGCTCTGCAGACAAAGTTCCTAAGCTGGCAAACGTGGGACTTGCTGCGCATATGTGTATTCGGAATGATAGATTTATCTGAAGACTTTCTTTCACAATTTCCAGATTACTTTTTATCTCCATTGCGTATCAATGGAAGCTCAGTTGAAAGCCTCTTTTCGCAAGTAAAATACGCCACTGGAAGTAAAGTCGGTGGTATAAACTACGCTACTGGCGTGCAATCTGTGTTAGTTAAAGCAAACATTCACGGGCACAACTCTAGCAACAAAGATATAAGAGATACACATTTGTACATTAGAGAAACAAATATTTAGTTATGAATTTCGTATAAAAAAAAATTATATATTTGTACTGATGCCACCGTTGGTTTAGATGTATTTCAAATTTTTGCATATAGTGTTCGGTTTATCAAATGAAAAATTAAAAACATTGTATTTCCTCCTAAATAATATTTTTTTATTTCAAATAACAATTCTCATTAATAATGGCACTTCAATATCAGCTTTATTAATATTGGTATTATTTATCACATTAAGGTAAATCAGGTAACTTTGTAATATATTTTAGGATAATTTAAATACTTTGCGGGAACTTTTATACAAATAATTTAATTTTTAGGAATTCCAAATCACTAAATAATCACATTCTTTTCTCAAAAAGAATTATAGCTCTTTCTTCTTTTAACTCTGTCACTTCTCCTTAGCGGTGCTTTTGATTTGTAAACTTCCACGTTTATTGTTTTATATGGGATCAAATTATTAGAAATATTTTCTAGGCTTTGCACAGATTGCATTTGGTTCATCACGTTTTCTGTTTTTTTAGTATTCTTAATCTTCACACTTTCCTTGGAGGGTATAGGCTCTACTTCTTGAGCACTATCTGAGAGTAATGGACTTTCTTCACTTAAAATTGGCTTAACAAACCTTTTTTCACTACCACAATTTTTGGTATTTAATTTCTTGGTAATTTTACAATTTTCTTGGTGGTGATAGGCTCTACTACTTTGGCACTTTTTGAGGGTAACGGACTCTCTTCGCTTAAAATGGTCTTAACCCTTTTTCCACTATTTATTTTCTTGACTAATTTCTTATTTCGTGAAACAGCCGCATATAGTTTATCTCTTAAGGTCTGCCCACCCCTACCAATGTCAAGTTTCTCTTTGGAGATTCTATCTTTATAACCATCGATAAATTCTTGAATCCTCGCATTAACCATTTTTCGGACCCAGACACTGAAAAAGTCTTTAACTACATCATCTCCTGGTAAGCAATTCGTGGGAAGAGCTCGACAATACAAGATCCATAATGTTGGCAAATATTTAGCTATAGCTTCTTTGCATGACTAAAAAAAATAAGGAAAACAAAAAATTATTAAAAAATATAAAATTATGCTATTCTAATAACCAAAACAAATACCTTAATCATGTTTGATGAATTTTTCTCAAGACCTTCATCCGAAGCGTATTTTCTTGTAATATTTATGACTGCACGTATAAATGGGATAAATTCCTTTTTGGGAAACATCATTCCTCCTTTTCTTCCGTAATCCCTTATTTGTAGACAAATGGATAAACTGGTTTTTTTTCTTTAGTTTGGCAAATTTTCTTGACCATGTTGTAGATATTTCTTTCTCTGATCTTTTGTTTCAGCGTATAATTGTAGCACTCCTTTAACCGTTTTGTTACATTTTTAATTTGTCCAATGGCTCCACCAGATATGCGATACAAGGCTTGCTCGGGTTCTTTTGCCTTAAAATTACCATTTAATGACGTATATTGTTCAACTTGTAGTAATTGTTGGTCTACTTCTGTTGAATATTTTTCTATGGCATCAGCCTCAAGTTTGTCAAGTAATTTAGGGTCTATATCAAACTCGCCCACATCATCTTCAAAACTTTCAACTTGAGAGCCAAAGTCTACTTTAATTAAATCACTTGATTTCAATTTAAAAATTCCATAATCAAAAACCACTCTCATCAAGAAATTGAATATATTTTCAGCATCAGCTCGCGCAATATCAAAGGGGACTAGATTATCATCACTAACTATGTTATTTAAGAATTTCATTTTAATATCACCAGCTTGGTTTAAGTATTTAAGTCTGAAGGATACAATAGTTCCAAATGCTATTAGTGGTTTTTTGATTTATCATAGACTTTAACTATTGGTTTTGTAGTTTTAAAGGGGTTTGGTCTGTCTTTCAGCGTTTTTTTAATTCATTAGTATTTTGGTTAAAAACGTTAAATAGTTCTTGAACATAACCTTCGTGAAGTTTCTTGGCTTTTATTTCTTTAAATAAGGCAGACCTTTTGAAATGAATAGCACCTTCCTGAGACTCACATAAGTGTAATTCTTTGCTGATTTCATTCTCGAAGAATTGAGCGAAATTCATTATCCGAAAAACTAATATTTTAATCCACAAAGCTAAGCCTTTCACCAAAACAACAAGCGATATTGAACAGATGATAAAAACTACCAACTTCGATACACACGGCAAACGTTGAAAACACTTATTCGGCCGTAAGCCGAATGTTCGCGTCATCTGTTGAGAATAAAATTCCCAACTCATTGGTACTGTGGCTGAAATTAGATTCCGCTTCCGGCGGGCACGGAAATGCCGATCCTAGTACAAAAATTCTTCGATAGGGCTCGCATATACGTTACGGGAGCGCGACGCGGGAGAATTTGATCGGAGCATTACGGCAATGGGGGATTCTAACTTATAGGGAGCTTTATTATAAACTTATGGTACGAGTTATTAGTAAGTTTTTAAATTTCTTCAAATTTGTTTAGGATTTAGCTATATTATCCCTTTTAATTATGGACTTATCTACTTTTTCGCGTATTTTATCATCCTTCGCACAGTCCATAGGTGGTTTCTTCTAACTTAACTTATCGTATATACTATTCTCCACCACACTCCCCCCTTTTCGGCTTTCCGTTGCTATATGCAACGCGTTTTGAAATTTTTAATGTTTAGGCTTAGTTTCTCTTTTCGATTTGATAGTCGCCAGCCAGATTTCCCGCACGGTACTGATGAGTTCCAAATAGAACGAAACCGGTCTACCGTTGGAATTTCTGGCTATTTTATTTATTTTTAATTTAGTTTATTACTCGAAGATTTATTTGATCCGAGTTTCGCGTTGCTCGAAGACCTATCGGTACGAGTTATTAGTAAGTTTTAAATTTCTTCAAATTTGTTTAGGATTTAGCTATATTATCCCTTTTAATTATGGACTTATCTACTTTTTCGCGTATTTTAACAAAATATACCTCTCCTCGGAAGAATTGTCCCTAGTGGTATTAATTTCTCGAGACGTCCCTTAAAGATATCTCCGCAATTCAGAGTTATTTACTAAAAACGTAATCCCGGTGCAATCCCGCTCGGTATAAAATTAAAAAAAAATTATTGAGACGAAACAACCAAGTTTAATTTATTCAGAATAATATAAATTAAGTAGTTACAACAGCGAGTTAGACGTATTAAAACAATGCACAATTGAATTTAACCAAGAATGTATTGAGGTTACTAAGAATATTTGAGCATAGCATTAACCCCTGGTACCATCCTCGCAGCTTTTGTGGAGAAAGTTCGTCTGCATTTAGGGCACATTCAAGGTTATACCATATAGCAAACTTGAATGGGAAAGCAGACGAATTTAAGCTCTAAAGGCTGCGAGGATGGGAATCAGAATCCTGTAGTCCAATATTCTTAGTAACCTCAATACATTCTTGATTTAACCCTATTTACAGAACAAGTTTATCAGTTAAATATAATACGAAGCAAATTTTATTAAAAGAAATATCTACAGAGGGTATTTGTAATTTTACATTAAAATACTTAAATATTTAATTAAATATAAGATATATTTAATTAAATATAAGATTAATATAATTTATAAATATTTAATTAAATATAAGATTAATATAATTTATAAATATTTAATTAAATATAAGATTAATATAATTTATAAATATTTAATTAAATATAAGATTAATATAATTTATAAATATTTAATTAAATATAAGATTAATATAATTTATAAATATTTAATTAAATATAAGATTAATATAATTTATAAATATTTAATTAAATATAAGATTAATATAATTTATAAATATTTAATTAAATATAAGATTAATATAATTTATAAATATTTAATTAAATATAAGATTAATATAATTTATAAATATTTAATTAAATATAAGATTAATATAATTTATAAATATTTAATTAAATATAAGATTAATATAATTTATAAATATTTAATTAAATATAAGATTAATATAATTTATAAATATTTAATTAAATATAAGATTAATATAATTTATAAATATTTAATTAAATATAAGATTAATATAATTTATAAATATTTAATTAAATATAAGATTGATATAATTTATAAATATTTAATTAAATATAAGATTGATATAATTTATAAATATTTAAAATGATGTAGAATAAATAAAAAAACACCGTAGCTTAACAAGCGTCGGTGGCTCAGTGGTTAGAGTAAATCTCTTGCACGCAGCAGACCGCGTTCGATTCCCGGCCGGCGTCAATAAATCGCAAATTGATACTAAGACGAATGCCGTGAACAATTGGTGGAAACCCTGCCATTGGACGTTGAGAGGTTGCCATAACACTCAGAACCTGGTCCGTCCCATAAATCAACAAGAAGAAGTTGAAGAGAAAATGTCCGTAGAAACACAACAGACTCAACACCCACAACCGTCATAACACAAACACAACGTTCACACCCTACCCATTACAATAACGAAATATCCAATCAAACTGAATTAAAACTGTAACGAAAAAAACCATCCAAACCCAATCGCAAATTAATCCGTTAATTAAATAATCCGTTTTGCCAACCATTCGACAGTCCTAGCAACTGTGAACGCAGAGATTTCGAGAAACTGCGTACGGAATGATTAACCTTTGCACGGAAAATGCGAACGCGTTCGCAGGACAGACAAACACACAGACAGACAGACACGGTGATTGTATAACACCTCCTAGGGGACTTTGATAATGGCTTTGATTTTAATTGCTCACAAACATCATCCACAAAATAACGTGTGATGTAATTGCGCGTTAATATAGGACATCTAAAAAATGCTATGAAGATTTTTTGAGAAACACAAGATTACATTTAAATATAACTATTCCAGTTGTTTATTTTGTAATAAGATCAAGTGTATGACCTGTATTAGAAGCCACTGGTCTCTTTATCTTTAGAGTTCAAACATATTTGAAATAAATTAATTAAATATGATAAATAAATATACACACTTAAACAATCGTAGAATTAGACAAGCCTAAAATAATTTTTCTTTTGCAGGTAAACTCCAGAAACACCTAAACAATTTAAAATAACTAAACACATAGATAATGAGTGCTTGCTCGTATCGTCGTAGGCATACGTCGTAGCTAAGCCCCGCCTTGAAACAGTCGCCATGACATAAGTTTCACGTCACATAACACGAGGTTAAACGCCACACGATCCGGCGAAAGAATCACGTGACAACCATTGGCGCCTTAAGCCACGTTCACACTAAACATTTAGGAGACGTTTTAAAACGGTTTCAAAAGATCAAATTAAACATTTTCGCTGTCAACTATATTACAATAAATACATTCGGCACCAAAATTTGACAATTCCATCTTTCAAAACCGTTTTAGTGTGAACGCGGCTTTAATGTCATGGCCGACCTATACGCTTTACCATGGCAACGAACACAAGCCTAACCCAAGAGCAAGCTACGAATAGCTACTTAAAACCTAAAGTCACACAGTCCATTTTAATTTAGGACAAATACGTTTAAAGCCATGTTGTGAGCAAAGTGTTGCAGTTTAAAAAATTCTTATAAAGTACTAAAATGATTTTACACTGGGAGTCTGAGATATTTATACCAAAGCAATTTGAACATTATGTATGGATCTCAAAAAAGCTTCCACAGAATACAATATTAAATTATTTATCAATAAAAAATGGGAGTTTTTAGATCTTTATGCATAAATATTAATTTTGCAGTTAAAATTGGGGGTACACTAATTATTTAAATATGAGTCAACATCAATCATTAATTTGCTCAAGAAATAAAAGCCACATAGGGCTTGTCCTTTTTAAATGAGTTCAAATATGTTTAAAATGCAGATTTCTAATCCCAATAGAAATTGTTTCTTTTCAAATTCTCCTGAACATTACGCGAGAGAATGCCCCCAGAAAAATTACAAGATTTCAAAACGCAAACACACCACAGGGTGCCACAAGCGCAATCCCCGTCCAAAACAAGAGCGAGAGTGTTAAGCCTTAAAAGATAATTGAGTAAGGCCCCGCAAATGATGGATCTCATACTGTCCAACACACCAACCAGGCACAACTAGTTTAGCAATCTATTTTCCCCAGGGAAGAATTGCGGTTATGATAGATACCGGAGCCGCTTGCTGTTTCATGAGATAAGACACTGCCCAAAAGTATTATCCTGATCAATAGTTTAAATCCGCCTCGTTCGGAAATAATGTCCAAGCAAAAGGTCCGGTTGTCTTGCACCTCCAGTTACGTGACAGAGTAGGCCCGAACTAGATTTCCATTTTTATATAATAGAGCAATCCAAATTTGGGATGGTATTGGGATTAGACGTTTGCAAATCAGTACGAGCGATTTTATCGCTAGCAGATGGAATGATTTCACTCACCCTCCACGGACTGAACTGGAGTCTCCCTTTAATGAACCAGAAAGTACGCGCTAAACCAGGGACGGCCCCTGAACCGAACGCGAAGTTGCCACCTAACCCGCATTTAGATGATAACCCACAGTTAGAATTTCAAGAACTTATTGATAGGCACCCCACTGTAGTTACGAATAAACCGAGAAGAACACATTTATTGACGCTTAGCATAGATACAGGGTACAACCCCCAATTGCCAGCGCCCCTTATCACATTTCCCTAGCAAAACAGGATATCATAGATCAACATGTAAACAAAATGTTAGAAGACGGAATAATAAGAGAATCTGATCGTGGTTGGGCAAGCCCCGTTGTATTAGTACCCAAGAAAACCGGCGACACTCGTTTTTGCGTGGGTTAGCGCAAATTAAATAAAATCACCTCCCCGATGTCGACGATATTCTAGACGCAATAGACAACCCCTGTATATTACATCCCTAGACCTTCTGACTGGATTTTGGCAGATGGGAATGGAACCCCATTCGATCTGTAAAACTTCCTTTATAACAAACAGTGGAAAATATGAATTTATGGTAATGCCTTTTGGTCTGGTAGGGAGTCCCCCAACCTTCGCAAGTTCGCCGATTTAGTGGACCAAGTATTTCCCACTTAAGAAAGAAGCCGATTTCACACTAGCGTCTAAAGAGATGACATAAACACCGCCTCCCCTTCCGGGGAGAGACCTTTAGCAGACCTTGAATATGTTTTCACCCGTTTACAGGCAACAGATTGAAGTAAAACATCTCGGAAATATGGTAGGCCGATACGGTATCAAACCAGACTCCGATAAAGTGCACGCGCTTTACAATACCCGCACCCAAGTCGTGGGATGGTTTCGGAGATATATTAAATACTTCGCGGATACTGCCTACCCCCTCAATTCTCTCCGTGAAGAAAACACCCCTTGGATTTGGGAAGAAACCCAAGAAAGATCCTTCAACAAGCTTAAAGAATGTCTCAAGCAGCCCCCTATTTTAGCAGCCCCAAGTAAAGACGGAAATATCTATAATATTGTGACGCTTCCGTTACTGAATTAGGTTGCGTTTTAGTTCAAGAACAAGACGGACATCCCAGAGTTATTTATTATGCACGCAAAACCCTCTTACAAAATTATTCGTTTGATATAGTCTACCACCCCAGAAAGAAAAATAGGTTAGCAAACCCCTATTCTCGTAAAAATGTCGAAATGAAAGACGAAGAACAATCCAATGACCTCGAGGACGATACATTTTTAGTAGATGAAGCTTCCCCAAATTCAGATCCCGATAATATCCCGTTATATTTCGCCCTAGACTTAGCTAAAATTGGGTGAGACCCTCTCTTAGCTATCCAAATCGAACCATTGCCAGAATAAATTCCCATATCCATTTTAAATCACGAAGAAGGGGAAGAAAAACAAAAATTGCAACCCTGAGTTAGCTAATCTGTACCATGACCTCGATTTAATAGCCCAAAACCCAAGATTTGTTAAGTTAAACGGGTTAATTTATACAAAACCAACTGACGAAGTGACGAGGACTTTTACCCTAGACTAGTAGTTCCCCCAACCGCTAAAAATAACGTATTCGGAACATATCATGATGACCCATACGCGGGACATATGGGAATGGATAAAACATACCATAAAATGCAGACAAAATTATATTGGGATGGGATGAAAAAGGAAAGAGAGGATTACGTCAGAACTTGCGTCGTTTGTCAACGAACTAAAACCAAAAGACGTAAGAAAGCAGGCCTAATGATTAGATGTATTCTTCAAAAAGCATGGGAAATTATAGGTTTCGATTTTATTGGCCCCTTTCCCCCTTCCCCTTCCGGCCGCACCACGTTATTAGTTATGCTTGATTATTTCAGCAAAACGGTAGAACTAACCCCCCTAACTCGAGCAACCGCAGCTAACGTTGCCAAAGCATTTCTAGACTGCGTGGTTTGTAGATACGGTCTTCCCTTATGAATCAAATTAGATAATGGACCCAGTTTATTAGTAATGTATTCGAAGAAGACCATGAACTGATGGGAATCACCCATAGCTTCGCAAGTTTATACCTTCCACAGAGTTATGCCACAGAATGTAATAATCAAGTAGTCGGTCGTTTGTTAGCCATCTACATCGGAAATTATCACCGTAATTGGGATCAAAACCTCCCTCTATTAAGACTCGTGATGAATAGCAGCCCTAATAATGGCACCGGTTACACCCCCTTTTACGTGAGCTTTGGCAGTTAAGCGAGATTACCAGGTGACCCCTACCGTTTCAACTGGAAAAAAATATCAATGAACCCACCCCATTTACTAAAGAATTACAAGAGGCCTACAAACACGTTAAAATTAGAACATAGACGCCCCCTTACGCTCAATAGTAGAAGGAAAGTAAGGGCGAGACGCCAAACCCGGGTTCGGGTTTGGGTTCGGGATCGGGGTCCGGGATTTAAGGGGTGAAATGCTGGTAAAATCGTCGAAAAGTCAATGTATTTATGATATTTCTAGCGACGATTTGTTTTTTCGTATATCAACATATTGTGTTCAGGCCAGCTTGTTCATATATCTCCGCTTATCGCGAGTGACACTTGAACGTATATTTTATCACGTTTTATCGTACGGAATAAGTTGAAATGATGTAAAAAGTGATAACCTGGGAGATAGCGCGCGTGCGTGGATTACCCGGGGGACGCGGTTAATTTGAATTTCAGAGTGTTTTGACGTCATGGAATATTCGTTGTTAAAATGATGTAGAATGCAAATATTTTTAAACTTCATTTTAATATCATTGTAGTACGCTTGGCACTTGAACCTATCTCACGAGTATTTCTTAAAACGAATATCTCGATCGCGGTTTATCGTACGAAATAAGTTGAAATTATGTAAGTTGTATGATACTTGATAACCTAGGCGGGAAGTTAGTGTTCGCGCGCGCGTGCGCGGATTACCTGGGAGGCGCGGATTGCCCGGGGGCGCGGTTAATTTGAATTTAAAACATGGATTCCCTCTCCGAAATAATTCATGTAACCAAAATTGAACCGCAAGTTTTTTTCTTTTTAGGGGAATCTCTATGGGAGTTTAACATTACAATAAAGCTAATAGGTCCATTTTGGGGTACTTTTGGTCCGAAATGGGGTACATCGGGCCGAAAATGGTGACTTTGGTCGTTTTAAGGGTACTTTTGGTCTATTTTGTTCCATTTTTGGGTACATCAGAAAAGCAGTTGGAAAAACGAAGAGCCTTATTTTTTTTTACACCCATCCCCAAACTACAAATATTTATTGCTATAATTTATTTATCCCTTCCGTAGGTATAAAATAAGATAAAAACAACTTACCTATATTTTAATTACGCTAAATTAAAAATACTTAATTAATGTACTAAGTTACGTTTAAAAGAACCTTTTGTAACAATTCCAATATGTAAATATAGGTATAAGGATTGAAAAAATACTTAAAGTAAGTGGTTTTACTGATAAACTCTAAAGGAATTTAACTTTAAAGGGTATCTTAGATTATTGTTTTTAATTTTATTCAAGTTGAAAACGTATTAAGAGTCCTTCAAAGTACTATAAAAGGATTTTATTTACGAACTAAATTCATATTTTCTTCAAACTTTCAATTCGCTTTTATTACTATTTAAATACGGTAAAATATAATTCTTATACACAAATATAGCCAGAAAGATACTATAAAACACTAAAATTAAAATCAAATTAAATTTGTGTGGATAAGATTTGTAAATATCATTTTGAAACTAATAACTCTCACGCTTTATTTAAGTCTAGTCAATAAAAACAATAACCTATATTTTAAATACGGTAAAATATAAATACATTTCCGATGTGTAAATAGGTAGAATAACACTATGAAAAATTCCTTTTTCTACTTTTAATACGACAACACACAACTCTGATACGCAAATATATACAGAAAATATTAAAAAAATTTACTCTACGTTCGATACGTTCAAATACATTTCCGATACACAAATATAGATAAAGAAATACTATAAAATGTAAAAAGGTAGAAAAATACTACACATTAACCATTATGAACTTAAGCTTACAACATCCTTCACGTATAGAGCATAACATATATGTTCAGAGTTAACTTGTTTCCTCGTTATCTTTATCGCATGTGTTTTAAATGGCGTATGGAATAAGTTAAGAATGTTCTGAAATGGTGTATGTTTAAACCTCGTAGAATAAAGAGTAAAACATAAGTTCAGAGTCGGCTTGATTACTAAAGCGTATAACACAGAGACGTTTCCGGTGAAGCCACGTAGGAAGAAAAATACTACAACACTATACTCTACATTCAACACGTTAAAATATACTTCCGAAATGCCAATATAGGTAGTAAAATACTACAAAATCTCCATACTTTACCTTCAATACGTTAAATTACATTCCAATATGTAAATATAGGTAGTAAATACTACAAAAGCCTCTTTTCTTGGCGTTCAATATGTTAAAATAGATTTCTGAAATGCAAATGTAGGTAGTAATTACTACAAAAGCCTCTTACTCTACGTTCAATACGTTAAATTAATGATTTGCCTCCGATCGAATCGTTCATTTTTTCCTATTTATTTAAATATACGTATTTAAATTAGAATTGCTTCTAGTGTTCGGCAGTCGATTAATTTTTATCCAGAAATTTTCCGATTTATTTAAAAAACGTTGGTAAAAAGAATATCATTTTAACTTATTTAATTGTGTTTTTTACGCAACCAAGCATTTATTTGAATAAAAGTGGTATTTATTTAAATAACCAATAGTTAAATAAAAATTGTTAAATGTTTAAATAATCGAAAGTGAATAAGCCTATTTTTTAAATAAAACAAACAATTATTTAAATAAATACCACTTTCATTCAAATAAATGCTTGGTTGCGTAAAAAACACAATTAAATAAGTTAAAATGATATTCTTTTTACCAACGTTTTTTAAATAAATCGGAAAATTTGTGGATAATGAATAAACAATTCCGACCACTAATTGCTTCATTAAATTATGCATTTGTTCTTTAAACAATACCTAAATTTGAAATTATATAACATAAAAAAATAGTTTAAAAATAAAACTATATCAAGGTATTACACTCGGGTAAACAAAATTAGTTGCATTATGTTTTTATATTTCTTTCTTAATTACAATGATGCTTAAAAGCAAACCTCAAATCTATAAAACAAAGAGTGTTTTTAACAAGGGATAAATTTATTTTAATAGATGCTTTGGTGACATCTAACGGCGGCAATGGAAAATAATAAACAAAATACTAAAAGTATCATGTGTTATTAAAACTTTAATTGCTATATTATATTTATGGTATTTACTTGAACCCATTATGGTATTTGAAATAGCTTAATATATGAAGAAAGTAAACATATTTCTTAACACATAGAAAGCGTTATTATTTTTATAATTTATTAATTAACTATTAATATGGTTACATTATTTGCATAGGGTTCTAAGTTAAAAAGATTCAAGTACCTTTAAAGCCCACCAATACATAAATATAATATTTAGATGCATAATCTGATCGGTATTTATATTATCAATAAACACAAAAATACAAAACCTGATACATTAAATTATGCATTTGTACTTTAAACAATACCTGCATTTGAAATTATATAGCATAAAAAACCACAGCTTATAAATAAAATTACATTAAGGTTTTCAAATCAGTATTATTTGCATTGTGTTTTCTATTCTTCAATTGTGTTGAAATCCATACGGTAATAATTATCGAAACGCGATAATATTAAAAGTTCTGCAAAACTAATCCTTTATCGAAAAGTCATCTTAGTATTGTTGCTATTAGAGTATAAACAAAACGATAACCAAAACTAAATCCTATTCCACATTTTTCTTTCTTATGGTGAAGGACGAGGTTTTTCTTGTAGCATTTACGGATGGAGCTTCAAAAGAAATCTGGAAAATTCGTTCGCTATGTCATTTTCTGTTCAGCTGTAGAACGAATAATCGTAATCTTATCATTTCAGGGTAATTAAAGCAAATTTAAGCTGTACCACACGATCTTCGCTCCGATAAACGAAGGTATGCTCTATCCAAATGCATACAGTTGGAAATTAAATTAAAAAAAAATTAGATACGCAGACAGAATAATATAGGCACGCTGCTTAAATTGTTTATACTATTTGATAAAAAGTACACTGGTTGTTTGCGAAAACATCTGCCACCTTTAATTACTATAAATATTATTTATTAAACAGATATTAAAAACATTATTATTTATTTTAATTTTCTAGTCAGAACTGTTTTATATACAACTTACTTATCTCTTAATCATAGTTTCGTACCTTTGGAAAAATTATAAATATTGTAAATTTGTGCAGAAATTATCTCCAAATGGCTATGGACAGAATATTTTACCCGACGAGGAATTGTACACTAACTCATATACAAATTAAGACGTTAAACCAAATCAAAATTTGTAAAATATTGTAAATATTTTAAGTCAATAAAGAAATTAAGAAATGTTTTAAAAAATAAGATCTCTTGTATTTTCTACAATAGTCACCTTTTATTTCTATAAATATTTCAATATTGATATTTATATATATTATTTTTATTTTATTATTAAATCGCACACTTTTTACAGGACTTAAGCTAGTCAATGGTATACAACATTACAAAAAGTTCTAATGGTACTGATTCACGATGTCAATTATTCTAGATAACTGAGAGACTGTTTAAACTAGTTCGCGTGTTTTACTTTATCTTTCAATTTCTCTGCTCTCTTCCACCTATCTGGCAATATTTTCAATCCCATTATATCTGTTTTTACATCTTCAACTTTATTTCTCAGTACAATTTCTCGTTGATTAGCTTCTTCTAACTTTAATTTGCACTCTTCTATATGATTTTCCATTTCTTCCAAATGCTTTCTTATTTATTGCACATCTAGCCACTTCTCATTGTACTTTTCCACTATTTCACTCGCTTCTTCAAATGTATTGAAATGCATACGGTTATAATTAACAAAACATAAATAAAAAGTTCAGAAATGCTAATATTTAAGTCGTCCGAAGACTTTTCACTGTTATTATGGTTGCTTTTTCAGTAAAAACGACACTATGACGCGTAAACGTTCGGTTTCTACGTTTATATGGTTTATAGTAATACGACGATTCAGTTCTGATTTAAACAATGGACACGATTAAAGCTTACATTTATAGATTTTTGAAAGTAGAATTTTCTTATCAGGGAGATAAGCACATTGACATAATCAAAGATAATAAAAACTTTCAGGGGAGCCCACCGCGCTCCGCTCAGACCCACTAGCGGTAACTTTTATCTCCGCGCCGCACCCTGGGGTAATCCGCGATTGGGTCAAATACCAATTTTATTCAAATAAATGCTTGGTTGCGTAAAAAACACAATTAAATAAGTTAAAATGATATTCTTTTTACCAACGTTTTTTAAATAAATCGGAAAATTTCTGGATAAAAATTAATCGACTGCCGAACACTAGAAGCAATTCTAATTTAAATACGTATATTTAAATAAATAGGAAAAAATGAACGATTCGATCGGAGGCATATCATTAATTTAACGTATTGAACGTAGAGTAAGAGGCTTTTGTAGTAATTACTACCTATATTTGCATTTCAGAAATCTATTTTAACATATTGAACGCCAAGAAAAGAGGCTTTTGTAGTATTTACTACCTATATTTGCTTTTCAGAAATCTATTTTAACATATTGAACGCCAAGAAAAGAGGCTTTTGTAGTATTTACTACCTATATTTGCATTTCAGAAATCTATTTTAACATATAGAACGCCAAGAAAAGAGGCTTTTGTAGTATATTTCCTCCTATATTTACATATTGGAATGTAATTTAACGTATTGAAGGTAGAGTATAGATATTTTGTAGTATTTACTAACTACATTTGCATTTCAGAAATCTATTTTAACATATTGAACGCCAAGAAAAGAGGCTTTTGTAGTATTTTTCCTCCTATATTTACATATTGGAATGTAATTTAACGTATTGAAGGTAAAGTATAGAGATTTTGTAGTATTTTACTACCTATATTGGCATTAGGGAAGTATATTTTAACGTGTTGAATGTAGAGTATAGAGTGTTGTAGTATTTTTCTTCCTACGTGACAACACCGGAAACGTCTCTGTGTTATTCGCTTTAGTAATCAAGCCGACTCTGAACTTATGTTTTACTCTTTATTCTACGAGGTTTAAACATACACCATTTCAGTACATTCTTAACTTATTCCATACGCTATTTAAAACGCATGCGATAAAGATAACGAGGAAACAAGTTAACTCTGAACATATATGTTATGCTCTATACGTGAAGGATGTTGTAAGCTTAAGTTCATAATGGTTAATGTGTAGTATTTTTCTACCTTTTTACATTTTATAGTATTTCTTTATCTATATTTGTGTATCGGAAATGTATTTTAACGTATCGAACGTAGAGTATTTTTTTTTTATATTTTCTGTATATATTTGCGTATCAGAGTTGTGTTAAAAGTAGAAAAAAGGAACTTTTCATAGTGTTATTCTACCTATTTACATATCGGAAATGTATTTATATTTTACCGTATTTAAAATATAGGTAATTGTTTTTATTGGCTTGACTTAAATAAAGCGTGAAAGTTATTAGTTTCAAAATGATATTTACAAATCTTATCCACACAAATTTAATTTAATTTTAATTTTAGTGTTTTATAGTATCTTTCTGACTATATGTGTGTATAAGAATTATATTTACCGTATTTAAATAGTAGTAAAAGCGAATTGAAAGTTTGAAGAAAATATGAATTAAATCGTAAATAAAATCCTTTTATAGTACTTTCAAGGACTCTTAATACGTTTTCAATTTGAATAAAATTAAAAACAATAATCTAAGATACCCTTTAAAGTTAAATTCCTTTAGAGTTTATCAGTAAAACCATTTTAAGTATTTTTTCAATCCTTATACCTATATTTACATATTGGAATTGTTACAAAAGGTTCTTTTAAACGTAACTTAGTACACTAATTAAGTATTTTTAATTTACCGTAATTAAAATATAGGTAAGTGGTTTTTATCTTATTTTATACCTACGGAAGGGATAAATAAATTATAGCAATACATTTTTGGAGTTTGGGGATGGGTGGAAAAAAATAAGGCTCTTCGTTTTTCCAACTGCTTTTCTGATGTACCCAAAAATGGACCAAAATAGACCAAAAGTACCCTTAAAACGACCAAAGTCACCATTTTCGGCCCTATGTACCCCATTTCGGACCAAAAGTACCCCAAACTGGACCTATTAGCTTTATTGTAATGTTAAACTCCCATAGAGATTCCCCTAAAAAGAAAAAAACTTGCGGTCCAATTTTGGTTACATGAATTATTTCGGAGAGGGAATCCATGTTTTAAATTCCAATTAACCGCGCCCCCGTGCAATCCGCGCCTCCCAGTTAATCGGCACACGCGCGCGCTAACACTATCTTCCCGCCTAGGTTATCAACTTGCATAATTTCAACTTATTTCGTACGATAAAACGCGATTGAGATATTCGTTTTAAGAAATACTCGTGAGATAGGTTCAAGTGCCAAGCGTACTACAATGATATTAAAATGAAGTTTAAAAATATTTCCATTCTACGTCATTTTAGCAACGAATATTCCATGACGTCAAAACACTCTTAAATTCAAATTAACCGCGTCCCCCGGGTAATCCGCGCCCAAGGAAATCCACGCACGCGCGCTATCTCCCAGGTTATCACTTTTTACATCATTTCAACTTATTCAGTACGATAAAACGTGATAAGATATACGTTCAAGTGTCACTCGCGATAAGCGGAGATATATGAACAAGCTGGCCTGAACACAATATGTTGATATACGAAAAAACAAATCGTCGCTAGAAATATCATAAATACATTGACTTTTCGACGATTTTACCCCCATTTTACCCCTTAAATCCCGGACCCCGATCCCGAACCCGAACCCGAACCCGGGATTAGCGTCTCGCCCTTACTTTCCTTCTACTCTCAATATTGGACAATTCATTTGGGTACGCTCCCACGTACAATCTGTCGCGAGAACTCATACCACCCATAAACTTTCCCCTAAATACGAAGGACTTTATATTATCGCGAACAAACTCAATAACTTGGCATATATTACTTCTGACCCCGAAACGAAGGAGGAAATAGGGTCATATCACGTGGAAAAATTAAAAATATACCATGAAAGAGTAGAATCCGAAACAAACAACAACGCATCCAACAATTTATACGACACTCCCCCTCCTTTAGAACCGGAAGAAGAACTAGAACATCCCGAAATTCGCGAATTAGAAACCCAAACGCGTAAGTGATTTACATTCCGATCGCAATCGCACCGGGAGCTGAAAGCATTGAAGCCCCGAATATCCCCGTTCCTCCTCAGATGGCACCCGCAACGCAAATCCAAAGATTAGGGCATCGACGTAGCAAACGCCGATATACGCGTATACAAAAAAAAGCCACTGAGAAAGAAACTTGCACCTTCTGAATTGTGATGTAAAAGGTCGTAATGATGATCCCATACAATGAATCCAATGTGACAATTGTGAAGATTGGTTAAACGTTATTGGCCTAGGACTCCCCACTGACTTTGTAGAATCTACCCCGAAATATTACTGCACCAACTGCGAACCTCTCTTACATATTAATTTAATACAATTGTACACTCCACCAGCCCCAGCCCAGAACATTCGTAAATTTCTCAGTAGCCCCGTGGAGAGAAACCCCGATACTATGAAGCCGACTTTACCCTGAGGTCCACAACGCCGCAAACATCACTTTAGGAGGAGACATAGAAGTCATAGCCACCGAAAGGGGAAAGAATCCCGACACGAGTGTTCCAGACGAAATTCCTCTCTTCCTCTTGGGACGAGAGGGATTCCTTCTTCTCGTCCGGCGTTTCCGCCCCCTACCGGGTTCGTCACACGGAGGGTCATCTCCTTGCCACGGCGGGGTGAAAATCTTCAGCTGGGACACGTGCGATACTTCGATAAAATCACCCGAGTTCGGGTCCCCAAGCCGATATGTCAAAGGAGTCGTCCTTTCCTGCACTACAAACGACCCTTCTAACTTTTCTCCCAACGAAGCCGTGATACCACAACTCGCGTCGGAAAGAAGATGAATTTTGCGCAATACGAGGTCTCCACGTTTGTAGAAAACAGCTCGATGACGCTTGTCGTAGTGCAGTTTTTGCGTGAGCTTCGAATCCTGTAAATTCAAGCGTGCATGGTCGATTTTATCATGCAGCCTAATTTTCAGCTTCTCGGCGTACGTGCCTGCTCTTCGATTACCGGAAGTATTTCGTGTATCAACTCCCAATCCAGGGGTGCGCGAAGCTCTCGACCTAAGTTCAAAGCGGCTGGCGAAAACCCTGTCGCTTTGCTCTCGCCTCAACGCAAAGCAAAGGCAAATTCTGGGGGACGGACGTCCCAATCCTTATGTCGTTCGACATAAGAAATTATCATTGGCTTGATAGTTCGATTCATCCGCTCAGTCAGATTTGCCTGAGCGTGATAAGCGGCCGTCGTCTTAGGGCGTATGCCGAAATCCGAACAGGCCCTTTTGAACTTTTTACTAGAAAATACGGATGCATTACCAGTTATAACCTGTCGTGGGAATCCTTATCAACAGAAAA
The DNA here is from genome assembly GCF_980474605.1 of Leiobunum rupestre. NCBI lineage: Eukaryota > Metazoa > Arthropoda > Arachnida > Opiliones > Sclerosomatidae > Leiobunum > Leiobunum rupestre. The sequence goes on along the minus strand of NC_143389.1, from coordinate 68,965,825 downwards.
CTTCATACATTTTCTCCCATATTTTCTCAGTAGTCATTTTCCTAAGCGGGTAGAGTTCTGCTCACTTTGTAAAATGATCTATTATGACGAGTAGGTACTGATTTCCCTTGGCGCTTCAAGTGTAGGGACCCATTAAATCAGCGGTTCTAATTCGAAAAGCCTTTCACTGGGGACGTTAGAAAGTAGCCCGGGGGTTAACTGCTGGGATGTCTTTCTTTTCTGGCACACCCCGCAACCCCTCACATACTTGATAACATCCCGCTGGTAAGCCCCCTGGTTTTCGGCAAGCGCATCGTCATGAAAATACTTAATGAATGGTACTCTAAGTCTCTTAGGTAACACCACTTTCGAATCATTTTCAAGCCCTTCTTCATCCTCCTCGTCCCAAGGAGGGAAGTACCTAAACAATAGGCCATCTTTGTCCATTATATACTGATCTAATACTGTCCCGGCTTCCAATGTCGTATTCGGACTTCCAGAGCTTCTAACCCGCTCTAACTCAGCGATAATCCTCGCTACCCCTAGATCAGTAACTTGCGAACTTATGATGGCTTTCCTGTCGAAAGGGAGCCCCCACTCCTTGAAAGAGTTTTCTCTATCCGCGGAGTCAGAAGAGTTTTCCTCTGAAACCGCCAACGTCACTACCGCTTCTCCCTGACCATTCTCGGAATCGAGAGTGGCCCTGGATAAAGCATCCGCTACAACGTTCAATTACCCTGGGCGGTATCACACCCCGAAATTATACGGCCGGGCTGTAGCTCCAAGGCCCAGCGGGCCAGTCTGCCCACTGGCTCCTTAAGGTGTCGTAGCCACTCCAACGCTGTGTGATGGGTTTCGATCACAAAGTCAGTACCCTCGACGTACATTCGGAATTTCTGGAGGGCGTATACCACAGCAAGACATTCCAATTCCGTGCTCGAGTAGCCTTTCTGCTCTAACACAGCGCCTAAGCCCTTTAAACTCGCATCGCATTTAATGAGAAAACTCCCATTTAAATCCGGGAGCGCCAATTCCGACGTGTTTTTAACCTGCCTACTTAGTTCCCGCATAGCATTGGTATGGGTATCATCTCAATACTATTTTGCATCGTTTTTCAGCAAATCATACAACGGCCTGGCAGTTCCCGCCATATTCGGGATGAGCTGCCGATAATGTCCATCATTCCAAGGAATCTCTGCAACACCGTTACAGTCTTGGGCTGAGGGAATTCCTCTAAAGCCCTAAATTTATCCGGATTTGGCTTGCAGAACCCCGATCCGACCTTATAGCCCAGAAGCAACACCTCGTCAGCGCAGAGTTGAACCTTGTCCGGGTTAACTGCTAATCCCGCTTCGGCTATACGCTCTAGGACCCTTCGAATGTGAATCAAATGATCTGCAAACGATTCGGAATATACGACGAAATCGTCGTAAAATCCCAAAACAATTTTCCGTTTGTAAGGAGCTAAAACGGTATCCACCAGACGCATGAACGTACTCTGTGCGTTTTTCATTCCAAAAGGCGTGTTTTTGAATTAAAAAAGCCCTCGATGACAGACGAAGGCGGTCTTCGGTCTGTCACACTCCCTTACGTTGACTTGATAAAAGCCTTTCGAAAGGTCAAACGTGATGAAATATTCGGGATCGAAGCCATGGGGTAACAGTTAGACTCCGTTACCCCGTTTATACCCTTAAAGTTAATTCAAAGCCGTTTTTTACCATCTGGCTTTCTCGCTAGTACAATAGGCGCAGCCCAAGGCGAGACACTGGGTTCTATCAAATCTAGATCCAACAACTCATCAAACGCCTTGTCAATCTCCTCTCGCTTTCTTTTACTAGATGAATGGGGGTGAACGAAAATCGGCTTGGCATCGCCTGTTTCTATCGCGTGTTCAATGATAGAAGTTTCGCCAGGCCGTTTCGTAAACACTTCTCGGAAATCCAAGATGGTTTTAACAAAAGTTCCCTCTCCCCATCCTTGCACTTAGACTTTGAAAGCAACGTCTCCATCGCTGCGGTGGTTCCCACGGCGCCGGGACTCTCAGTGTCTACCTGACAATAGTTTACCCATTCGCCTTCCTTTTTGGAATCGAAAAGGACGACGCGCTGGGGTAGGGGGCCGATTGACCACCCTCCCTCGCTCATTCTTAGGTCTATTCGCTCCGCCCCAATAAATCTCTACCCAAGATAACAGGGGGGTCAGACCTTGAACTACAAGAAAGCGCTGGCGGCGAGTGCCGCCGGCCCACTTTACGGAAGCCTGACACTGCCCGCGACACGTGTCCTGGTCAAATCTAACTGTAGTGCTATTTTCGCTCATTATCCTCCCTTTTTTCTCAAATACGGGGATAAAATTATCACCCAAGAGAGAGATATGGATGTTCCAAAGCTTGGAACCGTAACAATGGGGGATTTTTCCCGCCAAATGTTCCGTCAGCACACCGGTTGATCAAGGGAGTGCAATTCTGAGTATTCGGAAGTCCTCCCTCGTTACCGGCTTTCCAAACGTCAGAATTTTGCCGAGGCTCACTCCCTTTTATGGTTGTACATCCATTTAATTGGAAGGCCTCCCTCACCAGTCTCCCTGCTCGGGACATTGGCGTTTGATATGTCCGGGTTTCCGACAACCATAACAATCTAAATTCTGACGAACCGGCCTAAATCTTTCTAAAGGATTCTTGCGGACTCACTGTGGTGCAAGCGTCACCGGTAACTATACCTAAATCTTAACCAGAGGTCGCCACTTTTGGAGAATTCCGAAGGTGGACGACGCGAGCGAGGATGAGCCATCCTTACCTTCCCAAGCAGCTTTGGCCCAAAACCACGAGATAACTCTCTGAAGTAAAAGTAAAGGTTGTTAGGGACAAAGCCTACATTTGCGAATGCAAATGCGGACTTTACAGTTCTCACAATTTATCGGTGACTTTCAGTGATTTTTCACAATTATCCGGTGATTTCCAAGATTTATCACAATTATCCGGTGATTTCCAATGATTTATCACAATTCTTCTGTGAATTTCAGTGATTTATCACAATTCTACTGTGAATTTCAGTGATTTATCACAATTATTCGGTGATTTCTAGATGGGCTTGATTTAAAGTCAAATAGTCCTTTTTATAAAGTAAAGTGGCCTTCTTGTTTAAATGTTGCTGTTACGTCACAGTTTCTTACTTTTACAAGTCTACGACAGCGCTACATTCGCCAGAGGAATATAGGTTTTTCTACCACGCGTACAAAGAATATACTAATAAAGCTGGGTCTTGTGACGTAAGAGCTACATTTTAACCAGATGGGCAAGACCGATTTTTATTTTATTAAATCAACTATTACTTGCATTAATTAAAAATAAAAAACCACGAATGTAAAATAAGTTATTTATTTAAATAAATAAAAACAAAGCCGACTAGTTTCGACGCAACATTGTGTCATTGTCAAGGCGATAAAGAACTAATTTTACTTACGCATTAAATTCGTGGTTTTTTTATTTTTAATTCAATCAAGTAGCGTAAGGTGTTTCAACTTAAATTTATATCAACTATTACCTTCCAAGGTTGCGTTTAGTAAGACACAGGCCCGGCGTTACGGTGTGTGCGGTCCTAGGCAGCAAGATATGAAATAGGGGAAATTAAATGCATTATGCATGTTAAATCTACGGTTTGATTTCATTTAACTGGTTGATTGAAAAATGTTGGTTTCGAGAAATATAAAATTTACGGTTTGATTACATTTTACACAGTAATATAAATCTCATTGTTACCGTATAGCATTGAATTTTAATGATCAATTTTACCGAATTTCTTAGAGTGTTATTTATAGTGTTCGGATATTTGATTGTTGTTTGATTTTCATTGATATTAATTTAATAGCCGATTATTAACATTCTAATAAATATGAACCTTGGCATAGTAGATCTATCCCTTTCACCTTTATTTAAAAAGCAGCGCTTGGCACAGCGAATCCGATAATTTAAACCTTATAACATTAGTTAACTTTAATTCTCTATTAATAGTCTTTCATAACATCTGGTAGTAGTGGTAGAAAAATGTCAACGGTGTCTACCTTAGGTTGCGACCGATTCGTTCGCCCAAGGCTTAAGCTCGTAGAAAAACGGTTACGCGTTACGCAACGGAAACGTTATTTTTAGGTGCATTTCTCACGACATCGTTCGAATTGTCATCTCCCGTTTTGCCAGGTATGAAGGCGGTCTCCGGAGATTCCGCGGCGTCGTTGCCGAGCATTTCTTCGGTTTTATTTCGAAAGTGGTGATAGAAATTGAACAAAGCGTGCATCGTTGCGATGGCAAAGACGCAATACGCCGCCACTCTAAAGAATATTTCGAAGCCGTATCTGGAGATCCAGGTTCCGCCGACCACTCCACCAATTCCAAAACCTGCCAACATATAAAAGTGTACCCGTTAAAACACTCGCCGTTAGGAATAAGTGAATTTCAACAATATCAAACAGACAAGGATGGTATTTTGATGTCATACTTAAGAATGACCTCGGCGAAATATGACGTCAGTTTAGGCTTCGCTTTGTTGTGAAACGTACCATCTGAATCGTTATTTAGGTGAAGTGAACTACAACGGCCTCATTGAATTAAATATTATTTTTGGTTGCGCCTGATAGACCTTGTCACGTAGATGCCGAGGGTATTTTTATTTTGGCCGCAAATGATTATTTAATTTTTAATTTAATTTAAATAATTTCACATTTTTGGGCATTTTCACGTGTTTCGTTGTACTTATTTCCGTCGTGTGTTCGCCGACACCACAGTTACGGTGTCCTAATAATTTCCACGTGATATTCCGGTAGTTTATAAAATCAATTAAAGTTTTTGTTCATATTCTAGGTGTTATGTATTTTTGGGCCACAAACGCTTATTTCAGGTTTTAATTTAATTGAAAAGCTTGCACTTTTCACGTTTTTCGTTACTTATGATAATTTAAAATTAAATACTTGATGCGTAAGGCTTGGTACTGTCCTCTAGGTCGCGTTATAGATGGCTCATCGCTTTGGGGTTGGGGAGGTGCCGCGCGCCCCCAGCGCTTGAGCGAAGTGAGTGCGCGGCGCCGTCAGGCGCCAATACGGGGAATTTTAAAGTATGCTTCAAACCTGTTCTAATTTTTGTTACTATTTAAGTTGATACGATTTCACTAATTACGATGCCACTAAGTACGATTACCGAAGGCCCACCGTCAATGCTCAGAATGGGGCTGGTGCGCGCCTAAAAAGTGGTGTCGGTGGATACACGACGGAACTATTTTTAAGAAAAACGTTACTAATCCCCTAAAATTTTAACTTTTTTAAAAAATAAGTTAATTTAAAAAAAATATCATTTGCGGCCCAAAAAAATCAATTCGTAATCTACGTGTCAAGTGCTACATTATCCGCCAAAAAAAATACATGAGGCCGCTGTAGTTCAATTTTGCCCGTTATTTTTCCAGCCTATAGATGGCGGTAGGGTTATTCAAACTCTGTTATTTAGCTGTTATAGGTAGGTTTTCATTGGTTTAGGTCTTCGCAGACATTTCTGATGGGCCTGAAAATATTGTGAAAAGGCTGTGAATTTTCCAAATCTATATAATTTTAATTAATAATCAATTTTATTTCATTATTGTAATATAATTTGTATTTCTTTCCACTGGTTTTCAAACGTAATAGTGCTAAACACCCTTAGCTTCTGTTACTCCTGATATCAGCTATGTGAAATATTGAAGATCATACTCCCTTTAATCAAGAAGGGTGTTCTCGTTAGTCCATACTCCAAACTAACATTTCGCAGAGTAGGTAAAATGAGATTTAGAATTTTCGCGAATTTTAATAGAATAGACGCTTCAATAAAACCTCTTCTAGGAAATCACCACGAAGTAATATTTCCGAGATCCAGGACCTGCAAGTTACTGTATATATTTATAATGCTAGTTGAAATAATGGAAACTTTTCAACTGTTTGGAATGCAGCAAATGCTTCCTTTTAACCAGGTAGCTTTTCTTGACATATTAGGGCTTAGAAAAACACGACTTTTGTTTACAGGTGAAAAGTTTCTATTATTTCAACAATCACTATATAAATAGTAACTTGCAGGTCCTGGCTCTCGGATACATTACTTTTTGGCGATTTCTTTGAAGATATTTTATTGAAGCACCTACTGATGTTTTTATAAAAATATAATTTAGGAAAATCTGTTACGGCCCTTAAAGGGCCACAAAAAAGGAGGTGGAAAATTACATGTCAGAAATTTGAGACAAGCCTTTGCAGTTATCGACATCCTGACATGAAAATAAAACTTTATCATGGCCCATTTTACCATCTGGGAGTAGAATGGGCGGTGTAATATATTTGTTTTACAAAATCGTTGCTCATCACCAATAAAGGTATTTCAGGTTGCCACAGTTTTTTCAGATTCAAATTCCCTGAATTTTCCAGGTTTTCCGGTGATTTTCCCTGACTCATTGGGTGCCGTAATTTTACGTTTTTTAACTTTTATTTTAGTAAGAGTTTCCCATTTGAACCGAAATGAAATTCACTGATTATTAGACCCAAATTCAAAATCCTTACATTTCCAAGAATTCCCGGTCTTCCAGGTACTGCGGCAACCCTGTATTCCATGTTAATATCGTTTGCTATTTTCGTAAAAAATTTACGAAATAAAATTCGCCCTAAGCGTTTGTAATGAAAAAATGCCAAGTTTCAAAACGTTTCCCATCAATAGTTATTTTTATTAAGTAGCGGGGTCTTCTTGTTTCAATGTTGCTTTTACGTCACAGTCTTTTACTTTAACAAGGCTACGAGCGCGCGCTACAATCGCTAGAGGAATATAGGTTTTTCTAGCGCGCGTGCAAATCACTCGTGCGAAGAATATACTAATAAAGCTGTGTCTTGTGACGTAAGAGCTACATTTTAACAAGTTGGGTAAGACCACTAATTTTTTTTTTATAAAATCGAACTATTCAAAATAATTTTTGAGCCGCGGCACGTGACCAACGTCGTAATAACGAGGCCCCTTCCATCCTAGCGACTGATACCAAACTCTACCTAACGCAGTTCCATATTCATGCCTTTCATTGTACTACGTGATAGTCTCTTTAAAGATTCATCCCTCCAAGTGTACGAACCGAATAGATTTCTTATGGCACCTACGTAAGATATATTACCTGCTCCGAAATGTATCGTACTGCAAATTCCAACAATAGTTCCGGCCATCGAAATAGGGCCCAATTTGGTTGCGTACATAATGATTGTGTTCCAGCCGAGGGCGTAGCATATACAGTCTATAGGGGAGAACAAGAGGAACCACTCCGGCTGCCGAAACAGCGAGGCTAAAAAGAATTTCGCCGAGTGAGAGAAAAGCGCCAAAGTCAGCACGAACGAATGGCCCATCTTCTCCAGAATTTGCCGCGAAAACATTAGTGCCAAGATTCCGAACTGTAAAGAGATATCAACAATGATATTATGAACGTCTATAAGTCACTAAGAACTATGAAAATATAAAATGCTGGTGTGCTGCCACCATGAAGTTGTTCTTCTCAAAATCTGCAATTGACCTTATTATTGTCAATTATTTTTAATGGTATTATTATTTATAATTGTTGTTAATTATAATACTTCAGTCCACAAATTTAAATTTAATAAAATTATTTTACCATTTGTGAATTTTCAATCAGAGTGCGGAAAATATAACACTTTAATTTTCCAGATGGCGCTATAGACAGAGTTTTAGAGCGTTTCAATTCTGGAAAGTACAATAGTTCTTTATCGTGAAATAAATTCAAATTATTACGAGAATTATGGGAAATCGCATTTTACCCAGAGCTCTTAGAAATGTTTCCAGAAATATCGTCTACTTAGGATTAGTTTTTTTTAAATCGTTCTGGCATTATCTTAGTAATTTAAAGGGTTATTTAATGATAATGAAAAAGTTGAATACTTTAAACAGGTAAGCAATTTATTCCTAAACTATTCATTATAGTTTTCGTACATAAAATTATACAAAATATTAAATTTTTATAGATAAAGTTGAAATTTGTAGCTAAGCCTAGGTGTTAATATGAGGAATATCCAATTTCCAGTTGGTATGTTAGGTTTCGCTATATCACAGTTATTATATATTATATTATTATATTACTGTGATATAGCGAAACTTAACATACCAACTGGAAATTGGACAAAACAGTTGGTAAAATTTCCTAACACAGCTAACACCATAACGATACGCAAGATCACTTTCCAGTAGACCAACATGCAGCCTACACAGTACCAGAAAGAGCTGGTCAATTTGAGGAACATAGAATTGTTTTCCACTTCTGGAATTTTGTACATCTGCTAATACGCCTGTATCTTGCCTCCTTAATTTTTCACCAGCTTCAGCATAACCAGCCATTACAAATTTATAAAATCCCATAAACTTTTATTTGCTTTCGAAGCCTGTAAAAAACTGCAACTTCTTATCATCATCCATGACGTTGTTTATGCTAAATAACTTATTCGTTGCTTTGTAAACCTCAAATTGCATCTCAATATTTATGAATTGTTTACATTTGTTAATTCGTTTAAGGTGTCTTCGTTATTTTTTTCTAGGGCTGCAACCTTCTCTTTAAGCTCATTATTTTCAAATATCAACTGTTTAATCAGAGCATCCTTTTCATTGATAATTGATGAATAATGGTCTTTTATTATTTACGAATGTTCACAGTGGATGATAGTAAACTCATTCTTCATGCTCATTTGTGGTACTGGTAACGTATGTACTTACCTCGTTGTAATAATAACAACATCTGCTCCTAGCGACAATGTTTCATTCGGAGGAAGAACCAGATAGTTATCACCTAACCGTTCTTTAAATAAAAACAAGGTAAAAATGTTATAAATAACAACGGATTTATAAGTTAATTTCCGACCTTTAAAAGGCTTTAAAACAACATGTTCAAATGTTTTCAAAGGAAAGTAACGAGGGAGAAAGTCATTATAATATTTGACTCCAGCATGGGTAGAAATGGTATCCGCAGATTTTGCTAGATGGTGAAGGAATCCAGTTTCCAAATTTGCTTTTGAACTTGTGCATGGTTTTGAAATCATGAGTAGCTGATTGCATCTTACTAATCCATTCCTCTTCCAAAGTCTTGTGCCTTGGAAACAAATGAAAGCTAGCTTTACTCTTGTAGCTCCCACAACTGATAACACAACGTCTTGTTCCTCCCCTTTTGGGAGTTTCTGAAGAACTGAAAATAATATACTATCATTAAAAATTTAACATTCAATAAAATAAGCGGAAATATTTATTATTAATTACCTGTTTTGTCTCTCCATATCGTTTGAAAATCGTATTTTACACCTAAAGTCGCATAAACTGATAAAGCCTTTCCGATAACTTACGTAGCAGACGATTTATGCGGTCCTAGCTAAGCAGACGGAAATCACGAAAATGTTGATACCCGTAATACCTAGCGAATCCCCAGTAGATGGCGCATTTCAAACGATAAAGAACTATGTCATGGTGGCCCCGGACAATCTTATCCCGCATGGTTCTTAGTTATATCAATGCCTTCTTGGTATGATTACATTGTCAGTGGCGCCGATCCCATGGGGCCGGCGGGGCCGAAGCCCCCATTGGGAAAAATCAATGGGGGCATTGGTAAAACCGCCGATGTTAAAGGCCATTTACTTTTAAGCAAGATAGTGTTGCCAGCAGCCTCATTCCAAGTTTATTAGTGAGCTTCAGCCCCCATTGGGAAAAAAAGCGATCGGCGCCACTGTACATTGTCCCTAGTGTAGTAGGTGCCATGATGGCATACTAGTCAAAATGGAAACGCCCTAAAATTCTGTCTGTCGCGCCATCTGTAAAATTATAAAGTGCGATATTTTCCCCGCTATGATTGAAGATTCAAAAATTAATTTTTTGTAATTTTCATACACTGACTCAATTATTATTATTTATAATTATAAAATAATAATAATTACAATAAATAAATCAATCAATCAATCAATCAATCAATCAATCGATCGATCGAGCGAGCAAGCAAGCAATCAATCAAGCGAGCGGACGATCAATCAGTCAATCAATCAATCAATCAAGCAATCGAGCAAGAGAGCAAGCAAGAAATAAATAATTAAATAAATAAATAAATTATAATTTATAGACTTGATATTCCACGATTATGTGAGAATGTAGGCTCTAGAGGGCGCCAGTAACTTCTTGGTACCAGCATTCAATATTTTCACCCTTCTTAGTTACTTCTAATGTGTTCTTGTTACGGTGCATGACCATTTTTTTATGAGTTTTAGCGTTGCTCGCTAAATAATAATCCGCTAGGCTAATACCTAATTAAGGCACCACCTTTGGCCCAAGTCATCTAGCGACTTATAATGCCTTAAACAGGAGGCCAGGTTACAATGCGTAAGAGGGTGGTTGCAAGCCCTTCATGACCTGCGAGCCAACAGTTCCCTACACTAACTATTACCGTTAACCTCAACAAGTTTTTATGGAAGGGGAAAATGAAAAGAAATAAACTGCAGATTTTATAAAATACGTTGATGAATAGTTCGATTTAAGGAACAGTTACCAATAATTGGATGGAACAAAGAGTGCCTGAGTTTTAATTTACGAAAACTTCAAAGCGAAATGACGAGCCTCGTGCAATCATTGTGTTGTTTTAATAAGAAAGGCAGAGTGTTGAATAGTCTCCAACTTTTTCAAAAAGGTATTATTGTATTGAACAAATCGCTTCAAAGTTTACCGTACGACATGCATAATAAATTTGGAATGCAGTACTTTTAACTTATCGTCTGAATCAGGATTGTCTTGAAAACGTTTTATCCTAATTAAGGACTAGAGGTGGTCTGGATGACCACCCTAGTGACCCTACTCCTTTAAATCCTTTGGCATGAATAAAAATGATATTTTTAGGGAAAATCCTGGGATAATGCCAATAAATGTTAAGACAGTATCCATGTTGAGTGACGAATATTTTGTATCATATTAAGTCGTACTGAAATAACTTTGATCATACAAAATAGCTCTATTATCACAATTAGTCATTATACAAACCCAAGTACTAGTCATTATAATGTAACCCCACGTACTAGTCACTATAATGTAACCCCACGTACTAGTCCCTATAATGTAACCCCACGTACTAGTCATTATAATGTAACCCCAAGTACTAGTCATTATAATCATCGGGTTTAGAATATTTAGCATTGTGGGTATCCAAAAAATTCGTAAATAAATATCGAAATTTAAAATTAAAATGTAATGATAAATCTAGACTAGAGCACGATACTGCTATTCCATCCTGGGTTGCTCAGTTGTCTTATGGTGGTTTTAAAGTGCCTTCTTCTCTTTTGGTTTCGGATATGAAACCATTTGAGGTTATCTTCCTGAAAATCACTATGCAAATGATATACGACCAAGTTTATCAATAGAAGTTGCCATAGTGATAAACATTTCAGAGAAAATAACTGAAATATTTCCAGTCTATTCTAAACAAATAATAAATGCATTTGTAAAAATGCGTATTTTCCTACTAATGAAATTTTTAATTCAAATAAATTTGGATTCTACCAAAAAGGCAGCAAAGAAAACTAGCACATTTGTAACGATATGTTCCTAGTTATTATATGTTACCAAAAAATGCATTTTTGACGGTTAAATTTTATCCTAAGTACCTGATTATTTTCTTATTAAAAAGATAACATTTTCAGTGTTTAATTTTCTTTAGCCCTTTATATCTAAAACATAAAAAATTATTTTGCAAGAAAATGTTTTAAAAAGACCAGTGCCGCCGCCAGCAATAGGCACGAGTTGGCACGTGCCTACGTGCAAAACTAGAGGGGGCCTAAAATTTATTAAAAAAGGGGGCCCTTTTTCATATTGGTAAATTTTCCGTAGCCGAATTAATAGAGAAATTGCTGAAAAATTTCAAACTTCTGACTTTATGGGTTTATATTTACTCCATTTAAAAAGGATAATACCCATTGTATAATACCAGGGGGTAAGCACGTAAGCAAAAACGCAACGGGTGCCTTACGCGGCCGTCACTTCTCCTCCGGCTGAGGGGGAGTTAGGCGCGTGGCTAGACGAAACACGAAATCGCACAGGTGCGACAGAGATAAAATAAACAAACAACAAGCTGTCTTGTGACTAGATTTAAGGCTTGTATTTAGTTCTCTTCGCTATATTTTGACGACTATTTTGAAATGACCGTCAGTGGCAGAGATGTAGACATGTAGTGTATTATTTTAAAGAAAAAAAGGGTGACTCTTTTTCTCTTTTTATTTCGTGCCTGCCCTATAGGGGGGGGCGGGGCAAGAAATATTGCGTTTACTCAATAGTGGTACAATTAGATGGTTAGCTCGTACTGCCCGTAAAGGCGGGAGAGAACCGTTCGACATTGTAGAGAGGTCTCCGGGTAGCCTCTCTGAATTAACTAGCTAATGTTTAATGTTTATAATAGTTATTTTTATCTCCTGATATAATAATGCATAAATATTTTCACACAAAGTAAGCTTTATTTACATTTTTGAAAGCATTTCAATTTTTAAAGGAAATATAACCTGCAAAGCAATCTTTATGGAAGACCCCTTCAATTTTTCAAATTTCCCGTACAGTGGCGCCAAACATTTCTAAAGTCAAAGGCAAGAGCGGCCAGAGCCGCAAACGTTGGTGTTCCACACCAAACACCTGAGGTTATATTCCCTTTAATGGGCCTTGGCTGTATCACTCGGTGATTTCCAAAGACTAAGAGGAATTCGCCGAGAGATCTTTGTCTTTAATCACATAATAATTTACGTTGTCAATGGCGAAACAGACTATTATTAAAAAAAAATGCATTAGGTAAATAGGTAGTGTCATACTTACGATTATTATGTTACTTATGGTTGAAGTAAATATATTTAAATTGGTGGGCAAGAGGAGGCCCCAAATTGTAGTGCCTACGTGGGAAAAAATCCTCGCGGCGCCACTGAAAAAGACGTTACATGCGGCTAAGCAGACGACGTTTTTCAGAATTCACAAAATTTACCCAAAATCGAAAGGGGGTTGAGACCAGGGTTGGACATAAGGCACTAGACACGGCATTTGACTACTAAAATAAATGCTTTGACTACTAAAATTAATAGAAATCTGGGGGCTCACTAGTCAATTTGACTAGTGAAACATTTACCTAAATATTCATAAATAATGGCGAATATGGCGTATCATAAATTCATCATTCATCAATCCCATTTTATTTTAAAAAAAATTGCCAAATTCATGTAAATCGAGTGATAATAAACTCCTATTTAATTCTGGACTGTAAAGCAAAATGTTCGCGGTCCTTATTGTTTTTAAACCCCGATTTTTACCCCCACTAGTCAGGCTGACTACTAAAAAAATCGTTCATTCCCATTCGACCGAATCCCATTCGACCGAAAGAATTTTAAAATGTAGCCCAATTGGCGGGGCGATTTGGTATTTTATTTATAAGGTATGTACTATCGAAGATCCATGTTTAGGTTAGGTTAGGTTAGGTTAGGTTAGAGTTGGTTAAGTTTACTATTTCAGTTTTGGTTCAGTTACTTTTCTTGACTAGGTGAAGATAAAAATATAATTAATGCTCATTCCATTTTATTTTCAAATAAATGCATAGTACACATAAAAGCGACTTCAGTAACTAAATTGAAAACATAGCAAAACGCCAATTTATATAGCAGCGTTTGGTCGAATGGGACACATAAAAGCGTTCGGTCGAATGGGACACCTCAAAACCGCCTTCGGTCGAATGGGACTAAAGCAAAAAAATATCCTAATGTCCAACCCTGATTGAGACCTCGTTGACCTCGGAGAAGATAGCGTCGTTACGCCACCTAAAGTCGTTTCGGACGCCAATAAAGGTGGTGACGCGTTTTTCGTAAGGAAGTTAGAAGTGACGTAATTGACGTCATAGCCCTTGAAAGGAAATGCTTTGATGCCATACTTAGGGGTGATTATGTTAAGATGAAAAGAAAATAACTTGAATGACATACTATTCTAGAAAGAGTGACAGAAGCTCCGATGATGGTTCGATCGGCTCCCAGCTCAGTCATGCGTAACGGGAAGAATAGTGTCGTTAGTCCAAAGCTAACGCCCATCACAATTACGACCAGAACAAATGCAATCACCTCCGCTCGAAGCAACTGTTTCCACATTTTCGGACCTTTTTGATTGTCCTCTAAATTAATATCATGAAAGCAGAAGTGAACAATAATTCGAGAGGAAGATTTGTGACATAAATTGGAAACGAAGAAAAATGTTTAAAGTAACAGTCGGCTCTATCATGGCCTGTATTATGGGTAAGGCCCTTGTTATTAGAGATGGCAATGAATCTTTCCGATTCTTCGAAAAAACGAAAAGGAAGCTAAAATTCAAAATAGCGAAACAATAACGTCGTCAGAGAACCATACAAAATTATTATAATTATACAACTTATACTTTACTAAGTGGACTTTAACCTAAATTATATTTCCCAAAAAATATATATAATTTAAAATTACTCTAATTTAAGTTGTTGACAACTTTACAAACGAGCCAATCAACGCGAGGGGTACTTTTATGTCCCGCCTTTTGTGTCCAAATGTAGCTTAAGCCTCTTGTTTTCTTCACGTCGAGCCGACCCCTGGTAAAAATTAATTTTTTTCAGTTTACATAGGGCCCCCTCAGCCCCGTGGCGGCCAACACGAGAAGCTCATAAACTGCAGAAGCCACTATGGACGGCTTGTTTTTTCCCCATCAGCTCATATCTTCGTGAAAAAGTGTTATTTTCCAATGTAACCAATTTGTTTGAACATTTTCGACAGCACTCTACAATTTTCTCATTGAAACGTTTTTTCTTGCACCTACCGGTGAAAAAATATTCTTTACAAAAACCCGAAATTATTTCTGATTTTTCTTAAATTTAGGATTTAAATAATAATAATAATCAGCTAGGCTAATACCCAAGGCCTAAGTCATCATACGACTTTTGAAGCCATTAATTCAGGTGGCCGGGTTACAATGCGTAGGAGGGTGGTGGCAAGCCCTGCATGCCACGAGATCGAGCCAACAGCTCCCTACACTAACTATTACCGTTAACCTCGACAAGTTTTAGTGGAAGGGAAAACCGAAGATCTTGGGGGAAAACTCCTTAAACCAGTGGGGAGAGAACTCTACGCAGAAGGAGTTGTTCCGGGAGAGTTTCGTTTGGCCGACTTCTCATTTGGCCGACCACAAAATACACGTTACGCCGACTGTCCATTTGGCCGACTGCACATTTGTCCGACTGAGAAGTCGGTCATATGGACAGTCGGCCAAATGGACTGCTCATTTTACCGACTGAACATTTGTCCGACTGTCCATTTGGCCGACTGAGAATTCGGCCAAATGGGCAGTCGGCCAAATGGACAGTGCATTAGACCGACTGCTCATTTTTCCGACTACTCATTTAGCCGACTGCTCGTTTGGCCGACTACTCGTTTGGCCGACTACTCGTTTGGCCGACTACTCATTTGGCCGACTACTCATTTGGCCGACTACTCATTTCGCCGACTGCTCATATGTCATTTAGACGATACTAGGTGCGTTTGGCTAGGTACTGTCCTCTAGGTCGCGTTTTAGAAGGCCCAGCTTGGTTATAAAGAACGGGGCTGGGGGGGCGCCGGTCCGGCCCCCCAGCGCTCGAGCGAAGCGAGTGCGCGGCGCCGTCAGGCGCCAATACTTAGAATACATTGCCCGTTCTATAAGTCAACCTAACACTAAAGACATAGATAAGGACATGCTATAGTATAAGAGTCAGTGAAATGAGCAGTCGGTCAAATGAGCAGTCGGCCAAATGAGCAGTCGGTCAAATTAGTAGTCGGCCAAACGAGCAGTCGGCCAAACGAGCAGTCGGTCAAACGAGCAGTTGGCCAAACGAGCAGTCGGTCAAATGAGTAGTCGGACAAATGAGCAGTCGGTCAAACGGGCTGCTCATTTGGCCGACCAGAATTTCAGCTAAAAGAGTAGTCGGCCAAATGAGTAGTCGGCCTAATGAGTAGTCGGCCATATGGTCTGCTCATTTGGCCGACCGAAAAGCCGACCAAATGCGCTGTCGGCCAAATGGGCATTCGGACATATGAGCAGTCGGCCAAATGAAAAGTCGGTCAAATGAAGAGTCGGCCAAATGCGGAGTCGGCCAAATGCACCCCACCCGTTGTTCCGAGTTTTCACCCAGTGCCACAAGCTGGGATTGAACCCGGCTCCTCTTGCTGCGAGGCGAAAGTGCTAACCACTCCGCCACCCCAATCCCACACTAGAAATAATACCCTGCTAATTACGCAACTCAATCTCTTGCAGTTTCTGGACAAAAATGCCGAGTCAGAGCAATTCATAAGACTCTGTATAGTGCTTGTTGAAGTAATTGAAACTTTTCACCTGTAAACAGAACGTCGTGTTTTTGTCAAGCCTTAATATGTCAAAAAGCTACCTGTATAAAAGGGAACATCATGGGGAACGCTTGTTGCTGCCGTAAAGGTGAAAAATTTCCATTATTTTAACAAGCACTATATAAACAGTGACTTGCAGGTCCTGGGACTCCTGACTGTCAGAAATATTACTTCTCGGTGATTTCCTGGGAGGATGTTTTATTGAAGCGTCTATTAACAATTGACAACGATGACCTTCAGTTTCTCGGTGCCTAATAATCAGTGGCGTCACTAGGGGGGGCGGGGGGCGGTCCGCCCCGGGTTCCACCCGGTTTGGCGTTATTTGGGAGTGACACCCGACCGTGAAAACACACACTATAGAGACTAGTAAGTAGCCCACCATGATATCCGCCCCGGGTGTCACCCATGCTAGCTACGCCACTGCTAATAATTATTATTTCTAACAGTCCAAATTGACGAATCTAGGTCTGTGATGAAGCCGAAACTGAGTTAATGGTCGCTTAAAAAAATTAAACATAATAACTAAATTACCAGGAAATATGTATACACTTGGAATAGTTAAAGGGATGCTGAAGACGATAAATAACTTACTCTTATTCGATTCCTCATCTTCAATTAAGCCTATTTAAATATTTCATTCGTTAAAATACTTTAAATCCATTTTTTTTTAAATAAAAACTTTGAGAAATTCGGGCCTAACGCGTCGACCCAAAAAGTTATCGGAAATTTGTGTATTTCGCGGCTGTACGAGCGTCCAATGAGAAGCCTCTTTACACTTCTATAACACCAACCAATGAGAGAGCGAATTTATTCGCACGTTCAGAGCCACTGCTTTTTGCGATTTTTAGCCTAATATTTGTTATGACACTTTTCTTCATAAATAAATTCGGATAACTAGTTTATATAAACGTTTATGATCGGTAGAAATATTTTTTTTACATCTTTAGGCCAGCGGTAAACGCACGCGATTTTATAAGGTAAACAATCCTTTTCACCACGATTTCCAATATATAAGGCCAAGACTTATTTTGGTTTATGAAACTTAGTTAAATTTGGTCCTGCCGGAAATTATGGCTGAAGAATTGGAGAATCTAGGGGCCGTTCCGTATAACTTTTAGCCTCTACTTGTTGACCACCCGGAGTATTTTGCAAATGAAGATGATAGTGAAGATGAAAATGAACAGCCAGTAGTAGCGGGAAATAAGGAACGTATTGGAAATACCAATTGGTAAAAATGAATTCTGAATATTTTTAATGAATCATTATATTAATTTAAGCATAAACAATTTCTTTTAGGTGTACTTGCGGTAAATGCAGGCCAATGCCTACAGCCACGGAGAGTATTTGTTGTCGAGAGATAGGAAGATTAGTGCGAGAAACCCCTAGTTTACGCTGCTGTCTCGATTGGAGAAAATTTAAATTAAATTGTTTAGAAATTGATGTTCTCGAGCCAGCATACCTCCATTACGTACAGGAAATGGATGATAGGAATGAACAAGAAATACATGAGTAAGATACTATTTGGTTTTAACAAAAGTTTATAATAAACCTTATTTCATCAATGTTTTAAATTACAATAATTAAAGTAATAAATTCAGGAGAATGGATTGAAATATATAAAGGCAAGTTATTAAAGAACTTGAAAACGTACATTGCCCTAATGTAAAATTTTCGTAAGGAATGCATATACATTTAATATTTTTCAACTGTTTATAAAATTGTGCACACCCGCAAGCTATAAATTGTTAAAAGAACGTTTCTAGAAAATTTGCGGTTGGATACTTCTCCCAGAAAAGGGTTTATATTAGATTTCTGGTTTAAGTTTTACATTCTATTTTCACTTGTGATAATTGCTAATAAAGCTTTATTTTACAGAAAATATAGATATATTGCATATAGGCAATTTGTTTATATTACATTCCGTAGAATGGGAAGGAGAAATAGAGCACCAATTCCTAGTTGTGCAGTCTCAAAAATAAGAGACGAATTTCCATCCGAGGAATTTACTGGATTTAAGTATCCAAGGCAATTAATAAATTCCAGAATCTTTTTTTATTGAAAACGAGTCTTTTTTTTGGCCACAACATCACTTTTACTAACATCAGCTGAATGCTTAGCTGCTAGAGTGTCAGCTTTACATGGTGGGGCCATAAGCTGTTGAGCACTAGTAACTTGTATTGCATTGTTGTATGCCATGTCAAAAGCTTATTTACATATTCTATCAATTTGCAATTGTTTCATTATAATATTTAAATTTCAAGAAAAAATTTTCTTATCTTACCAAATGTGTTGGGAACGAGAATTCTTCTCACTGTTGGCTGGCCAAGTTTAGCTTTAGGGTAAGCGAGATAGTATTCCTCTTCTCCTTCTGCGTTAATTGCTGGATCTTTATTGCCATTTTCATTGAAATGCAATACTGCTAAATAAGTTCTTTTTCCAGGATAAATGTTTTTGTAAATAAGAGTGTAAATTTAGTTGATATTTGGGTTTCATACCTTGACATGATAGAATCTCGGTGAAAATGTACTCTCTTGGTTAAAAATGAATTCATCACTGAATGGAATACTTCCAGCGTGTACGTTTGATATTTGTCAGACAGTTGTGATATCGCTGCTAGCGTATAACGTGAACTCACGATAGCTGCTAGCTTGTCATACAATATGGTTCCTGTAAATAAAGATGTATAAAAACTTTACATTTTAAAAATTACGTACTGATTCAAAGTCTTACCACTTTGTAACCAGAGTCTATCGTAATCTACTGGTATGGGGTCATGAAGACATTTAGGAAAGGATTGATTGTGTCCTTCGTGAACATTACAGATGTGATTCAAAAGGGAGGTCCATTTTATAATTCGATCATTGGGTGTATGCGACGAACCAGCAACCCAATAAACGTGGTTTACGATAGACTGCACCCAGTGTAGAAGTAAGTCCATCCCTTTTGCGTTGCCTACAGCTAACAGTTTTTTCTTTATATCTAAAGATAAACCATTTTCTTAGTCAATTTAAAAAAAAATTTAATTTAAGTTACTTTTAGCAACATGCCAGTTGTCGAATTCGTGAGTAATATTTGGGTGGTTTTTCTTCAAATACGCAATAATTCCAAGATGTCGATCAGAAACCATTTTATTTATTTTGATACCATTGTCTTCGAAAAATTTCAAACATCTAACAAGGCCCTGAAGTTCCATTTGGTTTGAGCTTTTTACCTCTGTCGACTATTTTAAATTTAGGAAAAAATGAAGTGGGAATCGTAATGAAAATTGACGTTTCCTGACACCACGCTTAAAGGCTAGAGGCCACGTATTTAAGATTGCTCTTAGTGTCAGGTAACATGAAACATTGTAATTTTGTTTTTACCTGAACAAGCTCGAAATGTAAAATTTTTACAGTTTTGGCATTCATTGCAGTGTACCAACCGTACTTAGCAGAGAACCCTGGTGAGTCCGCCCTGCCATCTGTAGATACTACCAATTCCTCATCTTCTTTGGCAGCGGATAAAAGAGTCGCTTGCTCTATCTTCCACAACTAAAAAGTTAAACATTGTCAATGTTTTTGTCGGAAGTAACCCAGCAAAAAACATCGACGCTGCAAGGAAATAATTTCCCCATGAGGTGAATCCAAACATTGGCTGGCTCCTCCACTTGAAAGTAAGGCCATCCAAACACTCAGTTGTAATATGGAGCATTTATCCAACCACTCAGCGTTTTATACTAATTACGGGTTTTTGATGGCACATATTGAAAAGTAACAGCAAGCAAGATGAAAAAACTATATATTTTTCTTGAAGGTGGGGGGGGGAGATCATCTATTTTATATTCATCCCTAGGTGAGTAGATTATTTTAATAATAATAATAATAATCAGCTAGGCTAATATTAGTGAGCCTATAATTTCGGTTTTTATTTTCAGTACTCACTCTTGAGCTTCAAGATCTTCGTTTTCTTGACTAAATTCCACACTTTCACTTGACGGATCATAAGATGAACCAATGTCAGGAGAGTGAGAAACTTCACTAAAACTCGAAAGTGACAATAATGGAGAATTTATGGGTTCTGCCACTGGTCTCGGAGTTATAAACGGACTTTCATCATCCTCTGAATCATAAAAGATGTCTTCAGTGCGACTAGATTTACTTGACTTTGTAGGAGAGGAAGTTGAGCTACTCAAAATATCACATTGGGTACTATGCGACAATCCTAAATCTAATAAAAATTCATATTTTTTTAAAATTAAGATTACTATGCAAATTTCTAATACTGAATATTTTACCAATTGTATTCACTTGAACAGTAATATCCCTAGTTTTAGGTTTGACTTGTGACGCAGTTTCTAAAATAAAATTTATCAAAAGATAGATCTAACGAACAATTAACATCAAATATTTTAACCACTTACTTTAGTAGCGTAGGTATGAAACTGGGTTGGACCCTCACTTAAAACTAATTCGCGAGCACCTGGTGCTTCTGAAGATGAACCACCTAACTCAATTCCTTCCTCTCCAGGATAGATTTCAGCATCCAGCAATGTAAAGTCCACTAATCTGGCTCTTTTAAAATCATTTGGATTTAAAATGCTTGGAACTGCATTTCTCTTTATCCGGCGTAGCTTAGCAGTACGCGGATGAAAACTATCTGATGTGAAGTGAGCAGAACATACTCTCAAATTTGGAGGGGATTGAAAATCATCTGATTTTCCTAGAGCTTTAAGCCATACTGCCCTTATTTGTTGATCTTTCGGAAATGAATGAAATGAGATGTTTAACTCACGACAATTGTCAAACGTGTTATCGCACAGTCCTACATCACACACTACACTGCTCGCCATTTACTGTCAAATGTCAAGTGGCAATCAAAATGCTTCTATGGAGGTTCAAATCTGAAAACCAAAACAACACATTAAGCCTTGGCCTTATATATTGGAAATCGTGGTGAAAAGGATTGTTTACCTTATAAAATCGCGTGCGTTTACCGCTGGCCTAAAGAATAGATGTAAAAAAAATATTTCTACCGATCATAAACGTTTATATAAACTAGTTATCCGAATTTATTTATGAAGAAAAGTGTCATAACAAACATTAGGCTAAGAATCGCAAAACGCAGTGGCTCTGAACGTGTGCCTAAATTCGCCCTCTCATTGGTTGGTGTTATAGAAGTGTAAAGAGGCTTCTCATTGGACGCTCGTACAGCCGCGAAATACACAAATTTCTGATAACTTTTTGGGTCGACGCGTTAGGCCCGAATTTCTCAAAGTTTTTATTTAAAAAAAAATGGATTTATAGTATTTTAACGAATGAAATATTTAAATAGGCTTAATTATAAATGGGGAATCGAATAAGAGTAAGTTATTTATCGTCTTCAGCATCCCTTTAAGGAAGACTATGGTGGTCCAATGAGGTAGAATAAATTGAGATCCAAATCCGCCTTCCAGGACCTACCGTTTCGCGGGAGAGTATTTGTTGAGTTGGAGAGTTAGGCCTAGTAAATTAACTTAATCAAATCGTGTTGGCGACATCTATTGTGTTATTGGAAAACTAAACCTTAATATAATCTTGAATTTTAAAATTGTTTTGAGTCATGGCTTTGTAATATTTTAAAAGTTTTTCTTCAGTTGAAAGTGACAAGATACTTCATGACTAAAAGTCATGAAGTATCTTGTCACTTTCATCTAAAGAAAAACTTTTAAAATAAACCTTAATATATTGTGCAAAAGTGACTGCTTATAGAAACAGATGGCGCCAACACGTTTGGATAGAGTTGAAACTTAAGCCTAATTCTCCTACTCAAATAAAACGTGTCCCGCGAATCTTAGATTTGTTTGTATCTCTAATTGATATTCTACCTCATTGTGGTGGCCCTGATGATTTTCATAGACGTTCTAAGCTAGAATCGGCTCCTATTCGACATTAAGCCTTGTATCGAATAGAAGTTCAATTACAGCTAAGTTTTATTCAAAATGTAGCAATGGAATATTTCACAATGTATACATTGGTTCATAAACGGAAAATTTAACCATGGTTAATTTAAACTAGTAAATAGTATCTAATATACTATAGAGAAAGATACTTCATGGTTTAAAATAAACTTTTATTAAAAAAATAATATTGGGGAAGCTTTTCGAGCTCACTCGCTCCTTTTCAACCCTTAGATAGAAATGGCGAAAAATCCAATTACAACAAACAGATAGCAAAATCAGCGTACAGTTATTTTTGTTGAACGCGCTCTTCCCTTTTTATGGCCTAAAAACTTTTTAAAACTGCCACAATTACTCACTTTCACCTTCCCCTGTTTAGGTTCATACCCCCTTTGTCAGCAATAAAATGCTTTCCTTGAAGTTCCGTCTGAACCAATTTTTTTTTCCAACACTCTCGCTTCTTCCCACTTGATGGCGTGTCCGTCGCCAGAACTCCACATGTGTTCGGCTATCCCGTTCTCCCTTTTTCCCTCTTTTACACAATTATTATGCTCTTTAATCCTTACATTTAAATACCGCTTCGATTCACCTATATATTTTTTCCGCATTTGCAACCGATCTCATATACAACTCCACGCCATCAAGTGGGAAGAAGGGAGAGTTTTGGAAAAAGAAAAAAAATTGGTTCAGACGGAACTTCAAGGAAAGCATTTTTATTGCTGACAGAGGGGGTATGAACCTAAACGGGGGAAGGTGAAAGTGAGTAATTGGGGCAGTTTTAAAAGGTTTTTTCGCCATTTCTATCTAAGGGTTGAAAAGGAGCGAGTGAGCTCGAAAAGCTTCCCCAATATTCTTTTTTTAATAAAAGTTTATTTTAAACCATGAAGTAACTGTCTCTATAGTATATTACTTACTTTTTACTAGTATACAATGGTTGGTTTAAACATTTAACTCATATATGGGTAGGGCTTCGTCCCCGTATCTGCAGGCAGGCCCATGCGTTTTAGCAGTTTGGAGCCATAATTCACGGTAAATTAATGTGGGTGGAATTTTTATCGTCGCTGATACTTCAAAACTTGACGCTAGCTACCTGTAGGAGCGAACTACGATTTTTTTATATTTGAACGTGAAGCAATTTAAAATGATTCGCAGTTAAGTTGGGTCCGTAGATAAATATTGTTTCGTCGCGTACCCTACTTCATCGTACAATTTAGCTCGGTCACGTTTCAGATTTCTGGAAAATTGACACTGGAGGGTGGCGGCCAAAGTGTTAGAAAATGCACAGAGGGTGTTTTTTCTTTCGTAGGCGGGGCCAAACCCGTCAGAGCGATCTTACCATACGCGATACGGCAGGATAAGCATTCCAAGTAGAGGTATGGATTGATGGCATACTTTAAGTGAAAAACATTACTACTATGAACACTTATCTCTAAGAGCTATAATAATTACTTCTGATGTTACTAACCCGAGCTCCGACGATTGTTTACAAGGTCAACCTTCAGCCATTTGTAGGTGAACACGGCGAGAAATAGAATCATTACGTTCAATAGCCACACGAGTGGAGTGAAACTTCTTTGGAATATTATCTCCTCGTTAAACGTGTTGTTATTGTTGAAATCCGATCCGTTACTTTGTACTTTGAACACTCGCGCGACTTTGGGATAGTTGTCCATTAGAGCTCCGGCCAGTAAAGGGAATACCGCGACACTCACACTGCTGAACATTTTCTGCTGTCCGAAAGACGCCCGACTATTTTCGGTCATCAAAATCAAGCCGATGCTGTCCACCAGGGTGTAGCTGGCTGCTTTGAAAGCGCCTTGAAATATTTTGATAAGCAAACACGAGTAGAAGATAATTTCCGGCGTGTCGGTGGAAAGTTCTCCGTCCGCTCCTCTGCTCAAAACGGAAGTGACCGGTGGCAACAAGAACATCGCGGTGGAAGTTAGGGTGAAGCCCAAAAGACAGAGTACCAGAACCAACTTGCGTTTGTTCAGCCGATCGGCAATAGCCATGATCACGATTTGACTAATCGCCAGGGTGAGTGGCAGCGTCGAGAAAAGAATCCCGATTAACCTCGGGCCGAATCCCAGACTACTCAAAAAGATGGTCCCGAAACTATCCACCGACGCTATAGCTGAAATAAAAAAAATTAATTAAAGGAAAGTTATGTATGTCTTTATTTTTACCATGAATATAGAACTATACAGAGTGTTACGGATAAGAGTACCGAAACTTTCCATATGCATTCTATGGGTCTCTATGAGTAAAAAATGTCCCATAAACATGGGTCCTAAAGTGCTTCGTTTCAGAGATATGGGCTCCCAAAAAATACCCGAAAAAACCGGACACAGCCTTAAATCTGGCAAACAATATAAAATTCCTTGAACCAAATTGTTTTCCTTAAACTATCAATTGTTTTTTTATTCGTGAGGCGAGAAACTTTAATACGAAGTGGCTAAAGTTCATTAATGTACTTTTAGAAGTAAAATGAGTTTGAAGACAAATACAAGCCATTTTAATTTATTGATACGATTTTAATTATTAAATTTAAAGATACAAATTTCTTGTATTTCTCTTAAGCCGTCTATCTACAGACTCAAACGCCAGTCGATATGACACCAGTCTTTTAGGAATCTACTGCTGGTTGAATCTTTGAGCTTCTAAACCATTTTTCTTGAGTACGTCCGTGCAATAAGCGTTCCTGGACCAATGTGCCAGATTAGCTACAATATTAGACAATTTTAAAACCATTCTTTTTGAATTTTTATGACATTTGTATCTTAGATTAAATAATTAAAATCGTATCAATAAATTAAAATGGCTTGTATTTGTCTTCAAACTCATTTTACTTCTAAAAGGACATTAATGAACTTTTGCCACTTGTTATTAAAGTTGCTCGCCTCACGGATAAAAAACAATTGATAGTTTAATGAAAACAATTTGGTTCAAGGAAGAATATTGTTTGCCAGATTTAAGTCTGTGTCCGGTTTTTTGGGGGTATTTTTTGGGAGCCCATATCTCTGAAACGAAGCACTTAGGACCAATGTTTATTATACATTTTTTACTCATAGAGACCCCTAGAATGCATATAGAAGGTTTCGGTACTCTTATCCGTAACACCATGTGTACGTTCTCAAATAAAATCTGGGGCTAGATTGGACGGTACCTTTCTTTGTTTTAAGAAATCACTACAAAACGTTTCAGCGATTGAGCGTTTTAAGCCACCAAAAATAACTAGTAATTCTTAGAAAAATATCTGTACAGACTGTACTCCTATAAAATCAGTTGGTAATCATAAATAAAGGTACTTTCTATAAATAATTTTACCTATTTTCGTTCAATCGAAAATATGCGTATTAAAATTAACGAAATGTGAATCCTTGGCAATTAAACTAGGCAAGTTTTAAAAAGTTGCTCATCAAAACAATTTTCGAGCACAGAAGTGTATCAGGTAAATATTGTTGTACATCATAAAACACTAGCTAATAAATATCTAAGTATTAACAATATTTTCACAGAGTTGATATGAGTATTGCAATAATAATTAATTTAATTAGTATCGAAAATAAATAACAAGTTGGCAAGCCAAAATATACCTCTCCTCGGAAGAGTTTTTAATTTTCAGTGAAGCGTATCTGTATCCGTGGTTCTGCGGTAGAACGCTCACCTGTCATGCAAGAGGGCTCGGGTTCGAATCCCGGCCGATTAAAAAACTATACTACACCCAATGACAAAAAGAGGGCGCTTTTGGAAAAACATTTTCCCTGATTCTAAGAAACTGGTTACGCAGTGATTACCCTTTGCCCCGAAAATGCGAACGCTTTCGCAGGCCTGACAGACAGACAGACACGGTGGTTGTATAACCCCTCCTAGGGTACAAAGTCCCTTCGGAGAGGTAAAAATCAGTTTGAACTCCGATGTCACTAACAATTGTAAGCTTAACCGGTGCTCCGTGTAAAATGTTTGCAGCCAACTTATTGCTTAGTTTTAGCGAACTTGTTGGTGTGTGACGTAGAAAAGCAGTGAAAGCACATACAAATATTTTATGGAAAGGCCTATTTTCCCACAACCGAAAACTACTTCAATACTGAATATTTTTGCGTCGTACTCAATTATAGAACCTTGGATTAATAATATAAGCTTACACTTACTGGATATAGCAGAATGATTTTTAGGTGTCTCAAAATGGGCCGGTAGCACCCAGTGCCATATAACGCCGAAAAATAGGTTTTGGTGTTACAAGCGTTACGGTATGGGCGGTGAGGATGCTATGTGCACGGTTAGGTTTAAATTATTTTTATTTGGTGAGTTTTAAGTATCGTCGCTAGCAGGAATCCATACCTCTACTTGGAATGCTCATCCTGCCGTATCGCGTGTGTTAAGATCACTCTGACGGCTTTGGCCCCGCCTACCACAGAAAAAATCCCCTTTGCGCGCGCTCCCCTCTCACGTTGTTGTTTGTTAAGTTAACATAGTGACGTCAAAAAAACCGTCAGCCACATCGAGACGAAAATCTGCCGCGATAAGCATCCAAGTAGAGGTATAAATTCCTGTCGCTAGATATGACAATTTCAATTTAGAGAATACTCTATAGAATAAGCGAGAGGGCGTGTTTAAAGCAAGTGGCGGCTCTATAAAAAAAGTTTTAAACAATGCTTCTAAAAGCTCTTCTAGGTGGCAGCACCTTCCGGGGAATTAAAGCAAAGGCAAATTCTCTGCGACCAATTGGATTCCAGGAACCACATGTTTGGTAAGTTAATTATCACGTGATTCCGAAAAGCCAATCAACGCGAGAAGTACAAAATTTGCCACTCTTTTTTGGCTAGATTTTGATGCTTACTCAACGGGTTTTGATTTATACGCTAACGACATCTAGTGCGAGAGAATGCAACTAGACAGGAGCCGCCGCTTACTTTAAATATCAAACCTAACCGACGTATTAATTTTATCTCGAAAAATAACTAAGACAAACATCTTAACATTAGAAGTTTTATTTAGAGTTTTATCTCGGCTTTTGTTGTAGAAATCATACATTGTAGTTTCTTGGTAAGTTGGAAATAAATATAGATATTGTGTTCCTTTCCATGAGGTAACGTCTTACGATTTCTAGGGGATAATATATAATACATGAATTTTGGTTACACCCATGAGGTATTGGGAATTCCGAAGCCCAATCACAGCTTCACAAAAAATGTTCAAATTGGTTAAATTGTTCTTTAGACAGGAATTAACGTTTTATTAATTACTAAGATGAACCAGGAAATGAAGAATTGGATCAGCTCGATTCCTAATCATCTTCATCTAGTATGAAACTCGTAAATTTACAGTTACTTAAAATCAGAAATTAACCGCTTATCAATTAGGTGAGAGTGAAACTGAAGGTTTTTTATTTCAAGAAAAGGAGTAGGAGCATTTAACGTTTTTACATACTTTTTATGTCGGTTCTTCTGGTATGTAAGATTATGTTTAAATTGCTATTTGATTAATAACTATATTTTTTGTGCGCGAGATAAAAATATTTATGAATATTCGGTTAATGATGAACTACTTAGTGATAAGGAAATTGAGAAGTGGTTTTTAGATCTGGATAATAGAATTGTATATGTCAAATCAAAAACCAATAAACAACCTTTGGGGACAATTACAAAGTAAATAGTCGTATAATATACCGCTATTTTATTAAACATGTTAAACATACGATATCCACCACCACAAAAGATACCAAACACAGTAGTGCTATGACATATGGCTGAAGATAATCACTCTTGTATTTCATCTTATACCCTGTCAATCTGATATTAATGGAACTTGAACATTTAGCAAATGATAACGATGCTGCTTTTGGTGGCATTGTACGGAAAGTGCGAATTTCTTTAAAAAAAATTAAAGTTTGTCACACTGGAGTCAAAAAGGAAGTTCAGTGGATCATTGACCAAAATATAAACGATCTTCACGAATTTAAATGGGCACTTGGAGATATTTTAAAACAAACTAGAACAATTTTAAAAAGAGCAAAAGTGGACGGAATAAATATAATATACTTTAAAGCATACGGTCGTAAATGATATTTTGTAATAAACGTAAGTTTCTTGAAACTTATTTATTTTCAAGATGTGAAGTTCCAAGAAAAATGTTGTGGAACTATCGAAATAGGCTGACCACCAAAAATCATGGTCAGTGGCAGTTTCCAAGTCTAAAGAAACTTTAATGTATGTCATTGGCGCGATCCTGAGGTCAATGCCCAGGAAGTCGAACTCTTTTGTTCAGTTGACTAAAACACTTATTACCACCAAAGAGAAACTGGCTAAAGAACTAAGGGCATGGATTGAAGTGCAAGACAGAGGAGGGTTATTTTACCTAATGATTTTTTTTCTGTATAAACTAATCGTACAACACACTCATCCCTTACTGTCAAAACAATAGTAAATACTACGGTTTAAATAAAAGCATGCTGCTGTTTTGGAAAATATACAACATTAACAGTATTTTATACAACATTATGCTGTTTTATGCAATCACAGTATGTAGCACTCAAAAGTACTTCTTCATATTGTTAATTTAAAAGTTATGGGTTCTCAAAACACAATAGTTTGTGGTTTGCGATACTTTATTGCAACTTGCAGTTAAATTCACAATGTGTTAGTGTTTTTTGAGAGAAAAAATAGTTGGTGTAATAATAACAGTAAGCTTTTAGGAAAATAACAATATAATGGTATAAAAATAAACATTACACTACTCCCTTTGGAACAGTAAATTGCTACAAGATACACCAAACGTTGCCTTAAACGAAACAGTATGTTGCCTTAAACAAAACAGTACCAGAGATATAGAGATGCGAAACTCCCAATACCCTAAGCAAACCAGTTTTTTTCAAATTTTTGCCGATCGCAGCGACGCCTGTACGTGGGGAGTAATCGCAGAGATCCTAGGATTGTTACCGTTGTTTACAATTTTTGCGTCTCTCGGCTTGAAACGGGCGCTTCCTTCCGGCCGAAGGGCGGCGCTGATGCTTGCATTTTTTTGTCAGGTTTTCGGCGGAGTTTCGCATCTCTATAACTGCCAGCATCTCTGACAGTACGTTGCCTCAAATTGAGCCTCAAACGAAACAGTACGTTGCCTCAAACGAAACAGTACGTTGCCTCAAACGAAACAGTACTTTGCCTCAAATTGAGCCTCAAGCGAAACAGTACTTTGCCTCAAATTGAGCTTCAAGCGAAACAGTACTTTGCCTCAAATTGAGCTTCAAGCGAAACAGTACTTTGCCTCAAATTGAGCTTCAAGCGAAACAGTACTTTGCCTCAAATTGAGCTTCAAGCGAAACAGTACTTTGCCTCAAATTGAGCTTCAAGCGAAACAGTACTTTGCCTCAAATTGAGCTTCAAGCGAAACAGTACTTTGTCTCAAATTGAGCTTCAAGCGAAACAGTACCTTGCAGCCAAAGCAACAGCACGTTACTTCAAACTAAATATAACGTTGCCTCAATAAAATAGACATACGATAAAATAAAAGAGCGCGATTTAAAAACTATTTCAGATAATTCACGAGCTTTATTGGTTAGTAAAAAATTACTGTAACTATAACATTTCTCATAAAAACACCTAGCATTTAAAATGTCAGCGCGATATTTATTAAATCTTGGCGTGATGTTTCAATATTAGCACAAGATTTATTAAATAACCGCATGATATTTATGTATTTAAATTTTTAGTTGCCCCTATAGATTTCCACAGGTTCCAAAAATCACTACTAGGTGGCGCGAAACGTTAATAGGAATAAATAGCGATGCAGATTTACCTAACAGCGAACCTTACTGCGCGGAATGATAGAAAAATCAGCACTAATTAAACAGATAGCTTAGACTAGGCTTCAAGAGACCGACGAGTTCGTGCTTTATAACCAAGTATTACAGTGTTGGTGTGGTTTGAATGAAAAAACTGTCCAAAGTTTCCTAAAAATGTACTTAATACGTATCAAAAATTTTGCTTTTCTATCATAAATTTACAAAATGTACTAAATACGTATTCAAAATCTAAAATGTTTTAAAAAAGTACAAATGTACCACCCGGAACATCAGTGATGCAGTGACAACTTAAATTATTTTTTTTTACTTTTGCCGTTGGATAGCTATCTTTTAAACCTTGGAAATATTTTACAGGGTGCGTCATAGGCCTACGGCGTTATTTGTAGTTTCGTTTTCGAGATAAAGCTTTCGGGAAGTTGACATCGAGTGCAGGCGGGGAAAAACCGCGCTAGTCTAGCATTGAACTTTGTTCACGGGACACTGTCAGACTGCTGTGTCGGGCTCTCGGCTTAGGTCGGAGAGATGAGAAATTCTAGTTTGGAAACTGGAAGAGACGTTTAAAACCGATCGCCGTGGTTCATAGGGGCTCTCGTTATCTACTTTCGGACGTAAATAAGGTGTTGCTTCGATAGACTTGTATTACACGATGAACATAGAGTACCCGGAAGAGTGCAAATGCACATTGGAATTCCTTCAGAGGTAAAGTTACGCTTTAATTGTAAACAGTATTTTTGGGAAGTGTTATAAACTTCTCACAATTGCATGTTGTTAATATATTTAAATTATGATTTTAAAATATGCGGTAGTGACTGATTTGGAATGAGCCCAGCTAAAGAAAGACCTGGCCGCTGTTTCAGCATTGGCGGATAATCACGGAATGTCATTTAACGTCAAGAAAAGTGGTGTCAACCATCTGGGCACCAACAACCCCCGCGAGCGTTATCGCGTAGATGGCTCCCCCCTTCTTAACCCTGACGCTCCCATTCGCGATTTGGGATTATGGATAGATCCCTCCTTAACATTTAGTAACCACACATGTGTTGTCAAAAAAGGCCTGACACGTAGAACGTTTTTCTTTCGCTCCCCGAAACTTATCCGCACGCTATACAACTCCTTGGTGCTTGAGCAAATTAACTATGCCTCCCGCCGCTGCTAGGCGACCAAACTCGACTAACGAAGGCGCGTAATCGCTTCACCAAATTAACTAAAGGTCTTGCCACTCTATCGCCAGACGAACGGGATACGCGCCTTGGCCTTGATGCCCCGCTACTTCGCCACGCAATTAACGACGTTGTGCAAATCTGGAGCATGTGGTCTGGTGAATCTGCGCTAACCGCCTCAACTCTCTTCCAGTTCTCTACTCTCCACAAGAGTAAAGACACTGGGCCATCGCGCTAAGATTTTTAAGCCACGTGTCAAGACAAATGTCCGCCGTTGGTACCTTGCGTTTCGTGCTGTCGAAAGGTAGAACTCACTGCCCCCAAGTGCCCTTGACTGTGTCACGCGCTCATTGTTATCTCCGTCTTAGTGTCACAACTTTTGGGTTCACTATTTGTATGTAAATATCCTTTTGTATATATCTTTCTGGTACCCTATGGTCACAGAATGTTTCCTGTAAGGCTACACACAAGCTATAACTAGCTTCGTAGCCATATTCTTTTATTTCAAATAAATAAATTAAATTAAAGCCACCTCCAACAAACCCAAAGGTCTTTCTCTAATAACAATAATAGGAAACTACGACTCAACCAATGGAAAGTGTGTTAATCATAAACATGTCAAAATTATCTGATAAAATCACTAATATACTTTATTCTAATTTCCAGAAATTTAGAAGATGACTAAATTTTTGTAAGAAAATCTAATAAAATTTCAAAATGACTGTTCTGTTTTTATTTTTTTATTTTTAAAAACGCTAGATTTTTTCTTATTTATAATATAACTATTTAAAAGCAGCTTACTGTAATGGTCAGTAGTAACAAATTTGCATTCAACAGTTTTAAGAACGGTAGTTATCGTTAATTGAGCAATAAACTGTTTTGAAAACAGCAGACAACGTGCAATAAACATTGCCTAATTAGTTACAATAGTAACAAACTACTGTTCTTAAAACAGCAAACAGCTCCAAGAAAAAGTGAGCATTGTAAATAATGAAGCTATCGGTATTTAAAAAAACAGTAATTGACAGTTAACTAAACACCAGCTAACACCATTAGAATAGTATACACCATTGAAACAGTATATGCAACGGTTTATTGAACTGCAGGTGATGTTAAAATACAGCATAAAGCTGTTATAAAAACAGCAAGGTATTTAGAAAACAAAACAGTAACCGCAGTTAACCAGACAGCAGCAAACACCATAGGAACAGTATATTCAACCGTTTATTATACGGCATTTGATGTTACAAATGTACCAAAAAGCAGTTGTAACAACAGCGATGAATTTAAAAAAAAAACTGTAATCGACAGTTAACCAAACAGCAGCAAACATCATTGGAACAATATATGCAACCGTTTATTATACTGTTGTTGATGTTAAAAATCTAACAAAATGTTGTTGCAAAAGCAGCGTGGTGTTTACAAAAAAAACAGTAATCGACAGTTAACCAAACAGTAGCAAACACCATTCGAACAATATATGCAACCGTTTATTATTCTGAATTTGATGTTAAAAATGCACCAAAAAGCTGTTGTAACAACAGCGAGTTATTTAAAAAAAAACAGTAATCGACAGTCAACCAAACCGCAGCAAACACTATTGGAACAGTATATGTAACCGTTTATTTTACTGCATTTGATGTTAAAAATCTACCATAATGCTGTTGCAAAAACAGCGAGGTTGTTTAAAAATAAACTGTAATTTCCTCTGTTATTTTAACAATGTCGATTCACTGTTATAAAAACAGCACTTTACTGGCATCTACGAACGCCACTACCTTGCTGTTAAAAAAACAGCGTTTTTCCTCTGTGTGAATATTACGGGCAATAAGCAATTGAGAATAGAGTTGCAAAAGCCAAAGAAGATGAATTTTTAGATGGTGATATTTTGAAGTTGTTAAGTACGTTCTGTGATAATGTGGTGCAGGAGAGGCAAAAATGCCCTTACTGAACCACTGTATTCAAAAGTTTATGTACAATATAATAAATGAACATTTGAGGTTAACGGTAATATTTCGCGTGGTTGAAGGGCTTGCCACCACCCTCTTATACGCACTGTAACCCGGCGACCTGTTTAAGTTATTAAAAGTCACTAGATGACTTGGGCCTACGGTGGTGCCAAGGGTATTAGGCTAGCTGAGAAATTAAAAGATAATACGAAAGATAGGTAAGGAAACAATAACAGCAAATGTCTGCAGGTTTCTCTAAAAAAGAGTGTAGGTTTTTTTTTTTAAAATTTGGTTACAAAATGTTTCAATCTATTCAAATAACTCTTCCACAGAGTCTAATGAAGTGTTTCCCAAAGCGCTATGTCATGGGAATTTACAATTTTTCGGCATAAATAGGGTTTCGCTGTTGTTTCCAATTGCTTCCACTGTGGGGTAATAATAATAATAATAATATTTATAATCAGCTAGGCTAATATCCAAGGCACCAGCTTAGGCCTAAGTCTTCAAGCGACTTTTCGTTGAACCATTTGTTCCCCGTTGTCTTGAAAACTCCAATTCAACGTACTTTAATTTAAATAGATACCGGCAATTTACGTGCTTTTCTTAAGTATAAAATGTTAAGCATTTATTTTTTTTAGAGTTCACTGACAGGGCACCATGTTATGTTTTGCCCATTTCTATGCATCAGCCGTATATTACAGCCATCTATAGTATAGACAGTTTCGGTTAGTTAATAAATGGGTTGGATCATACTTAAAAGATTGCTCTTTCTTCATCTAGAGTAAAAAAGTTAGTGCAGAAATGAGAAATTTCATATCTTGATACGATGTTCTGGTTGAAAAACATGCGGTTGGTAACTGCTTCATCTCCTATGATTGAGATAATCTTAAAACCCAAGGAATTATGGAATTCAAATCATCTTTTAGGATATTTGTTGCAAAATGGGCAAACGGGTATTTGACATGGCTTGTAGTCCCTCTAAGCATTAACATCAACACGTGGGTTGCCCGGTTGCCATTCTTTTGTCCTAATAAGCATACGAATATGTTTCTTCTTGCTTCAATTAGGCGTCAAGAGAGATTGTTGTTTTTTTATGAATTAGTTCTTCTTTGTTCAATTCATCTAAGAGAATGCTGAAAAAGTGTTGGAATGGCGGCAGAGTTTCTGGCTTGTTGTCGAGTTTCATTTTGCTTAGCCTATGGTTCGCTTGTCTTTCGGAGTATTACGGAATGGAGTAGCGTATGATGGTAGTTGCCAGTATTCGAATCTGATCAAAGCTTCTGTAAAAGCCCTTGGTGACTGGTGATTTTGATTTCATTGAGTTCGTATAAAAAGGGGGGCAAAGGAATTGTCTTCGTTTTCGGTAATGATTTGTCTAAAATCGCTTCAATGCAGGAATCGTCGCATTCTGGAACTCGAAGCTCTTCTACAGAGTAGTACAGATATATATTTTTCCAGACTTTCGTTTTTAATCGTTTAATGTTTCTTTTTAAAAGTAATTCCTGGGCCTTGGAAGCCTGGATCAATTCAATGAGTTATTTTGTAAACTTTTTTTATTTCTTGCCTTCATTTTCAAAGCTTACTTTCGTAGTTTGACACAAAACACATAGGTTTTGTTCTTAAATAACCAGATACACATTTCATCGTGTATGGCGCCAGAATCCATGCACGAGATATTTCCTTCAGTAAATTCACCAGCTCCTCTTTCGCAATTCCACGGCATACCTTCAACTGATTGAAGTCAGATAGAATGCCACAAAGCTCATTTTCATACCTCGTGTGCTACAATAAAAAAATATGACTATCCAATTTGAATTGACTTCCATTTGAAACAACACTTCTATATTGAAAATATGTGAATCGTAGATGAGTCAATTAGAACATGAATATTTGCCTCGAGATTTTCATATTATTTTTAATTGGTCATATCCCAGCAGTTACCTTTCTTCAGAACTTGCTGGATGAACGTTGCTTATTTCAGATGTTATATCCTGGGAAGATCATATTTAGAAAATTTAATTAGTGTAGCTATTTTAAAAACTTCTTTTTATTAAACCAACTTGAATTCTAGAATCAAGACGAAGAATATTTTCTGGTTCTTCATTGCAACCTTGATGATAATTTGCTGATATATTAAGGTCTTGTTCCCGAATAGCAGCTGTAGAAGGTAATTCCAAAGTTGATGGTATGGCCTATAAAGAAACATTGTTAAATTAAATACATTCATACGCTGGATAAGTAGATTTCATTTAAACCTGCTTGTTAATGAGTGGATAAACGTAAGATAGCATTATCAATATCCATTCTTTCGGAAGCAGTGGCGGATCCCGAAAAAACTCAAGGGGGGAGGGAGGCGCTAAAAGACATCTTAAGCTATTGGTGTAATAACAAATCATAAAGTCACATGCAAAGCTTAAGCGTCAAAGGGGTGGGGGACAACCCCATATTTATCTGTCACTGTTCAGATAACGCTGCATACGGAGTCCCTTGATCAGAATTTGCTGTTTAAATATTATTTTGTTCGTAATCAGATGTAGCTGGAATTTCCAAAATTGATACAACAGTCTAAGGTAATCCCAATCAGTTACGGTATAAATTTTAAAATAATATAAGTTCATCGATACTTACTTGACAATGAACAGGATCTGAATTTTCTGTAGATGGACCATTTTGAGCAACCAAATGCTTCGGACACAAGTGTTTTTGTTATTTTTCCATTTTGAAGAAATGGAAATTTTACAATTTTAAGTCAGCTAAACGTTTTTCTACAAAGGAACCCGGACGTTTAACATTGAAATATGCTTACCGTTAATTTTCTTGAATTTTTTTAAAAATAGATCGCATTGCGCTGAGTAAGGTTTCAATGGGCGAAAAAGTATAAAAATATACCGTTTGACTGGAGTCCTAAAGTATTTCTGGAGAGAAGAAAATTAGCGTATGACGATAGGGCAGTAGCGACATTTTTTTCCAAATTTCTACATCTAAAATATTATCTTAATCGGTAGAGCAGCCACGCTCGGATTGATAAGTGCCACACTAAACGCATCTAATCTCAAATTTGAAAAATAAATACCTTATTCTTATTTATAGTTTTAGGTTCTTATGAATCATTTTGCAAAGATAGGTGTTAATTTTAAGTTTTTAAGCGATGAAATTGTGAATAAGCCTTGGTTACGGTGCTAAGGGAGATTTCTCCCACGTGATTCTAAGTTTAAAAACTTTGGCGCACGGCTTGTGCGCATTTAATGCATTTCGCGAAATTTATTTCAGAAATGCATACCTACCTCTTAATAACGGGTATGTGATCGTCAAAAATTTGGCCTACACCTTTGCTTATGTGGACCTTATGATATATCCGATATCGGAATCTCAAAGACGATTTCGGAAAACTCCAAAGAGCTACTTCGGCACTCCTTTCAATTTTCAACTGAAAAATACTCAGAGAAGCTTTGCCAGTTCGTCTTCTTGGTTAGAGTTCGCAAAATTTTTATTTATCCACCCTCTCACAAATAGAGGTACTTCTATACGCCCCTGCTCCGACCATTCACACAAGGAATTTCGCGCTGTAAGAAGACTGGCCTATTTAACGATAATGCTGGTTCTAAATGGTTTGACACTTATGTTCAATGCAATATTAAGTACTATTTTGTTGTTTTTAGAGGGGCCGATCCCTATCCGCAATCGACAATTCGACGTACACGCCTGTAGCTTTAACTGTATGTTATCGTTTACAGTTTTATCAGTACCAAAGGCTGTACTCACGCTTGTCGGTGTACAGAATTTAAGCCCCTCGTTTTTTTTATTATCGCTACGCCTTTGCCTTATCGTACTCTACACACAGTGATTGGAATACTTTTGCGATCCTTTAGTTGAAGGAGCGTTACAATGATACGTCACTAAAAAAATCTTCTGAAATTTTTAGTGTAAACTGCTTATCAGATGAATGTCTAACCGCACTTTTCAACTAGTCATCTCGAAAAAACACCTGTTTCAATATCGCAAAGGTTCGCTAATTTTAAATGTTAAGTTTTGTACCTCAAAACATTGGCTTTCATGCGATAACGAGGGCTGAATTTATACAAAATCATGTATCAGATTTTGCTAACAAACTCTATATTTCAGGCTCAACCCAGCTCTAGCGATTGTTTGTATTGATTAAATATTTACTCGCATTTCGAAAAGTATTCACTTTAGAGTCTTACGCCAGTCTTATTGTGTGCAGAAAGGTCACAACTTGTTAAAATCCGTGTTAATTGTTGGTACCGATGGATATATTTGGGATGTTCAGGGACCTTACTTCTCAGATTCTAGAAACAATGGTACTAATATATTAGGAAATGAGTTCGAACAAGACGCTGCCGAAATGAGAGCCTGGTTTCAAGATGGACAAGAGAGGGTATAGAGATGCTATTCCTTTACTACAACAAGAATGAATTACATTTAAAATACCCGCACTCTTAGGGCTGAACGACCGACAGCTCTCAATTGTGAAGGTAAATGCCTCGAGATTGATTTCTAAATGT
Organism: Leiobunum rupestre; assembly: GCF_980474605.1. NCBI lineage: Eukaryota > Metazoa > Arthropoda > Arachnida > Opiliones > Sclerosomatidae > Leiobunum > Leiobunum rupestre. Next base: position 68,928,083 of record NC_143389.1, on the reverse strand, counting down.
AATTGGGTCGTTGAATCTAGAAATGGACGATACAAGACTTGAGTGTAAATTCTTTGATGGCCCAATTAAAATAAATCACGCCTAGATTTGTTTCGCATAGCAGGAGCCATTATTAATCGGTATACTGCAAAATACAGATGGAGTGCGCTACTGAAGGGTTGGTGAGCTCAATTCTGGAAATGGCGCAAAATGCTGATGTAGTTCAAGCCCACGTAGAGGTTGAACAATTTCAAAGACAAAATGGTACATAGTTACACGTGGGTACAAATCATTTACAGCGAGTTCCTCGTTTACAGGTAAATTATAGGCGAGAGCTTACTGTTGGTGTATATCATATGAAATAAGTATCATCGTACAACCAAGATAAACTTCAGAGATAAAATAACGAAGAAATTCCAATAGTCGAACTTCCTAAGGTTTCGAATTTATTCCAGTTTCAGAAACGCTGTTAAAAATCAGCTTTGGATTGCATACTCTGTTGAAGAACCGGACGCAAATAACCAAGGTCACTAAGAGCCCATTTTAGGGTACTATTTTATTTGTAAGTCCAGGGCTAGACCGTTGGTACATGCGCGCACATCACCAGTGCACTTTGCTTCTTGGGTTTAGCCCAACACGAACGCGATATTAAGTATCCTTTGACTACCATATTGGATTAGTTTCTGGATGTTGAAAATTCTGGAATAAGGGGTTAGGTTAAGGGGGTGAAGGGAATTTTTGTTTTCTAAATTATTTGTAAAGCACGTTGGTCCCGGTGCTCGTTTTCAAGAAATAATGACTGTATATCAATGTAAAAGGTCAATGTGGCTGGTGAAAGTTTTGGCCGGGGATTGTATGAATGAAGAGAGCATTGGGCCTAACTGCGCTAAATTGTGCTAACGAAAACTTCGGAACGGAAACAAGCGCAGGTAGGAGGTCGGTCCCCTCCTCAAACCGAGGTTTCTAAAAGAAATATTTTTGTAACTGAGGAGAGAGAACCGATCAACTTCGTCCGAACTAGGACATGAATAAAGTATTATCCTTTAGGAAAAAAGTGTCTTTCTTGAACAAAATTAAAAATACCTAAGATAGGATTTTTCTGTCGGTCCCGTCTTAGGCTAAAAGTTAAAAGCTCTCCCACATAGACAAATAGATAATTTATCGCTGGACGCTGGTAACCGACCATCCCGGCCAATCCAAATGCAGGCGTTATCATACTGGATCAATAAAAAAAACACCAAATAATACTTCATATTGCACACGTCTCAAACCTTTTAGAACCATATTTATCGTAGAATCAGTCGGTCATCTTACCAGGCCCGTAACCAACCGCCAAAACTCGAGGGCACTCAAATTTTTTGGGGGTGCCAATGCCTTGATACTAAAAATCGGAATTTTTTACTCCCGGTTGAAAACTAAAACCGAAACGCACTTGTAGGGAGAGCTTAAATTAACTGGCGATTAAAGCGGACTGAAACACCCCAATCGCACAAGGGGCGATTAACTAGGAGACGGCCGCAGTCACTCCTTTCTGGACTAGAACTCTTCCGCTGTCTTTTTCGCGAAAACCGTTTTCTTCTTAACAATGACCCTAACGGCCAGTTATCCCTCTCTTGGCGTTTTTCCAACACGTGAACATCCCGCGAATGGTCGACACTTTGTCCACATTCCCTTTCATTTCTCAACATGAGGAAACAACTCCCTCTAGCTACTTGGGGAATTTCCACACTACACTTTTTTCGCTTCCCTTCATAGGGGGGCTATTAGCTATTTCTTTGACAAAGGTATTGGCCCGAATGGCGCCTACAAAATATGTGGGGAAAAACTAAATTGACAAAACATACATACAATACACTACCGAAATTACAAATATTACAAAACTAAATTCAACATAAAAATACACTAATTTACCTATATACATTAAAATTATTAGTTTACATTTAATTCATTAATTAAAATTAAAAACAATTTCATAGAATCGAGATTTAACACTCCCACACCTGAAATTGGTAAATATACCGAAATTGGTTTTATGTTGTTATTTTTGAAATTATAAATTTCGACAATGTTATATGATATTTGTTGATAGTTGAGCAATCAATTTTTTTCTTGGATCGGTCGGGTTGGGGATGCTCAAGTATTCATTTGGGGGTGCTGAGCATCCTCTGCCCCCCCTTATTTGGGCCTGCGTCTTAGAATGCACAATTCATAAAGTGAGTGGTCCCAGCGAAGTGCCTTTGTTTGGGAGGTTTACGAAATAGGTTTTTACGCGCTGGAACCAAGAAGGCGAGTATTGTGGCAGTTTCTGCGATCTTCCAGTTAAAATCTCAAGGAAGTGCTGCAGTAACAATTTAGAGTTATCTTCAATTGTCTTTGAGATACCGTTGCGCGAAATTCCAAAATCACGTTACAGATTTTGAACTCGAAAAATGAGATTTCAAATCTCCGCGAGATAATGCCAATATCAGTTAAAAAAATTATTTCTTAAAAATATATGAATTCTAAAAAGTTCTTCGAGTTGGCCATAGTTAAATATAAATCACGGTTTAATATTAAAAAAACATTTTATGAAAACAAGTGGCACAACGCTCTAGTTCCAGAGCTTCGCAAAAAATAATGTACATAAAAAACAATTACGTCTTACCTCCCCAGCACACGAAAAAGGTTAATTTCAGAGGGATCAATCCGGTGTTTACATCCTTCAATTTTCTTCTCAAAAATCCAGAAAGCCCATTTTCCCGGTTTTCACGAATGGTATTCATCGTATTTAATACAGGGAGAAGGTTTACCGCGTCGCTTTTTCGAACGCTGATATAAAATGTATTCGTTTTCCGCGAACACATCACTCTATGACGATTGATATCAATGCAGTTGTAAAACGGACGAACCAGGTGGTTTGAAGTTCAGACCTTTACACCAGTTTGCATATAAAGCTCTTCGTTCGCAAGTAAAGGCGCCCCTGTGTTAATATTATCAGGCGCCCCTGTGTTAATATTATCAGGCGCCCCTGTTTTAATAATATCAGGCGCCCCTGTGTTAATAATATCAGGCGCCTCCATGTTAATAATATCAGGCGCCCCGTGTTAATAATATCAGCGTGTTAGTAATACAAGGCGCCCCTGTGCTAATAATATCTGGCGCCCTGTGCTAATAAGGTCAGGCGCCCTTTTTCATGTGACTGGGTCTTTATTGATTACTTTACAATCAAATTTTATATGAAGGGCCAGACCACGGCGCCCAATAGTAGAGATGGGCCTGCGGTAAGTTACATTTCTCAAGTTTAATAGTCATTTCAAACTACGTATTGCCATAAAGTAATGTAATGACATCAAGTATGACACTGACTTTATTTAATTGCAAATTTCCTGACTTCCATATTCTCGGACAGCACCGAATTGGACTTGCACTCAAACTGGTAACCTGTTATCGTCATTGGTAGTAGTATATTTTGGTTGGGGCATATTTAAACACTAGGGGGAACCGTGATGGCGCAATCACCGATAATTTTTGCTTATTGTTATTATATTTAGTTTCTTATGGTATTACTAAAAAATTAATTGCAATGAACAGCGAGGGTGTTTGCCTCCGCTTCCATTCCCGCGGGGGCGATGTTGTTTAACCTTTATCGGCATTTGGAATAAAGTTCTTTCTTGCCGGCCACCCCTAAAATGTGAAAATCCATTTTTGGGTAGAATTATTATTTCTACCGAAAATAAAATACGTCTACACATCTACAAGTTTCCCCTACACGTTTTCTATGTGGGTTTAATCTGTCTATTGTAAAGCCATAACCGAGAAATTACTTAAAGCAGCGCCGAGCGCGCGATAGGGTATAGGGGCACCAAAATTGGTACATATTGTTATATTAGGGGGCGCCAAAATTGCAGCTCACCCGTGGCGCCATTTTCTCTAGCTACGGCCCTGACTTAAAGGGCAACGCGAGTGGCCAAACAGAGGGGTAAATTATCTTCCATAGCATTTCCCTCTGTAAAAAAGCAGAATCAATAACCATATTTGCCGAATTTATTTTGTATAAATGCGCCTCTCGCGGTTCTTATGTGGTAGCCAAATCCCTGGATTCCGAGGAAAATGGCTATTTTTAACATTAGGTACTTTTTGTTTTTTTTTGGTTTTTGTTTATATTTTTAGGTGTATTATTTCAGTTATGCAAAAAGTTTTAACCGCAATTTATTATTTAGGAAGATATGATAAATATAAAATTATTTAGGAAAAATGGAAATTCTCAAACAACATATCGTATTGGTTGGGATAACGAGTACGGTTCTATAAAATATTCTTACCTTTGCGCAACGATATTAATTCACCAAGGCGTGGGAAGATGGCGATAGAGTGCAAGTCGTGGCCCTTCGTGGCGTGAATTAAATTAAAGAGAAGGAGTTACAAAAGTAGGGAAAAGGGAAAGGGGGATATTCGAATTCAGAATGGAAACCCTTTGTCCTTAATCAATCACAAAATCTTTATTTAACACTATAATATAAACATGATACACAAAATGGAGGAAATTATAATATATTTTCTTTATAGTGAGGGGAATAAATCTTTAATTCTCATGATGGTTAGGCCACCACGACTATTCTATTATTTTCTTTACTCAATGTTATGAGCGGGGATTTTAAACGTAACAAAACAAATACACTCTAGCCATAGACTCTTTAACAAAACTATCTCTTACGGTTTTCCATGGGATCGGTTCCGGTCGAGGGGCAGGTTAATCATAGTAAAATGATTAAATCAGGGTAATCAAGATTAAAAAATCTAATCACGATTTAATCACGATTTAAATGAGATTTAATTATTCTAATCATGATCTAATCGTTTTAATCAGATTTCAACATTATACTCAGATTTCAACATTATAATCAGATTTAAACATTTTAATATTTTTAATCACGATTTAAACGGCCGAATCGAGTTTTTATCGAGCGCGCTAAATTCGAAATAATAATTCTAATCATATATTAAATTATTCTAATCAGCTGGTTCTAATCACGCACAATTATAATCATTCCAATATAATCATTCTGATTCTCATTCTAATTTGTAATCGCGATTTAATCATACTAACCCCGATTTAATCGTTTCAATCAGATTTTTTAACCTGCCCCTCCGCTCCGGTGGTCTTAAACTCGGGCATCGTAGCTCGAAAGAAGCGGGGGCAAAACAAAAAATACACTATAAGAAATACTACAATTAACAAAATTAATTAAAATTTATTAGCTACTTGTACAAAAATACTTAATAAAATGAAAACAACGATAGTGTAACGTAAAAATTGGTATATAACGTAAAATTAGGATTAAACACCGCACTTGGAAATTCTAGTTTTAATCAACGCTCGTCACTAAAATTGGCAGTTCGCTGAGCTCCCCTCAAGCTTAATTAAGCCATATTAAGGGTACCAAAAGACAAAGGTTAAATTCAAGGTCGTCTTGACCCCCTCTTTTATTTAAATTGTATTCATTCGGCGCGGCCACCACGGCGGCTATACTTTACTAGCCGAGAAGCCCACCCTACGAGCGGGCCCTCAGCTAGTTATGTTTCGAGGCACTCCACCCCAGTCAGCCCATCTACCCCTCTTAGCCCATGCGAGAATTTCCGTGGTACCTTTTCCCCGCAAAAAGAACTTAAAAACTCGCCTTTCTCTCTCGTCGCAAACACCCGTGTACCCCTATAAACCCCCTGTACCCAATCTCAAATTTGCTCCCCCCCCCCTCATGACGAAGACCGAGCTAATAGATTTTCTCGGCCACAGAATAGCGTGGAGAAAGAGTGGCCACTACCCATACGCGTAGACTTTACCACTAATCCAAAGCCCGTTGAGCTGGCTAAAAATATGTCGGGTAGCCAAACAAGCTACCGCTCCAATAACGCTGAAGCTAGTCGCCATAATAGTTCAATTAGTAGTAGTTACAGGAGCAACCCTATTAATAATACCTTGCGGGATCGCGTTTACAGACCGAATAAATATTTTAATCGCCAAGGTAGTGGTAATGGCAATTTTAATCGCCAGGGTAGTGGTAATGGCAATTTTAATCGCCGAGGGGGTAACTATCAAAATAAAAATCGAATTGGTCAGAGACCCCCTAATCAGTACCATCCCAATGACACCCACAACGATCCTAAAGAAAGTTCAGGAGGTTTTACGCCTACTTGTTTTCATTGTGGGGAGAATGGGGACAAGGTCCTCCAATGCCCTAAAACAACTTGCTCAAATTGTAAGGGAATGGGCCACATACAAAGATATTGTACTAAGCCCGCAAAAACTTCAGATTCGGGAAACGGAAAGTCGGGAGTGGCGACCAAACCTCAAGTTCCCCCTCCCAAGCCAAAATAGACTAATGAAAAAGGAACCCCTTCGCAGCAGATTGCCTTAATGTAAATAACGATAGTAGTAGTAACAAATGCCTTTTAGAAATTAATATTGGTGGAATTCCTGTAGTAGCTTTAATTGACAGCGGTTGAAACTTCTCTTTAATTGACAATAAACTTAGTAATAACTTAAAATTTTTAAATTTTCCTATATCTAATACCCAGGTCACTTTAAGAGTAGTAAATAAAAACGATATAAAGGCCAAAGAACAAAATTCAGTTGCATTTTATTTTCCGTGAAAAAATGTTACCCATAGGGCAATCGTGCTTGAATATTAAGCTTACCCCTGCGTAATCGGACTAGACTTTTTACAAAAAGCAGGGATGAGCATTAATCATAGTAACTTAAGTTGGTCTTGGAATTCCGACCCAGAAAATAGTTTTGATTTCTTAAATAGTGGAAATAATTTTGAATTAAACGAGTGCAGCCTCTTTGAGGATGAGGACTTTGACGAAGAGGCAATCACTAAGGCCCTTAATGAAGCCCCAATAAATGAGGCAAAACGCGAGCGTCTAAAAGAGTTAATATTTAAATTTAAAGCGGTATTTTCTAAAACCGCTGGGTTGACCAAGTCCGCTGAGTATTATGTGGATACGGGGGATCATTTGCCCGTAGCTAGCCCACTTTACATAAAAAAGAGTTAATTGATAAAATAATAGAAGAAATGCTCCAATTAGATTTAATTGATCAGTGTAATAGTCCCTGGAGTGCATCCACATTAGTAGTAGCCAAGCCCGACGGGACGTACCGCCTCGAAATTGATTACAGGAAATTAAATAGTGTAACTCGCCGTGATACTCATACACTACCTCGAATTGAGGATATCTTAGAATCAGTAAAGGCCCCAGAGTATATTTCAGTCCCCTTACATCACGGTTCCCGCGAGACCTGCGCTTTCGTAACCCACCAGGGCGTTTATGTTTGGGCTTACGAATGCGCCGGGAACTTTCCAACGACTTGTAAATTCCCGTTTTGGTAAATTATCTAACCCGGGGGTCTTTGACTATTTTGACAATATTTATATTGTCTCAGATGAATTTAATGAACACCTTACTAGCTTAGAAAGGGTGTTGGAAATCTTGCATAAAGATGGCCTCACCGTGAAGGCTTCCAAAACCCAGTTTTGTAGAAAGAAAGCCCACATTTTAGGCCACTTACTTTCAAAAGAAGGTATAGATGTGGACCCCGCCAAGGTAGAGGCAATTAAAGATTATCCAGCCCCACGCAGAGCGCGCCAGCTTTGAAGGTTTTTAGGAACGGCAGGTTTATCCCAAAGTTTTCTAATGTAGCAGCACCGTTACATAATTTAACGCGCGACAATGTAAAATGGAATTGGGGAAGAGAACAGCACGACGCTTTCGAGTCTCTCAAGAAATCACTGACCGAAGCTCCAATAATAGCTTCGCCAGACTTTACCCTCCCCTTTACTTTAGTGAGCGACGCGTCAAATGTCAGATTAGGCTCCATTCTTACCCAGACTATAGATGGGCAAAATAGGGTTAGTGCAATACGCCAGTTAGAGACCTGAACAAAGCCGAACACGGATATTCAGTGACGTAGCGAGAATGTTTAGCCATAGTTTGGGCCGTAGATAAATTAAGGATTTACTTGGAGGGGGGCCATTTGAAGTTAAGACGGAACACAAAAGTCTCGAATGGCTGAAAAACGCGAAAGACCCCACGAGGAAGTATACACGGTGGAGTACTCGACTTCAACCGTTCAATTTTAAAATAGTCTACATCCCAGGAAAGGATAACGTAGTCGCCGACGCTCTGTCGCGCCTCCCGGAAATAGTAGAACGTGGTGAAGATATCCCAATAGACGCGGAAACTGACGAACACATAGTTTTAGATACGGAGGCCATAGTGGTAGCGCAACGTACGGTTAGTAAGATTAGTAGCTTGCTTACTTTTCTGGAGAATGATAGTCTAATAGTTATAAAAATTGCCGATGGGTTAAGAAAATAGGACCCCATTGTAGTTTAATTGACGACATAGTTCATAGAACAGTAAACTTAGGTCAAACAGGGATGGGAGAAAATTTAAGTGGTAATTCATCCCGAATAGTAGTTCCCAAAAGTATCATTAAAACGTCGCGTCGTTAGCGCGTGCCACGACATCCCTTCATCCGGACACCAAAATATAACTAGAACCCTTGATCGAGTTAGGAGGTATTACACCTGGGAAGGTATTACGCGCGACTTCACGCGATATGTTAGAACTTGCAAAATATGCCAGCTACATAAATCCCCACAGTCAAGGAAGCCAGATTCATGAAATCGGCGGACCCGTCAGGTCCTTGGGAAGTAATCGGGATTGATATAAAAGGCGAGTATCTAGTAAATCAGGCAAATAATTATTTTCCCTTAAAAAAGGCTTATACTACAAATATAGCCACTCTGCTAGTGAACCAAGTCTTTACATGCTTCGGTGTTCCAAAACGAATAGTTAGCGATAATGTTTAACAGTTCGTCTCCAATCTTATGAAAGAGGTACGCGAACTCTTCAACGTAAAACAACGATTCACGTCGTTTTACACTCCATAAAATAATCAAAGTGTACGCGCGAATAGAGACTTAGGAATGATGATTAAATGTTTTGTTGGTAATAGTCACCAATATTGGGATCAAGGTCTTCTGCAGTTTGTAATGGCTCTAAGGACTTCTAAAAATGACTCTGCAGGGTTTTCCCCAGCTTTCCTCAATTTCGGTCGTGAAATAAGAGAGGTCCCTATTATAAACATCGATAATAAAATTTCTAGAGACTGCGAGCAAATAGAACCACTATCCAAAGCTGGAATTATTAGCCAGGCTATAGAGGCAGCCCAGAAGCATTTAATAGACGCCCAGAATAAAAACGCGGCAATATATAATGCCAAAAAGCGCGATTTTGAATTTCAAGAAGGCGATCTGGTTTTTAAGAAATCGCATTACCAATCATCCGCAGATGACAAATTATCAGCTTCTTTGGACCGTAGTTGGGAAGGTCCTTATAAGATGGAAAAGAAGTTGTTGAAATAAACGTATAAATTGAGCTCCGTAGATGAGGGTAAAGCTTTAAAGGGAACGTTTAATCTTCGAGAATTGAAGCTCAGTAATGAGCGAGAAGTCGAGGGAGCAAAAAGAACCAGTTTAGGCCCAATTAAACGAGTGAAACCGAATGCCATTGAGACTCCAGCCGTGTATTTGTGTTAAAGAAATTATACTTTCGGGCGACGGTGCGAGTTGTAGTTCTGGGAAAGGATCCACCCGGTAACTGAACCTTACTCTCGTCAAAAAGAACAGATCAAACTAGGCCCATTGTTTTTGTACATATGTATAGTGTATGCAGTAGTCCACTCTAGTGGTTAGTTTTACCTCTCGGGACGATCGGATCCGAGAGGGAGGGTGTGTAACGTAAAAATTGGTATATAACGTAAAATAAGGATTAAACACCGCTTTTGGAAATTCTAGTTTTAACCAAGATTTGGAAATCGTTTCTAGAAGGAGTTTTTAGCTCGTGCCCTCCTTTACGTCACGCTAGTCACTATAATTGACAGTTCGCTGAGCTCCCCTCAAGCTTAATCCCTTCTTTATTGCCCAACCGTCACCGGTCCGGTGCCTAAAAATAAAATGCCATACCAAGGGTACCAAAAGGCCAAGGTCAAAGTCTAGGTCGTCTTGACCCCCTATTTTATTTCATTCGGCGCGGCCGCCACGGCGGCTTAACTATTGAACCCCGTTATATTCAAAAACTCGTAGGTAATCTCTAAGTGTGTCAGTCCGGTGCCAGTGACAGCCTAATTACGGTGACTTGTATTAGTAGATGAGAAACCGACACTGGTGCCAGTAGTCTGCAATTTTGACATTTTGTGTTTTATTGTATATTGAAATAATTGGTTTTATTTTTGGGGGTTTTCTAGTGTGCACGGGTAAATTCTTAGTTAGGATAGTTTAGAAGATGCCGCAGGAATTAAAGATGCCAGTACCATCCTGCCTAAAAGCCATCGTAGATCTCTGTCAATAGCAAAGTTTTGTGTTGCGCGCGTTTACCGGTGGTTTTAAATTTCTCAACCCTTTTGACCATTGATCGGGGACAACTCCACCTTCAGCCATGATTGGACCTAATAATCAAAAATTAAATTCACGTGACCCGTAGGTCACGTGGTCTATTGGTACCAAACCATGGAGCGCGCACAAAGAGATCATCTTTTTCAAAAACTTCGTCTCTGATGTTTGTCAGAACAACCTTTCGGTTGTCTACTGAACGGCCGAGCTCAAATATGCTCTAAGTCATTTCATCGGTCGGAAAATCTTTATCCGGGTATTAACTTAGTCGTTTTAGTCGACAACAATAACCGTCACATAGTCATCAACATCCAGATGGTTTCGCTCCACGAATCTTCGACGTTTCTCTCTGGACGAAAAACTCTCAACTCTTCGAGCGTTGCCTAAGATGTCTTACCAACGACTACAACGTAGTCCCTTCACCGTAATGTTTTTATCATTGTGATAAGTAATAAGTTTAAACCGAAGATTTAATATCATGGCAGATGGCACACAAATTAGGTTAGGTGAAAATGGCATCTAAATGGGGTTTAGCTTAGGAGGTTTATTAGTAGTTTCCTTTCATTTAAGAGTGAATATGTTTTAACCATTTTTATGTCGCATAAGTGTTTAAAGTTATTTTGTCTAGTAATAATTAAAATTGGTCTTTTGGTATGGCAAAATATATTTCTTTATTACATCTCTACCCACAAATTCAAATAGTAGCGTACTCCGAGCAGTCAGTTATAGTAGAATCACAGCAGTAGTAAAATAATAGTAACAATTTGTTACTGAACATAGTCGATTAGTAGTCGCAATTATCTATCAGCCTCTGAGGAGAGCAGTTATCGTTTTTTATCGCTCAGCGATAAGCGACGACTACGTTCTAACTTAGGCTTAAGCCTAACGTTATAATATGTCAACGTGTAAAAAGTGCTCAACAATTTTTAATAAATCTAAGGACGTTATTTCGCAACCGCAATTTGCAAAACGGGGAAACAAAGCCTCGACAACGAAGACTACCGTCTCTATTCGGAAGAAATATTCCATATAGAGGAAACCGTTCTGATTCCAGTCAAATCGTCATACTATTCAAACGCAGGGAGCGAGAAGAAAACTGTTCTGTCGTCTTCAAATTCATGAGCCAAATCATCAACCGCAGTCGTTGCAGTGCCAACTGGATACCGGCGCCACATGTAATGTAATGAACTTTGAAGACTTCTCAACCATTCAACGTACTTCATCGAGGCTTATGCCACTGCCGTCTAAAGGACTCACATTGTACGACGATTCAGTGGTTCGCCTCTTAGGAGAAACTAAGTTCACATGTTCAGTGGGAAATAGAAAACAAGACCTCGTTTTGAAAATTATCAAGGGGCCCCACAAACCGCCATTACTTTCCGCACAAACCTGCGTGGAACTGGGTCTCATAAGAGTTAACGAGGTATGTCACGTTGACAGTCAACTACAAGCACCGTCAATTATGCAACAAGCTGAGAAATCGGCTAGAGCGATTATAGACAAGTACAATGACGTTTTTGAGGGCTTGGGAGCATTGCCAGGAGTCTATGCTGTAGAAGTCGGCAAATCAGTACCACCGGTCCAACACCTACCACGACGAGTTCCAGTGGCCTTGTTCAATCCGATTAAAGAAAAATTGAAGGACCCGGAGGACCGAGGGATTATAGCGAAGGTCACTACACCGACTGACTGGATCAGTAGTATGGTCGTAGTCCAAAAGAGTCAAGCGACAAAGATACCAGGTAAAGATGCGAAGACATCGATCCGAATATGCATAGATCCAAAGGACCTCAACAGAGCAATCAAAAGGGCCAAATATCCGATGCCAGTTCTGGATGACATTCTACCACGCCTTGCGGATGCGAAAGTATTTTCCGTACTGGACGCCAAGGACGGATTTTATCAAGTTCGTTTAGAGGAGGAAAGCTCGTTTCTCACAACTTTTTGGACTCCATTTGGACGATTCCGATATCTCCGTATGCCATTCGGGATATCGTCCGTGCCAGAAGAGTTCCAACGGCAAATGTTAGAACTTCTCGAAGGCCTACGAGGAGTCTTCGATATTCACGATGACATCCTGGTTGATGGATGTGGCTCGTCGGTAGAAGAAGCTATATTGGATCACCATCGAAACCTAGAAGCATTACTGGTCCGAGCCCGGGAGTGGAATTTGAAGTTGAATAAAGGAAAGCTAAGACTAGCACTGACCGCCGTCACATACATGGGTCATCGTATTACACAGAGTGGAATCAAACCCGATCCGGCAAAAATCCAGGCTATCGTCGACATGCCACCACCAGAAGATAAAAAGGGGCTTCAAAGATTCTTGGGAAGCGTAAATTACGTGAGCAGGTTCCTCCCGGCGATGTCCACGATAAGCGAACCGTTACGTCAACTGCTCGAGAAAGATACAATATTTGCCTGGCAAAGTAGTCAAGATTCGGCATTTAAGCGACTCAAGATAATGCTAACGCAAGCACCGGTATTGGCCTACTTTAACCAGTCGAAGGCTGTGACTGTCCAATGCGATGCCTCCGAGTCTGGGCTGGGCGCCGTACTACTGCAAGAAGGTCGTCCTGTGGCGTACGCCTCGAGACCGTTAACCTTGAGCGAAACGAATTACGCTCAAATCGAAAAGGAATGCTTGGGGATAGTTTTCGCTTGTGGCAGATTTGAACACTACATTGGCGGTCATTATGGAATAACAGTGGAAACCGATCATAAACCGTTAATACCAATATTTTCAAAGCCCCTTCGCCTAGCCCCCAAGCGGTTGCAACGAATGTTGCTGCGATTACAGAGATATCAATTTCAAGTCCAATATAAACCGGAGCCGACGCTACATATAGCGGATATGCTAAGTCGGAGTTTCCTGCCTTACTCGGGCTCAGCACAGCTATCAAGTTTTGACATTTACCAAATGGACGAAGAGGCGTCTCAAGAGAAAGCCGGGGTTGAACCAGAGCGGTATTTGCCGGTTAGTTCGACTACCTTAGAAGAGATACGTATTGCCACTCGCAAAGACGATGGCTCGCAACAGTTGAAACAAGTTATCTTGAAGGGCTGGCCACGGTCTCAAAAGGAACTTCCGGTCCATCTAAGGTGTTTCTGGCACACGAGAGATGAGTATACTGTGGATCAAGACCTCATATACAAGGGTCAAAGAGTCATGATACCAGAGACAGTTCGACAAGTTATCCTACGAAGACTTCATTACAGCCACGTAGGTGCGGCAGCGACGATTAGGAAAGCACTGGCGACCGTTTATTGGCCAGGAGTGGAGAAAGAGATCGAAAACTATGTGGATAAATGCCAATCGTGCCAAGCATTTTTAACGAAGCAGCAACGAGAACCATTGAAACCGTTTGACATTCCGACGCTTCCTTGGCAAATGATATCCCAGGATATATTTACGTTAAACGACGTTCATCATTTAGTTACCGTGGATTATTACAGCGGATTCTGGGAACTCGATGTGTTGAAGGATATGAAAGCGTTGACTTTAATCAACAATACTAAAGCGCACTTCGCACGACATGGAATCCCTCAGGTCTTGATAACGGATAATGGAACGAATTTCGTGGGAAAGGATTACGCTCAGTTCTCGTCAGAATGGGGATTCCTTCATATTACAACGTCCCCGTTTCATAGCAGAGCCAATGGGAAGGCGGAATCAACGGTAAAAATCGTCAAGAACCTGTTAAAAAAGGTTGAATACGCAAAACAAGACGTCTTGTTCGCCATTCTCGAGTGGAGAAATACTCCGCAAGAAGATGGAACGATACCCGCGCAGAAGCTGTTCTCTCGGCGAACGCAATTCCTAATACCAATGATGCCGAACAAATTACAACCAGCGGTAATTACAAATGTTGCAGAAATCATAGCGTCGAGACAGAGAAGTATGAAGAAATGGTATGATAGAGGTACTCGAGAATTGCCAACGATAGCCAAAGGACAAAGAGTTAAGATGGATCCAAGACGAAGACATTTCCCGTGGGTAGCAGTTACCTGCGAAGCCATAGTCGGACCAAGGCCGTACTTGTTGCGAACGGACCAAGGGAGTCTGTTTAGACGAAATCGTCAAGACATCCGGGTGGAGAAAGTGCAAAGTCAACCATCGGCACCACGGATCAAAATTATAGAAAACCAGACTCGCGTCCAGTCTGAACTCTCTGGGTTTAGACTAATATGACAATATTACGAAAAGTTCCTGAGACCAGAATCAACAATGTTCCAGACAGAGTGAGCGGCCGAGACAACCGAAGCAGTAGGTCTGACGTTAGTATCTCCAATTCTAAGCCGAATGAAATGACCCAACGTTGTCTTCGACCCCGAGATCAAATCAAGATGCCGGGGAAGTACCAAGGAGGGACGGGGATGTAAAAATAAAATATATGCTAATACTTTAACGTTGACAATAATAAAACACTGTTTAAAATTGTTTAAAAAGGGGGAGATGTTGGGGTAGTGCCAAATTAGGCCTATTTAATAAAAAACCATGTTGACCGGTACGAACTGATAAGAGGGAGACAGATTCGACGTGCATGGCATTCAGTTTGTAGCGCTCTTGAATAAAGATCTATCTATAGCTGATACACGAACATTTTGTAAGGATAACCTCCATATATCATGTACCACAATTAAAAACGACGATTATTTTCGTACTGCACGTAAAGCTACATGGAAATTCGATTTTTGTAAGGAAAAAGAAACCTCCAATAAGCCTGATAAAAATAACGAAGATATTCAAGAGGTCAACAAAATGGATAGTACGTAGCTGAACCAGGAACATCGACGACGGACTTAAAATTTCTTATCCAACAAGTAAGCCAAATTCATATAAAATTGAATAAGCTGGATGAAATCGAAGTGAACGTCAGCAAAATACCTAAAATTGAAAATAAACTACATAAAATAGACGACTTAGAAAAATCGCTTCAGTTCTGCGCGGATAAAATTGACGACTTTAATCAAACAATTGCCATAATGAATAATAACTTAAAAAGCGCTAAACAAGAAAATAATGACCTAAAATTTAAAAATAAAGATCTAGAAACAAAAATGCAAAATCACGAAATAAGTATTGTCACGCGTAACTAAGGATAGGTAGACGGACAGACCAAGCATCATCGATAAGACGTACACTTAATAGTCCGTTATAACAAAGGGGCCGAATGTCACCGGCCACTATAAAAAGCCGGGTCTCTCCGAAGTCAGGGCGACGTTTTCGGTGTAGGCCGAAGAGGAGAGACATAAGCCGAATAGCCTGCTGCAAAAGCTCGCCCCAGTTAGTGCTCGGAATTGTTTATTCATTATTCATAAATTTTCCGATTTATTTAACAAACGTTGATAAAAAGGATATCATTTTGACTTAACTATGTTTTTTAAGCAACCAAGCATTTATTTGGAAAAAAGTGGCATATATTTCAATAATTGTTTGTTTTATTTAAATAATAGGCTTATTCACTCGCGATTATTCAAACTTTTTATCATTTTTATTCAACTATTGGTTATTTAAATAAATATTATTTAAATAAAGCAAGGCTTATTTTATTCATGGATAAAAATTAATCGAAATCCGAGCACTAGCCCCAGTCAGGGAGTACAGAACGGGAGTCGTTTTGATAGATCTTTTAGGGTTCTCAACCAAGAAGCCAGAGAATCGAGGTGGGGTGGGTTGAAAGGGGGTGGAAGGTTGGCAAAATACGGGACAAGATACGGCTTTTTGCGCCATCTACCTAATTTGTGTGGCTTTGTTGTTTATGGATTAAGTGGATGCTGCCGTCTTTTATTAGATAATGTAGATCCTAATTGTAAATATTTAAATTATCTTACGACCGGCAATATTCCAAGTTTCTTGAGTAAAGCGTATCATTTTTAGGATATAATACAACTGAAATCATAGTACTAAATCAACGTAAATAAAATTTTGTATCATATTTCAAACCTTAAGCCTTTGCAATGATTGGCTAATATATTTCCGATTTTTGCCTTTAACATGGCCTTTTTAAACACATTCCCTAAAATAGAAAAATAAATTGTATAAAATGATATAAAATAATTATAAGATCTGTTAAAATAATTACATTTTTTTTCTTTTGACTTTTGAAAGTCGATTTATGTAACAATGGTCCATGCTTATTTTCACCACGTGTGTAAAATTTGAATTTCTCAACAAAAACCGCATGGCCGCTGATAATACATGGCGTTAAATAGTCTAGGTGTCCCGTATTTTGCAGAGGCGCCGGCTGAAGTGTAGCTCATTGCAGCAGAACCAAAAAAAAACCCCTCTTTTCATCTCCCGTTCTGTACTCCCTGCCCCAGTCGTCTAGGTAATAGCGAGAGGACTAACGCTGAACAAGCGCAGCCTCTCGTGAAAAGCCTATACGGCGGGGATTCCAACTCCCTCGGCTGACCCTTCGTCGGTCGGCCCGTCTACCAGTTCGCGCCTCACGCTATTTTTGTATTAGTATAAATAAAGTATATTTTGTATTGAATAAATTGTTGTCGTCCCATCCTACCGTAACAATATCAATGAAATTAAACAGGATGGACTACTCCGTAACCTAGAAATTGTTGGTATCGATAAAACCCAGAATGAACAATTACAAACTATTTTAGAAACACTTGCAAAGATTATAGGCTTTGTGTATGACGTAAATGAAATTAGCGACGTTTATCGAATGCCTGTAGTAAATAAACAAATATCAATTATTAGAGTGATATTCGCCATTAAAAAACACAGAGATAAATGGCTGAAGGCCTTTAAAAATAAACGTAACATAATAGGTAGCGACATTGATAAAATTCTTGGAAATAATAAAATATATATAAATGAGCAATTAACTCCCTTAAATAAAAAAGTAATATATGAAACAAAACAATTGGCCAAATTAAAAAATTACAAATATGTTTGGGTGAGTGACGGAAAAAAATTCCTAAGACAAGATGATAATTTAGGAGTGATAAAAATTCAATCACTAGATGACCTTGATACTATAAAATAATATTTATTCTAAGTTACTAAAATAATTTTTTTGTACCTCTATGTTAAACAATAATATTGATTTTTTGAATAACGCTTGTTTGGAAATTTCTAACACAAATTTTTTATATACAGAAAATTATCACCCAGACTCAGTTAATATATATCATCTAAATATAAGCAAGGGGAGGGTTCGAAAGGATCCAACCCAAAGCAAGGGAAGGGTTCAAAAGTACCCAACCCAAAGCAAGGGGAGGGTTCGAAAGTACCCGACCCAAAGCAAGGGGCGGGTTCATCTTCGGATGTTACACCCCCTGTTTCTAACCTGGAGGGGGGACTTTCCCCTACAAAAACCCGGCGTAGCCTTCAAGGGTCTGCCTCTGGCAAGACCCAGTCGGTGAAGCAAGGGTTCAAGGGGGATAAACCCCTCAGTAAAACTCAAAAGCGGAATCGACGCCGCAGGGAAAGATTGATGCAGGCGGAGGTCTCTGGTAAGGACGACCCCCCGCCATCACTTTCAAAACGTTCCAGGGAAAATGACTCCCCCGATTCCCTGTCTCAGGTTTCCCCAAAGGTGAAGTCTCACGACCAAACCTATAGCGAAACCTTAAGCTCCACAAAGATGGCCATCGTTAAAGAAGGCTATCCTGTGAAGACCATCTCCGCAGAGGAAATGGGCAGCATCCAGCGTGAGGTTCTGAAGCGGATAGATGGGTCACCTTCGGGAGACCCTCTACCTCGTTTTGGGAACTTTCAGCTGGTTGGGGGCGCCATTCACTACCTCTGTAAGGATGCGTTTACAGCGGATTGGTTGGTGGGAGGATTTGACCAGAAGGAATTGGTCTCCGGGGGGTCACGGCTTTCAGTAATGAAGGCCGTCGACCTACCAAAACCTTTCAAGGTAGCCTTCCGCACCAAGGACGTCTACACCACGGATGGCAATGTCCTCCTTCGTAGACTCAGGACCTACAACAACGCGCTAAATACGCAATGTTGGAAGGTCATAAATAAAGCCGATGAGCCGACTGCCATCCGCTGGATCTTCCAGGTGGATGGAGAGTCGGTTAAGGCTATCAAGGAGGCAGGACACCGAGCCTTAACGGGTCTGGACAGTGGTATCTTTAAGATACTTCATGAACCTGACCCGACAGCTCCGGTGGATCCTGTAAAGGAGGGTGGTTCAGTCAAACCCTCTGCCTTGGAGATCTCAAGGATGGAAGATGAGGCTCTGGCTGGCGGGGACTCCGGAGAGGACATTCCAATGGAAGATAGTCTCGTGGAGGAGCTAAAGGCCGTTGCTTTGTCGGACACCGACGAGATCAAAGAGGTTGTACCACTGGAGGGTGCAACAGGGGGGCAGGCTATCGATGTAAGTCAGACCGGTGGGTGTGTTGGGGTTTCCACAAACACAACCACCACTGTGTCTGAATAGACATCTAAGGCCTGCAACCGAGCTCACCTTAAACCAAGATGAGTGTAAAGGTGCTGCAAATTAATTTGCACCACTGCAAGGCAGCCACTGCAGTTCTCTGTAGGAGGTTCGCAAAGGAGAGCTTCGACGTCGCTCTCATACAGGAGCCATGGACTGCCAATGGAAAGATACTTGGTCTCCAAAATGCAGGTAATATATTCTATGATTATAACTCTGCTACACCCAGGGCTTGTGCACTGACACGCAAGGGCATTCATGCCCTTCCGCTCTCAGTGCACACCTCCAGGGATATTGCCACGGTAAAGCTCATCACGGAAGGTGGGGAGGTTACTATGGCATCGGCATACCTACCATACGACGATGCTCTCCCCCTCCCTCGCAGGGGGTGACCAGATTGGTCAGCTACTGTGAGGGTTCGGGGAGGAGGCTAGTCATCGGTTGCGATGCTAATGCGCACCACGAAATCTGGGGCAGCTCAGACTGCAACCAGCGCGGTAACGACTTAATGGAATATCTGGTTAGTACCAGACTTCATATTTTGAATAAGAACAATGTACAAACTTTTGTTACTTCTATCAGAAGTGAGGTCATTGATCTCACACCGTGCATGGTATCAGCAGCTGCCTGGAAAAAGCAATTGAGCACAAGGAAATTGCGTTAGCAGTTTTTCTTGATATTGAGGGAGCCTTGGATAAGGTCTCCAGCGCAGTTATACTTAAGGCTGCGAAAAGGTTTGGTATCAATGACACATTGTGCCTTTGGATCAAATCTATGTTAACTGACCGAAAAGTGGTATCCTCCTTGCTGGGTGACTCCCTTATGGTCTCCACCAGTCGTGGTTGCCCACAGGGGGGCGTTCTTTCTCCCCTTCTGTGGTGCCTGGTGGTGGATGAACTCGTTCGGAGGTTGAACAGGGGAGGATGCCGCTGTTTCGGCTACGCCGATGATATTGCTATCATCATTACTGGGAAATTCCCGGCAACAGTGAAGGACGTAATGAGGAGGGCCCTAGCATCTGTTGAGAGCTGGTGCAGGGAGGTCAACCTCATGGTTAATCCTAATAAAACTGTCTTGGTTCCTTTTACTCGTAGAAGGATAAAGGATATGTTTGAGGGTATTTCCTTATTTGGAAAGGACCTAGTGGAGAGCACCGAGGTGAAGTACCTCGGGGTCATCCTGGATAGCAAACTAACATGGAAACCACACCTTGACTACATAGTCAAGAGGGGCAAAATGTTATTTTGGAGAACTAGAAGTGCAGTTAGCAAGACCTGGGGTTTAAGCCCCAGGGCTGTGTACTGGCTGTACACCATGATCATCAGACCTATCCTGTCTTATGCAGCTGTGGTCTGGTGGCCAAGGGTTACTTTAAGGACTGTGCAGTTTGATCTGCGCACTCTGCAAAGGCTGGCTTGTGTCGGCATTACAGGAGCCATGAGAACAGCCCCAAGCGCTTCTCTGGAAATACTCCTGAATATGCTTCCTCTCCACCTTTTTATTGAGGAAGCTGCCCTTTTAGGTGCCTATAGGCTTAACCAAAATGGCTGGTGGAAGGCTAATAATTGGGAGCATAGCCACACCAAGCTCTTCCGAGATATGTCCAATCAGATGCCGATTTTAACAATGGGCTCTGATCTGATGGTTACTAAACTCCACTTTAGTAAACCTTTTGAGGTCAACTTCCCTAGCCGCGCGGGGTGGAGTCACTTGACCCTCGGTACCAGAGGAGAGATCGTCTGGTTCACTGATGGGTCTAAGACACACTATGGCACTGGTGCGGGGATGTATTACCTTACTAATAATTTTAACTTTTATGAAAGCCTAGGGATACACACTAGTGTATTCCAGGCTGAAATTTTTGCCATTTGCTCCTGTGTTGCTCACTGTTTACATCAGGGGTATCATGGGAAGGTTATCCAGATTTATTCAGATAGCCAGGCTGCTCTTAGAGCTCTCAGCCAGTATAGTATTCTTTCTAAACTGGTTTTTAGCTGCTTAGATCTCCTCTGCACTCTTGGGTTGCTCAATAAAGTTCAACTTTGTTGGGTACCTGGGCATAAGGGGAATCTTGGGAACGAAAGGGCCGACGCCTTGGCCAAGGAAGGTGCGAGGGCTGGGTTCATTGGTCCAGAACCTGCTCTCCCCATCTCCCGAGGACTTGTACGCGGCTTGATCTCCAAGTTTATGTCAGATCGTCAACTCAGACAATGGTCTGAAATTGAGGGTCAAAGGCAGGCCAAAGAGTTCACTCTTGGCCCATCTAGGGAGAGAGCTAGAGAATTACTCTCGCTCTCTAGGTCCAGTATTAGGATTGTTACTGGCCTACTTACAGGCCACTGCCATCTTAACAGACATTTAACGCTTATTGGGGTCAGTGATGACCCGATTTGCAGATCTTGTCTAGCTGAGGAGGAAACTGCCTCACATGTACTCTGTAGCTGCGATTACTATGCAGCCCAGTGGTTTGAGCATTTGGGTATGCATCGGTTGGAGACGAATGACGTCTCTAATATCACGGCCGGGCAGATTTTTAGCTTTATGTCGGCCATAGGACTTATTTAAGTCACCCAGTTTGGGGATGCACAATGGACCTTAGGTCGAATAGTTTGGCTTGCCACCCCACTCAATAATAATAATAATAATAATAATCTAAATATAAATAGTATTAGAAAGCATTATGACGAAATTATATTATTCCTTGAATCCCTAAAAATAACTATCGTTTTAATTATTCTCACAGAAACGTTTAAAATTGAAGATATTAACGATTTTGATATAAGTGGATATTAAGCTGTTTGTTCCGAAACGTTTAAAAATCGAAACGACGGAATATTAATATATGTTAAAAATTATTTATTTTTTTCCGAAAATAATATTAAATTTACAAATGCCACAATCAAATTTGTCGATATACAATTCCCTAATAATGTAACCTATAGAATTGTTGCCTGCTATAGGTCGCCAAGTGCTAATATAACGGACTTTTTAAATGAAATGCAATTAATTATACCTCCGATATTTCGTTTCCCTAACGTAATCTGGTTAGGAGATATTAACATTGATATCTTAAATCCTAATAAAATAACCTCTTCAGAATATTTAAATTTACTTAGCGAATTTGGTTTTTTCTCCTGCATTAATAACTATACACGAATTACGTCAACAACTAAAACATGGAGTGATCACATATTTGTAAAAACAATAACTGGTACGAAAATATCATCACTAATAGATGAAATAAATAAAACGGATCATTATGGGATAGCCTTTCACATCCCTAATCTACGACTGAAAAACTCTGTACAAGACAGTGAATTATCTACCTATAAATATGCTTTTGACATTGGACTCTTAATATCAGCTATTAAAAGTGAAAACTGGTCTTCAGTAATTAAAGAAGAAGATTGCAACATTGCCAAAGAACGTTTTATAGAAATCTTACAAAACCTTATACGAACTGCCTCTTCAAAGCAAAAAGTGGTACTAAGCCATAAAAATAAAAAATTAAAGCCATGGATCACTAATGCTTTATTAAACTCTATTTGGAAACGAAATCGCTTTGCAAAACAATTGAAGCGTGAACCCTTCAATATAAATTTAAAAACATATTATATAGAGTATCGTAATAAATTATCCAGTTAAATTTGAACTGTAAAATATAATTATTTTAAAAACAAAGTAGTAAAAAAAATCGAGACCCCAAATCAATTTGGAAAACTATTAATGAGGCAACGAACATAATTAAAAAATATAATAGAATTGATAAAATAAATGACGGGACTAATGACATATTTGTTAAAAATAATCCTAAATAAGTAGCAAATTTAATCAACGATTATTTCGCCTCTGTGGGACCGACACTAGCCCAAAATATTCTTAATAAAAATGCCAATAATGATCTAGATAAATATATTAATAATGTACCAAATCAAGAAAAAAGTATATTTTTCACACCAGTTATCGCGAAAGATATTGAAGAATGCATTTCGAGTCTTAAAAATCTAACATCGAAAGGTCATGACGACATTAGTGTTAAAATTTAAAAAAATCTGAAACGCTTTATCTCTAAACCTTTAACCCACATTACTAACCTATCTCTCTCATCGGGAGTATTTCCTAATATCTTAAAAAGGTCTATAATAGTACCTATTTTTAAATCCGTAAACAAAACCAGATGTGAAAATTATAGGCCAATAACCATATAAAGTAACTTGTCCAAAATTATTGAAAAAATTATTAAAAAACAATTGATAAAATTTCTAGATACTACTAATTTTTACTCAAAAAACCAATATGGCTTCAGGAAAAAATTAAATACAAATGATGCAATGTTACAAGTTACAAAATAGTTATATAATTCATTAGATAAATGTAAGAAAGCTATTGGGATTTTTTAGACCTGAAAAAGGCATTTGATTCGGTCAGTCACCCCATATTACTACAAACATTAGAGAGAGCTGGTGTGAGGGGTATTCCTTTGAAATGGTTTGAAACTTATTTAAACAATAGAGAAATGGTTGTTAAGATATCTAACACCTTAAGTGACCCTAGATAATTAACTTACGGGATTCCCCAAGGTACTGTACTTGGCCCTATACTATTTTTAGTATATATGAACGACGTATGCAATATAAATCTTCAGGGCTTGTTAATATCTTTTGCTGACGATACGACCATATTGTGCGAAGGTAATTCCTGGACTGAAGTATTTACCAAAGCTCAAAATAGTATATCACTCATACACAAAATATTGAAGATTAACTTGTTGACATTAAATATAAACAAAACGAAATACGTTTGTTTCATAAAATGTAAGATCTCAGCCACGCAGGAACAATATCGTTCATGTAACCAAAGTGTGCATCAATAAATTAAATAATAATAAATAAATTGGCAACTGGTAGGCCTACCCAGATCTAATAGAACGGTCAGGGGGTAAAAATTGTTGCTCAAGGAAAAAATTAATTATTAAAAGTGAAGCCCGATTAGTTTCGGCCGTGTTATTACGCCGTCATCAGGGGTGTGACCCGTTTACACAGAATTCACTTTATTTATAACTTCGTTTTTTCCCAATTGTCTAGTTTTTCGACATAAGGTCCGTAATCGCGGTTGAGACCATTTTTATCGTCAATTGCTTTTTTGATGTAGAAGGCTACCGAAATATCAAGTTCATTGCGGTTATTACTATGTTTTTTATACATAATAGAGTTTAAGTTAGTTTCAGCGATATGGCTTCCAAGGGCCGATTTTTCCAATCTTTTATGTTTTACATCGGCGTAGTGTTCTTTAATACGTTTTTTAAAAATAAAAATAAATTAATTGAAACTAAACTTTCCCCAATAGAAGTGAATGACATCATAACTTTAACAAACACCCTTTTTCATGTTTAACGGTGAACTTTACGAACACACCGTTCTCTGTTACATACCTTTAGAACGCTATCGTTCATTTTTGAACAGACTGTTCTAAGTTGAACGTCTTCTGAACGAATTTTTTTAACAGTGTAGAAGCGGTAAGTAACCAGTGCGGGTTCCTACCAGAATATGTAAGTAGAAGGTAGACGTTTTACTAATATCTATAAGTAGTAGGTAGATGTTTAACTAATATCAATAAGTAGCAGGTACGCGTTTGTGCTAAAATATCTAAGTAGCAGGTTTGTGTTTCTGCTAAAATATCTAAGTAAAATGTAGCGTTTCTGCTAAAATATCGAAGTAGAGTGTAGCGTTTCTGCTAAAATATCCAAGCAGAATGTAGCGTTTGTGCTAAAATATCTAAGTAGAATGTAGCGTTTGTGCTAAAATATGTAAATAAAATGAAGCGTTTCATTCTAGAACTATAAGTAGCAGGTAGGATTTCTTGATAGAATCTTGCTATATTCTATAAGTAGAAGGTAGACTTCTACTTATATAAATACGCACGAGTTCATGCTTTAGTCCCGAGTCCGTAAGTAGCAAATAGAATTCCTTCTATAATTTATAAGTACCACAACATACTGGTGGATGATAGGGCATCGTCTAGCCAATCGCTTGTATAGATAGTCAGCCAGGCCAATTGCGGAATATGAACCCTACTACAGTGTTGAGTGGTACAAGTAGTGTTACTTATTACGTTTAAAATTTTGCTGTAGCAGTAGTCTATTTCCTCGATATTGTCGAAAGCAGCTCGGCTCACGTCCAGTCTAAACTCGTCGACTCCTTTTAAACCCCCGCCTTACATGTATAAGAAAAACTACAATCAATGTTTTGATTAAATAAAAAACGATTTTTGGAAACTTTAGTTCCAACAAAGTGAATTTCCAAAAGCACCAAGTAAGTGTAGGGAGCTGTTGACTCGCGTGGTATGAAAAGCCTTCAACCCTCCTACGCGTTGTAACCCGGCTACCTGTTTAAAGGAATTAGAAGTATCTAGGTGACTTGGGGCTAGGGTGGTGCCTAGCTGAGGTAGTTTTGATAGAAACTCTTGTAATGAAATAAAATGGAACGCGGAATGGCGGGCGAAAGCTCTTCAAGCTAAACTGTGTTTTGCAAACCTCATTTAAATTGTTATATTTAAATATAAAAACTAAACCCGGTTTTATAGGCCTTGCCTGAAAAGTGTACAATCATTTATCTCTATTTTATTGCCTTAAAGAATTATAAATAAATATATTTTAGAAGAATAATATTGGTAATAGTTAATTTTTGCACCATAAGGTTCCCCTTAATAAGAACGTTGGTAAGGTGGAACTAAAAAGTGGGGGAAATGTGGCGGGGCTATTGTTCGAAATAGCGAAAGTGGGGTAAGAAGGCGAGGGGAATTCATAATTTCATTTAAACTTCGTTGAAATTTCTAAGTTCGGTTAAAGTTTCTAAGTTTGGGTCGCGCCATGGCGGAGCATAGCTTCGGCCTGCAAGTCTCTTTGGGGGTTTTTTATGCCCTCGACCTTGTCCGGCATTACTTAATGATGGTGCTCTTCTTGGCTATGCATTTTTGGGTCGACGTGACTCGGTCGTTTTCGGATGACGTCGTGGTCGTGGTTGTAGATCATGTGGTTGCGTTTTCGCTTCAAGGTTTCGCGTGGGGGCTTTCTCAAACTGACAATAAAACTTCTCCTTATCTCCCTCGGTTGAATCTTGGAGCCTAGGCTTAACACTGAACTCTTCATTACTTTTCATGTAACTAATAATTCGACTAAAACTTAATGAGGATTACACTTAAATCATATTTATCGTCTATGGCCATCAAGTCAAATAGTTCTTTGTGGACTATACACCTTAAAATTCACGAGGGGGGCCTACCTTTATTATAATATACATGCTTTAAACTAAGAATTGAATTTAAAATATTTAATTCTTAAATTTGGACATTTCTATATTATAAAAGAGGGGAATTTTACATGGTTTACTTATAAAAATAAAGTTATTGCGTAGGGAATCAATTTATTTTTGCAATATTATGTAAAGTACGTCATTTTAACCTTAACCATATGTTGACGGAAAGTGCGAGGGGACATACACAAAGACTTACTTCGCTTTCCGGATTCAAAACAAGACGAGTATTACACCAAACCTGGAAACACTCGGGGACTTAACATAAAATATAAAATGGAATAAAAACGCAGAAATATCACAACAAAACAAGAAGGCGCCTCCTAGGTGGTTACATGGCTTAAGCTCAAGAAATTTCATACAAACCATAGCTTCAGAATTCGCGAAGTTCAACACTTTTTGTATTGAGTATATTATTTATTTTTGGTTATAGTATATAGTTAGTTTTTAGTTACTTTAAAGCGTTCTAGGCATTTTCAAATGCTTTGGAAACTGGTGAGATAAACTCGGGTTGAATTTCAATTTTGGTGTGTCGCTGCAATAACAATATCCATTATAACATCTGTTTTAAACATCAAAATGAGAGGTTTCTTAGTGGCTATGGTATTGTAGTGTTCTAGAGTTTCTAGAACAGTAAAGTATATAAAGAAGCAGAAAACGTTTGTAGAAAATTCGATGGGATCGTAAACCATCAACATTTCTACAAACTTTGTTCTGCTTCTTTGTATACTTCGCTGTTCGAGAAATTCTAGAATACTCCAAAATTCATAAATATTATTAACACATATGAGCTATTTAAATATCATAAACTTTAATATTTTTTTGAGTATGAGAATACGGGAAACATAAAGTTCAGTTAACATATCTGAAATCTTATATCTCAAAACTATGATAATATTGGTAACAGTATGTGTTTTGTTTGAGATCAGACTTTACTATAATTATGTGTTAATTTTAATTCAAAATGAAAAAAATTGCAATTTGCTAACGAGTCAGTTTTAAACATTTTAATATTTTATTTAAAAAACCATTTGGAAATTACACAGGTGGGCTAAAATTGCGAGCGCTCATGTTTGAAAATCCTCTCGCCGTGAGCGAGCACTTCGAATTTGAAGTCGGCTGATCTTGTTCAGAGTGAGAGAAAAACTGAGCCCGCTCAGTCCGAGCGCTGAGAAGTTCTCTCAGTCACTAATCACTCACGGCAGATTGAGCGATATCCCTTTTATTGAATAACACTATTAATCTAGTGGCCAAATAGTTCCTTCACTAGAAAGCGCCGACTCAGAGTCGAGCGAGTTCTACCCGAGCGATTGAATTTTTTTTTAATCTGACGGATCTCATTCACGGTGAGCGACCGGATGGTTTGTTAAACAACCTCTGCTCACGCGGCGCGGGACTACATTTCAAAACTTGTTTTTTTTTATCATCATAAATCTTTTATAATTGTTTTAATCGAAAATAATTTGGTTTTGATTTAGTTTTATTCTTTTGTTCTACAAATATTCGAAATTTTAAATATAACATTTGGTTTACGTGTCTAGAAAAAAATGTTTGATATTCGAAAAATGCTATTTATACATTTAGAAATTCGGCAATTGGCAATGAATATTATGATTCGTTTGGGATTTAACTTTAATTTGTAGATGTTTATAATCAGATCAAAAAGTTATCATTGGCATCTTTTACGATTTCGATAGTAGAATTGTTCGAAAATCCATAAGCCACCGACAAGTGCAGAAAATGCTCCAACCAGGAAGAACAAGCCGTCGTACGAGCCAAGATTGTCTCTGAATATTCCTATTAAGGTTAGAAAAAGGAGAATTAAGTTTCTGTAACTTGGTTAAATAGACCATGGTTATCAAGTAAATTAAGTTCACCATAAGTACCAGTGGCGGCCTAAGGGGGGGGGGGGGGGGGGGGGGGGCGGTCCGCCCCGGGTACCCAGCCTTCTTAAGCCACCACTGATAAGTTCTTGAATCAGTAAGTGGTTACAAAGTTAATTCAGTTTAAGATCCAGCAAAATTCACATTTCTAACTTGATGCAATTCAAATCTAATTTTTAAACCCATTCATCGATTAGTTGGAAGCATTAATAATACTTAATAATAATAATATAATACATAGAGCATGGGCGTGCAAGTTACTCTTTATGTTTCCACGATAGAGAGCCTCGCTGCGAAGAATGGATAAGAAAGAACCTTTTTGTGTCTAGTTGAAAATATTGTCTTGGGTCTAACCGAAATTTTTTGAGTCGACGCTCGCTATCGCTCCTTTATTTTCTTTCGAAAAACTTTAATTAAGGAATACATTGCGTTTATAAAGTCAATGCTAACTATTTGACTTAGTGTGACCAAAACGACATAATTACCAAAAGTGTGTCAATGTAATCGGTTCCTAGCTAAGCCTTCTATTTGATCGATCTTGATAGCACCATTGTAACTTGCTCACTTTTGGTAATTATGCAGTGTTCGATCACAGCTTATGGCACTGGGTGCAAAATCTGGACAAGTCCTTCTTCTTAGAAGTTATCTCTCCACTGGTAAAAGAGGTTTCCTCCCGAGCTCTTCGGTTTCCCCTTTCCATAAAAACTTGAAGAGGTTAACGGTTATAAGAAGTGTAGGGAGCTGTTGTAACCCAGCCAACTGAATTAATGGCTTAAAAAGTCGCTTGATGACTTAGGCTTAAGGTGGTGCCTTGGGTATTAGCCTAGCTGATTCTTATCTGGTAATCACCCAACCAAAAATATTTTCTAAAAAGGGTTGTTTTAATGAGAGAAATTACGATTGCTTACGAATAATAAACCATTAAAACCACGAAGTATTTGCTTTAAAGACATAGTAAATTATTTGAGTTGTTGCTTAGAAGCATAGGGCAACGCCAAGAGCTGGGATCGAGCTCACTTCACTGAATTCGTAAATGAGCTTAAGGATGGTCTCGGGCTCACCTTGGTCTTACCAATAATTGGCCGGGTCTCGGGCGCGATCTCGCAATCTAAATTTCCCCGCCGATGTGAGGTCCCGAGCTCAGTAGATTTAAAACCTACAAACCGTCTTGGGTTCGGACTCACTGTAGGTATAAATATACGGACAGTCTCGGGCACGCACTCACTATATTTACAAATCGACGGGTGATCAAGGGCTCGGGCTCCGAACATTTACAATTCGACATGTCATCTCGGGCTCAGGTTCACTATAGTTACTTACAAATAAAATTATGGCCTCGAGCTCGGTCCCGCTATGTTTTATCGCAAAATTTATTGATCAAATAGTCCAATTATTGTTTTTGAGCTCCATTCCGTCATCACTGGCACACCTGGAAGAGAGTCGGAGGCGGTCAGGCAGCCCTGAGCCCGGGAATCCAGACGGCGATAGGCCGCGATACCTTCAAACGCTTTTTATGCCAAAATAAATTTCGAACGTGGGCTTAGGGCTAAACAATATCACGAATTGGAAGGAAATCGAGCTCATCATCAGATACGAAAACAGTATTCAAATCGGTCTTTGGCTCGCCCTCAATCGTAATCGTGAGTTGAGCTCGTGCTCACCTAAGATATGACAACTACCAAAATCAGTCTCGAGCTCGGGCTCAATCGTAATAGTGAGTTGAGCTCGAGCTCACCTAAGATATGAAAACTACCAAAATCAGTCTCGAGCTCGGGCTCAATCGTAATCGTGAGTTGAGCTCGGGCTCACCTAAGATATGAAAACTACCAAAATCAGTCTCGAGCTCGGGCTCAATCGTAATAGTGAGTTGAGCTCGAGCTCACCTAAGATATGAAAACTACCAAAATCAGTCTCGAGATCGGGCTCAATCGTAATCGTGAGTTGAGCTCGAGCTCACCTAAGATATGAAAACTACCAAAATCAGTCTCGAGCTCGGGCTCAAGTATTATGTCGAGCTCAAGGTTCAGCTCTTAGTACGTTAATTTTTAATACCGGCTCGGGCTAGAGCTCCAAGTAAAGTGAGTCTTGAAATGGGTTCAACCTTGAGCTCGAAGAAATTTGTGTTGTAACAGGGGCTCAAGCTCGGGCTCACTAGTTAAAATATGCGTTCCACAATACCACAGCTCGGGTTCGGTTTTAACGTGAAAACTTATCGTCTCAGGCTCACATTATTTATTTAAAATAACTGAGCTCGTTGACCTATACTTAGAAGTTGCGCGAGTATTATTCATTTAGTAAAAAGGCAGTTAAGCCTTATGCGTGTACTAGAATGTTTTCGGGAAAGAGTTTATTATCAATCATCTCATTTATAAACGAATCATTAAGTATATAAAGTAAGATTTTATACTACCCACAGAGATCTAAGAAATACTTCAATAAAACGTCCGTACGGGGTCAATGTCGGGTCGGACCTTCGAAGTATAACTATTCCCGGAAAACTATAGTTGAAAGGGATTTAAAAGACAGTCTCATCTTAAGTAAATATCACTTCGATAAAAGTTAGGTTGATCGCGTACCAAGTGTTACTTTAGCAAGTCGATACTAAAACTCAATTTATTGACTTTTAGTTTATTTAGTGAATGTTTCCGAAGCAAAAAATTTATTTTAGTTATTTGAGCAAAAGAAATACGACGATGTAACTGTTTTATAGCTAATAAAAGAATGTTTTTTTTTTATTCTCGGAACGACAAAGAGGCTCGTATTTTCCAAGGATTCTGTCTCGTAACAGCGATAAGAGGCGCGCCGCGAAACTGGTTTTAGAAAAACGCGGTCAGTATCCTCTCGATCGAGAGGGATGTTAAAGGGAGTATACAGTTCACATTTCCGACACCACATGTCACAGAAATTATTTTATAACTGGCGCTAGTTACCTTTAAATGATGGCGATTTTTAAATAACATATTCCCTTTAAGCAAGCGTTCTAAAAGTGTTAATGACGTGATCATTTTCGACGGTTTTCTTTTGAATAAATTACGTGACGCAGTTACTAAAGTTACAGGGGGGAGGGGGTCACTCTAATGTGACGGAACACATCATAGTTTTATACCAGAATCTATATCAATTTTTTCAGGTACATGTTTTTTGAAACTTGTAAAAATTTGATTAGTTTTTTATTTTTTATTGACAAATAAGCTTAATATTGAAAAACATTTTATTATTGTGAAGGTTTACGGCAATTTTTAATTTGAGGTAGTTAAAGTTGTTGTTACGTAATTTACCTCTTGTCAGAGGTATAGTGGTCACGTGAGCAGGTGGGCCAAATTCCACGAGGTCGCAACCAAATTTGGCTTTGGGCACCAGTTGCTTTAGTAAGGGGGCTGTAGTTGGAAATTCCAGGTCTAATTTACGAGGGGTTAAGTGGCTAAGTAGTCCACTAGTAGGGATGCAACGGTTCCAATTTTTTGGACTATCTCGGTTCCGGTTCTGGTTCTTAAATTTTTGACTTATCGGTTCGGGTTCTTAAAATTTCGATTTCTCGGTTCCGGTTTCGGTTCCGGTTCTCGAAATTTAGAATCAATCCGTTCCTGTTCCTAATCGTTTCCAGTGTTTTTTCATATTAATTGATATTAAATACATAAAGGGGCGGTTGTAGAGGGGTTCAATGTACCCTTAAAACTTGAAAAGGTTGGAAATGTATTTGTTAAGCGATTTCCACTGAAGAAAACAAAACTAAAAATAAAACTACCGCATATTGCGCCATTTTCTATAACAAACATTTTGAGGACGAGTCTTAAAAGATGGGCTTGTATGAAAATCAAATAATGGTATGTTTAATCACGGTCAATTTTGATCACGCGCTGTTAGCGCTACAGCGGCCAACACCTTCGTCGAAATTCCGCGAGCAAGGATTTTCCCCCTATTAACTGTACTATAACGTGTAGAAGTTCAGCACCACGCTCGGTTTTTATATTGGCTTCAATGTAAAAACTATTCTAAAAATAATAAACCGCTAGGGGCGCTCATTTCATACACATCTTTTGCTCATAGATTAACACAGAAACGTCAACTAATGAGATGGCCGCTGTAGCGCGAGAGATCGAAGTTGGCTGTGGTTTAATTAAGTAAATTTAGTAAGTGTTCAACGTGCGCTAGATGGTGGTAAAAAAGTTATAGAACCGTTTATCATAATAAAAATCTCGGTTCCGGTTCCGGATACTGTTATCAAATTTTGATATTATCGGTCCCGGATACGGTTCCGGTTATCCGTTGCCAGCGCCGTCTTTACATATTATGAGGCCCTGGCACTTTTTATTTTGGGGGCCCCTATGGTGGCGTACGAATTGCGGGCACCAAAGTGGCGACGAGATAGCAAGGTAGGGCAGGGCGAGTAGAAATGTATAATTTATTTTTGGTATTATGTACGGCCACAGGGTGGGAGTAATTTCCGCCCCCCCTTCAATGAGCTATGCCTTTCTTTCTTATGTCTAAGTTTTTCCCTCCGTTATTTTCGATTAATTATCGGAGACTTGGCTAATACCCAAAAATGAACCGTGGCCCGTCCACACCAACGTATTACTTGAACTGTCGTTCTTCGTTTTGGGGAATACACTGCAGTAAAGTAATTACTTCAAATGTGTCTTATATCACTTACGGAAAGCTCGTTCATTTTAAATTTAATTTATCAAACCGTTCTGTGTGACCGCCGAGTGAGCGAAGCGAGCAGGGCCGGATTAAGACTTCATGGGGCCCTAGGCCCAAGTTAATTTCTGGTGCCCCCTTGCAATAGCGAGCGAAGCGAGCTAGGCGCTTCCTCAATTTATAATTGAGAAATGTAAGGAAAATTCATTTTGCTGCCAGAATTAGTATGTCGTCAGGGGCTAGACGGCAGTCCGCCAGAGAATGTGACAATCAAACGTTTTTGGTTCATAGGGGTGGACGCATTTACTAAAATTATTCCGGAAGATATTTTGTGAAAAGCAAATGATTAAAGTTTTGTACTTTTATTTTTTTCGAACCCTCTTGGTGCCCCTTGTAGGCTTGGTGCCCTAGGCCCAGGCCTATTCGGCCTATTGGTTAATCCGGCCCTGGAAGCGACTGAGGTCGCTGTATCATGGCACTCCCTTAGAATGTCTGCTGGCGCCCATATTGGCTATTAGTCAAAAACCAAATATTTCGGTTTTTAGAAATCATTTGTCAAATTTGATTTCGAAAATGACCGGAAATATTCGAACAAATACCGCCAGGTTTGAAAATTTTAACTAAAGGGAACTTTTTATCATATAGCAAATATCAACGTTTTAGCTTGAGGAGTAAATTTCCATCGAATATGAAAGCGTGGTATTTAACAGATGGTAAATAACATGATATAAAATGGGAAAAGTTGTTAAATAATGGTATATAAAACTATAGCATAAAATGGGAAAAGATAACGTGATGGAATAGCTTGAACTTCTCGGCCCCATCAATCGTAGGATGATATTCAAACAATTCCTCAGTGACTTTCTCCCCTAAAACTTTCTAAACGTGCTACTAGCATTGCTGATATCATTTTCTTACGCCTTTTCCATTGACTTATGATCTGGGTTACTAAATACCTAAAAGCATAAGTAACCAAATATTATATTTCCTATCGCCCAATGCAACATTTTTAATTATATTCTGTTTCGTCAATGACAACCTAAATCATTATGTTGCTAAAAACTGACAACGGTCCTGGAATTACTTAGTCTTTGTTAGTTCCAGGTAACAACGTGCGGGAAATCGTTGCTGTTAGCCATTTTAAACTTTTGATGAACGAGCCCAGACCCTTTAAAAATTAAAACACTTTCACAAGTATGAGAAGAAAATGAACTTCTGCAAATATAAATAACGCTTACTTTGGGAAAATAATGATGTCTTATTGAATCGGAAGTGAAATATCAGAATTATAAACACTCGCTTCATTCTTTAAAGGGAATATAACCTCTGGTATTTTGGTCGCCCTCCAACGGTTTCGCTGTTGGCCGCTTCCTCCTATGGCTTTAGAGGCGTCGGCGCTGCTTAGTGGTTTACATGAGAGGTAATCCTTAAAATTGGGGGGTCTTCCATACAGATCGCGTTAGACGTTATATTCCCTTTAGAGAACTTATTTTTCAATTTGAAACTTAAATGCGTTTACGGTAGTTACTATCGCCATCAAACTAACCTGGCATTTACCGGCGAAGAGTTAAGGAAGGGAAGAGTCTCCCCTTCCAAAACTTTCGATTACACAATCACTGTCACAGATTTTCCTTCGCAGAAATCGTTCAGTGTCATACTTATTCGTACTATGCGATTTATGCTCTAAGTAATATCGCGAGCTAAGGAAATTTCTCACAAAACGAAGGCAAAGATACCGAAGCTAAAGGTTTTTAGTTTGGATACAGTATATTTTCTTTTTGCTATAATTATTTCATTCACTTTCCTTAAAGAGGGAAACACTTCAAGATAATGCTTCATGAAACATTTTAGCGCCGTCTCTCAAACACTAAAAAGTTTCAGGGCTTACGGGCGAAAATTTTGGGCAATGCCAAATAATTTGTAAATTTGACAAAATCAAATAGTAAATTTTATTAAATAAAATACTCGGTTTTCTGAAATTCATTATTTGGTATTTCAGAAAATTAATAAAAAAACTTCGATCCGCCGGTGGGAATAGTAAACCCGAAATTTAACGGCATAATTTAGTCGCATCAAATAGTGGCAATATCCTATACGGTCCTACTTCAAGCTCGTTTGACGTCGACTTGGTACTCTAAACATAGTCACCCTAAAAATTTGGCTGTGTCCGGAAAACTGTTGGTGAGAGACAAAGCCGGTCTTAGGGCAAGGCGACCCAGGGTCCCGCGGTAAGCGCTGCCTTCAGGGCCCTTAGATGATTCAATGATTCGAATTTGATTGGACGGGTAAGCTTTTATGATTCGAAGATGATTCTTTGATTCGGAAAAAATTAAGATTCTCGGTCAGATTCCTGTGATTTGGAATATGTGAATCAGGTGTATAGCAATTTTATGAATTTGTTCAATGAGCGAGTGAATCCTATTTGTTTAGAACATTTCCTCGGCAAATTTGTTATGGGGGGAAAGGGGCCCCACACGCCCCACCGCCGGCCCTGGTAAGATAAAACAATTTATCGAAGGAAGAAATCAGCTCCGACTAAATATGCCCGCCGATTGCAATGAAATGTCTCAGTGAAATAAAAAAAAGTGGGGCCGATATAAACCTTTCCTTCGCTTAGCCATTATTGCAAATGTGAAATTTTAATGTTGAATGGGTTGTTTTGAGCCTGAGGGGGCCCTTTTCGTACTCGGGGCCCTGGGCCCTGGCCCAACGGGCCCAATGGGAAAGACGGCACTGTCCGTTGCATCCTCCCCTAGCACCCTCGTCTTTTCGAATTAGCGAAACGTGGGACCCACCTAACTAAAATGTTGCAAAATCTTACTGCCTTTAAGAAGGGAAGGGGGTTGGGTTGTGGAAAAATAACTATTGTTTAAATTAAAATTCTGAATATTAAAATTTTTAAACTGAACAAATCGAGAGAGAAGTTGTTCTTTTTCTAGCATTACGGGTATTAAAAGTCAACGAAAACCAAATGTTTTAAATGGGATCACAGCTTTGCAGACGATTCGTTTTTATATTGCTTAAAAACGCATGTTCGTGCAAAATTATTCAGGGTGTCCATTTTTAATCGAAAAAGTGATTTTTCTCAATAACCGTTAAGTTAGAATATTCATTTTTTTTGTGTGAATTGTCAGTACCAGGGGCCATTGTTCTACATAATGTTTATCGATTTTAAAATAATATTTAAAAATTTTGAAAAAGTAAATTTTGATGTATTGGAGCTCGTCAAATTTTGTCAATGAGAAAAATGTAGAGCGACGTCGAAAACATAAGAATAACGTTTGGTCGTTGAAAACACAATAATTTTTCACGAAATTACACGCGTTTGAAAATTGACTTAACAGGTAAACAAAATAATTGGAAAAATCAAAAACTAATATCTTTTGGATGCAGTGGAAGTCGTAAGACAATATTATTTTTAGGATGAACTAAATATTATGAACTTCCAACCGTGTACTTCAAAATTATAAAGCGCTTTCTTAAGCTCTCTAATAGAGGCTTCAAACGGTGGGACGTTTTGTGTGGGTTATGGAATCTGCAACGCGTGGCCTGAAACAAATTGCCGCCATTTTTCATCTCTCGTTTTTTGTCCACACATACAGAATCCTTGGTATTTTTCATCTTTGCTACCTGTGTTGCTTACACTCTTAAAAACGTTGGGTTTAATGATTTTGGTTATTTCATTTTTAACTACTTTTTGAGTCAAACATAACCCAAATGTAGTTGAAAATCTTGAAACGCAAAATTTGGTTTAAGCAAAATTATGTTGTTTTTAAGATAATAAAATAGCAACCCAAAATTGGGTCATACTATCAAATTTAAAATTCCCACGGGCCAAAGACGATATAAGCATCGAAAATGTGTCCATCGAACTTGTAGTCTTTGGAAGACTGGAAATAAAAAATGTTGCGCCATTCTTGCATCGTTTCCATGAGTGCCTGAAAGGATTCTTAATTTTTGATTCTAAAGGTATCGAATATCTTTAATTTAATTTACTATTTATAATTTAAATTTTTCCAATATTTTGATTTTTTTATGTTGTGTTGATATTTCAGCGGAAGAACGTAATGAGCTCCCTTGTTTAAATTTATTGCAAATTGCCAAAGCCCTACGATATTCTTTCCAGTGTGATCAAATTTATCAACCAAACTAATTGTTAATTCATAACCCAAAATTGAGTCATATATTAACCATATTTTGGGTAACTTATAAATTTAAACCAAAATATCGTTATTAAAATAACCCATTTTGGGTGAAAACGAAAACCACCCAATATTTTGTTTGGTTAAATACTGACCCAACAATGGGTAAAAAAACAACCCAATTTGGGTCAAAAACTACCCAATATTTTTAAGAGTGTACGAGTTTCGCCATCCGATTGTATCTCCGATAAACTTACCGTTTACATTCATTTATAAGACGCAGGCGTGGACGTGGAAACGGGAAATTGAGACGCCAAATGTCTTTTCTGAAGCGTACCATCGTCATTTAAACAGTACTAGCAGGAAACTATATAGGTATACTCTTTGAATGTCTAAGGAAGATTTTTACGGCCGTGATGAAGCTCGTAGAAAAGGGCGTGTCTTAAAACGGGAAAACTCACAAGAAAAACTCTCGCGCCTCGCTACCCAAATTCGACGAAAACTCGTCATTAAGCCTTGTCATGGTTATTATATTATTAGCTTAACTGATTATCTCTTTTATAACCATGTACAAATACGTGAAATAAGGTATCACTAGACTTCTTTCGCGAAGAACATTATAATTACTTTAAAATATTAAGTACGATAACAAATTGAGCTTTTTAAATCCAAGTTTTTTTGCGCGGGAAGATCGCCTATTTGTTACCATGACGACGCATTCTTTTAGCGTCAAACCTCGAGCCAATGAATTTGATATGTCGTGTTACGTCTTACCCTTGACGTAGTAAAGCCCCGCCTTTTTATCGACGCGCTTTCGTATCACCGTCCCAATGGAACCTTAGACATTCCAAATGTATAGCTCTATAGTTTCCTGGTACTAGGGATCAGAGGCCTTTAATGCTTTCCATGTAGAAGAAGCTTGGTACGGGACCCGCTAAGCGAGGGGCTGATCACTCCGTGTAATCGGTGTACAGAGCCGTACCTTTAACTGTACTAATGGGATTACGCGTAATCTTTGAAGTCCCTGTCTTTGGCAGTGGTAATCTAAGTGTAATCCGGTGTACAGATTTTCTAAGAGTGGTTAGCCCCTCGCCGCTAAGTGTGCCATTTCGAGAGTTTGAAAATAGATACTAACCAACGAGTAGAGGACAAGTCAGGAAAGCAGCCGCGCTGGCTGCTCGGCAAACTCCGGACGCCAGGGCCATGGCTTCCTGTTCCAAATAATTTCGAAGCACCACCAGCGACACGGCGTACCTCGCGCCTTGAGAGACTCCCAGAAGAAAGCCGAAGAGTAAGAGAACGTGGTAAGAATAAATATACGGCAAAGACACCGTTGAGACTGTGGTCAGCGCCGCGGTCAAAAACAAATAGCATTGACCAGTAATAAACTTTGTGTCGGTGAGCCATCCTAACCCGAGGTTCGCGAAGATCATCCCAACGGCGCATATTGTGATCATCAGAACTCCGTCTTTGACGGGTATGCCTTTATCTTTTACGTAGTCAACAATCAGTAGGTTGTAGGTGAAAAAGACGAACATTGTTAAAGTTTGCGTTAGTAAATTGATGTAAAATCCGACCGAGGTAAACATGGTTTTAAGCAGGGAAATTGTAGACGAGTTATTTACATTTAAGTCCTCAATACGACGACTTTTTTCCGACCCGTTTAATGGCGATTTCGCGTTTTCGAGTTCAGTTTCTTCGTTTAGCTTCACAATTTCGAAACCATCATATTTAACCTTTGTACGTAGTTGCGTGTTAATTTCCTTAATCGGCGGTTTAACTATCATGGCCGCTGGCAGCGCCTGTAGAAATATGCCGGCTGTTAAGAGGAAACTTCCTCGTAGGTCGTAGGTCTCCAGAAACATATTCACGAGTGGAGGAAAGATGATCACTCCCGTGTCCAGTCCCGCTATCGCCAAACTCATCGCGGTCGCTTTTTTGATTTTGAAATGGCCCGTTATGACAAATGGAAAGGTCACTGTAACGATGGCACGTCCACAACCTAAATGCGCGTAACTTTTGAGAATGTATTCTTGTAAATAATATTTTTTTATTTGCTTAATCTAAATAAAATCTTCATAAGAGATAGTGAAAATACTTCGACCGTAAGTAACGTAAGTATGACAAGGAACGTTTTTCGCGAAATGATTATCTGACATAGAGTTAGTGAGAATTAGGAGGTTTTTACCTAGTAAATTAGGTTACGGCTTGGTTAGTTTGATGGTGATAAATACGAACATAATCGCATGGTTTCGTGTTTGTAATACTGAATTATATGCGATAACGTTTTCTATACACTTTCGCTAATCCGTAAAAACATGGGCTACATACAATTTCTTCGGCATTGTTAAAGGTCTACGAAATTGTTTGCAAAATTCAGGTCGAATTTCAGGTAGCGTCTCCCTTTCTGCCACGGGACTGAGCCATACCTTCCCACTTGATTCTGTAGTCTAATCCTCAAAAATCAAACGATACTGTGGCCCTTTAACTAGCATTTCCCAAGACTTTTAAACCCCGGGGTAGTGAAATACAAGTTACTTTGTACTTTTTCATATCTCAGCCGGGGGTACCATGTATTTATTTGTACCCGCCCCTTCAAAATGTACTCGGTCCGTAGTTTTCCAAATAGATTCGAATTATATAAAAATTAAGGTAAAGTGGGGAATTTGGGTAAAGGACGACTCACGAAAACCACAAAAGCAACTTAATTTTAGATATTGTTAGGTAAAACAGGGTGCCCGAGGGCAGTCACAGAGTAACGTTTCCAATAATATTAAAGAGTAAGTTGAAAATTATTCGTTACCGACTTAATTTTGTTATTAAACGAAGCGCGTACGTTTAAAATACTCAAATACCAAGTTTCGTTGCTTTCCGTACAATGCCGAAACAATTTGAGTTTTAGCGTGGTGATTGACGACATTGACTTCACGTTATTTCTCATTGGCCGCTTTCCCCAACATAGAGTTGAGGCTTGCATAAGAAATGTAGATGCTAATGATTCAGTGGCTGAATACGAAAGAAGTTCAAAGAACCACGATATTCTACTACTGAATTTTGTACGCGAGTGCTTACATGGTTTTAAAAACACGTGATCACGCTAATTCTTTAGAGCGCGTGCTAAATTGGCATATTCTAATCTACCAAGGATATTACAAGAATGATCATGGTATGATAGTGGGAACTATGTAATTTACCAGAAAATCCGGAATAAAACGTAGTTAATGACGTCAGAAACTAGGCGCGGTAAAATTATCGTTTAAATAAAAGCCACAGCGGGGCGCTACACGTAAATTTCATTTGAATATTAAATAAACTTAACGATGGTATTTCATAAAGTGAGTGACATTTTTGAAACGCCCATCATCAAATTAACATGAAAAATATTAAGTAGTTAAGTTTCTATTCCGAAAATATATATGCAACTTACTCTTTTACAAATGGATTTAAGTTATTTCTTGACTTTGAAAACATGATTTCTTGTTTCTTTCTATCAGTGTTATCTGTGTTCATTCTTTAAGCACGGTAGGATTTATATGAGCGTCGGCGATGCATACTAAAGAATAAAGTAGGAAGAGCAGGGCTAAAGTCATACTTATGTTTATAATGTTACTTATGATCAGGCAAGATAGCCGTTTTGTAATCCTCTAAGTCCTTAATCCATCAAGTTACCTTTAATGAATGAAAAGAAGACCGCAACGACCAGCAGGTGTGTAGAAAAGAAACAGGCAAAAGAGCCAATGAAGGTAAGTAGAATTGCAATTACAAGCATCGGTGTCGGCGATATTCTGTTGCTGAGAACTCCAGTAATTAGCGCTGAAATAACGAAGAAAGTTACAATTCGTCCAAAGCACTAATTGTTCGATTTGTGCTTTCGTACAGAAATCCTCAAGTGAGTTTAACTATTAAATAACCTGACAATTGGTTCAATTGAAACACTTTTATTCATTCGCATTCTAGAACTCAATTTTAGACGTATAAAAAAGAGTGTTCGTGACATTTACAGTCATTGAATATCGACTTTGAAATATTTATAAATTGTATTTGTAGGAGTTGAGGTTAACGGTAATAGCGAGTGTAGGGAGCCGTTTGCTCACGTGGCATGAAGGGCTTGCCACCACCCTCTTACGCACTGCAACACAGGCACCTCATTTAAATGCATTAAAAATCGTTAGCTGACTTGGGCCTAAGCTCGTGCCTTGGTATTAGCCTTGCTGATTATTATTTTTGTTATTATTATT
Source organism: Leiobunum rupestre (assembly GCF_980474605.1). Taxonomy (NCBI): domain Eukaryota; kingdom Metazoa; phylum Arthropoda; class Arachnida; order Opiliones; family Sclerosomatidae; genus Leiobunum; species Leiobunum rupestre. Next base: position 68,887,043 of record NC_143389.1, on the reverse strand, counting down.
ATTAACCAAAAATAAACGTATATTAGATATTGAGCAGAAGAAACTTTCTTACTGGGGAGAAGAATGCAAAATAATGGCTTTAAAATACCTTCCAACAACGCCTTCACTAACCAGAATATATGGAAAAGAAACTCCACCTTTGCCAAGGTTTTAAAATGTATGTCGAGCTTCTAAAGCTAGGGTTTTTTTACGTTTTCCATCAAACTAACCCTAAGTCATAATATTACTAGAAATTAATAGGCGTAAAAAACCCCGAACCGAGTCGGCACTCCCTCCTATATTTTGCACGTCATGTTCTAAGCGCGAACGATTATGAGCATTTAATAATAATAGTTATAATAATAACCAGCTAAGCTAATACCCTAGCACCACCTTAATGCCAAAGCATCGCTACATATAATGCAATTCATTCCGGTGGCTTATATTGCGTGGAATGGACGAATTACTGAAGGACACTTCTCGGGCTGCCTTCTACCGCGCTATCTCCAAAGTTTGACTTCTGTATAGAGACCGATTTATCTCACTGGGGGAAGACACGTGTTCGAGGGGTAAAAACCGACTTTTCAGGGGAAAGAGTAATGATCATACGCGAAACACTGTTGCCCTCTATTGGCGAATTTCGGAACTATTATAAATAAAATACTGTTCGCTCTCTCGAGAAAAATTCAAAAATTTTATTTACGTTTTCAATAAAGGTATAAAGGGTTTTTTTAATTACTTACCGCTTTTTAAATCCCCAATGGACCTTTAAAAAAACGCACGCCGCACTGGCTTGTTTTAAATACACGTGAAGATTCGGGGGTCACGTGACGTTTTGTTTGCCCCTGAAGTCGAAGCCAGCGCGCCCTCATGAGAGAATCGCGAATTAATCCCATCTCTAGTTGCTGCGGAACGTAAGCGGGAAATGAAAAGCGGCCCGAGAAGTGCCCTTTGTTAATTCGTCCTTGGTGGTGGCCAGCCCTTCATGCCACGCGCGTTAACACTACACTAACTATTACCGTTAACCTCAACAAATTTTTTATTGAAATATAAAACCCCTTTAACCAGTTGAGAGAGATCTTGCAAACTCAGCTCGTAAGGAGTACATCTCCTTTTACTCTGATAACCCATTGCGACTTACCAAACACTAACGTGGACAGTCCACTAACTCCAAAGGCCCAGGATGTAATTTCGCGTGACTGAACGTCATTCTTAGCCAAAAGTCCGACGTAAAATAGTCCATCCGCCGCACTGCATCCCGATATAATCAGATTTATAAAAGCGCAAGAAACCGCGATTTTCCAACTATTCACCGAATCGAAAGAAGACATGATAATAGAGCCGAATAGATTTATCTTTTTGTACTTACGCGAATTGTACGACTAGCACTATTCATTATAATTATTCTTTCAACGCTTACTAAACAAGGTCAAACATTTCTGATATCATAATCTTCTCTGATGTGTTAATACAGATAAGGTAAAACAAATATTTCTGGATTATACGTATGTAGGACATCTTTTCTTCTGTATCTTAATTTTGCCAAAAATAACTAGCTTTACTTTTACAGTACCTATTCCTTTACTCTATAGATAACCATTCATGAACTGTCTTTATTTTAATTTGAAAGACGCAATCTTCTTTCTGTATTATTCAGATAAGTTTACTTCTTTATGTGTATCTTATAATGTAGAAAAAAGGAATTATATTTTAAAATGAAACAGAACATGTTATAATTACACATTTTAAATGTAACATAAATTGTTATAATTACACATTTTAAATGTAACATAAATTGTTATAATTACACATTTTAAATTAAACAGAACATGTTCTAATTTCACATATTAAATGTAACATAAATTGTTATAATTACACATTTTAAATTAAACAGAACATGTTCTAATTTCACATATTAAATGTAACATAAATTGTTATAATTACACATTTTAAATTTAACAGAACATGTTCTAATTTCACATATTAAATGTAACATAAAATGTTATAATTACACATTTTAAATTTAACAAAACATGTTCTAATTTCACATATTAAATGTAACAGAAAATGTTGTTATTACATATTATTAAATGTAACAACATTTTATTTTTACACATTTTAAATTTAACAGAAAATGTTATTATTAAATATTTTTAAATGTAACATAAAATTTTATTGTTTCATTTTTAAATGTAACAGTAAATGTTAATAAATATTTTTAAATGTAACAGTAAATGTTAATAAATATTTTTAAATGTAACAGTAAATGTTAATAAATATTTTTAAATGTAACAGTAAATATTAATAAATATTTTTAAATGTAACAGTAAATGTTAATAAATATTTTTAAATGTAACAGTAAATATTAATAAATATTTTTAAATGTAACAGTAAATGTTAATAAATATTTTTAAATGTAACAGTAAATGTTAATAAATATTTTTAAATGTAACAGTAAATATTAATAAATATTTTTAAATGTAACAGTAAATATTAATAAATATTTTTAAATGTAACAGTAAATGTTAATAAATATTTTTAAATGTAACAGTAAATGTTAATAAATATTTTTAAATGTAACAGAAAATTATAATCTTCAGAGACTCCGATAATGAAGTGCCATGCGCTTCGAAACCCATCAGACTGAATGATTGTAAATATCATTGATTGTGATTAAATATGCAAATTTAACGAAATTTCTTTTTTAAATATATATTTCTAAATGTAACAGAAAATGTTATTATTACATAATTAAAAATGTAAGAATTGTTATGGTGCGGCATGTTATTATTACATATTCTAAATTGTACATTATTTTTACTTTTATAATTTAACGGAACATCATGTTATTATTGCAATGACATTTTCAAGCGATGTCAAAGTGATATTAAAAATAAAAATGATCTAATAATTAGTTTTTAATATTTTATTCTGTGCCAGCTGCTATAATTCAGAAAAAGCTTGGCAAAATGTTTAAAGATCATGATTTTAATTTTATGATCAATGCGAAATCACAGTTTTACTATAACGCAGCCTTGTTTTTATTAAGTGAATTGACGATGAAAGAAATAGACCTCTAAAAATTCTTCCAGATTTTTCAAGAAATTATTTTGTCTAGCTTAAGGCTCGAAACCGCAGAGAAAACGTTTTATATACAATTGTATATACCTTTAAAAAATGTGTCCAAAAGGATGAAACGTATGATAAAAATGCGGTACCTCTTCAGGTCCCCGGCGAGAGCCTCTTGTTGCTCTCGTCAAAATAGGCGGTTAAGGATTTCTTTTGGGCGAAAGCGATTAGTGTATTAGCGACCTCTACAAGAAGAGGTCTTGAAAGTTATATTTCAGGGTTCAAAAATTAATTTCATTGCGTCGTAGTTAAGGAACTGTAAACATGGAATATTGCTATATCGTTATTGGTTTCCTTACAGCCGTTGTAATTGCTATCAGGTATCTTTGGTTAAGACATAACAGAAATGAACGCGAAGCATTTCGTCATATTCCAAGAATGAAATGGCTTCCTCTTTTGGGTCATTTGCATTACTTTTTCTATCCTCCGAGAAAAGGTGCGGGTTACTTGACAAGTAAGTACGATCAATTTTATATAGATATTATTTACAAACAAGCTGAACGGCTTCAGCTTGTGGCTTTGGAGATTAATTAAAATAATAATCATTTATTTATTGAACAACATGAGCAAGTTCAATAGAATATAGTGTTCTATTAAACAGCATGAGCAAGTTCAATGGAATATAGTGTTCTATTGAACAGCATGAGCAAGTTCAATAGAATATAGTGTTCTATTAAACAGCATGAGCAAGTTCAATGGAATATAGTGTTCTATTGAACAGCATGAGCAAGTTCAATGGAATATAGTGTTCTATTGAACAGCATGAGCAAGTTCAATGGAATATAGTGTTCTATTGAACAACATGAGCAAGTTCAATGGAATATAGTGTTCTATTGAACAACATGAGCAAGTTCAATAGAATATAGTGTTCTATTAAACAGCATGAGCAAGTTCAATGGAATATAGTGTTCTATTGAACAGCATGAGCAAGTTCAATAGAATATAGTGTTCTATTGAACAGCATGAGCAAGTTCAATAGAATATAGTGTTCTATTGAACAGCATGAGCAAGATCAATAGAATATAGTGTTCTATTGAACAGCATGAGCAAGATCAATAGAATATAATATTCTGTTGGTCTAAGTAAAAAATATTTAAAAATGCACTATAATCGCCTTCAATACAGTTATTGTTATCATTTAAACTTTATGAAATTAAAGGATGAAAATTAATTATTGCTAGTACCAAATGCAAGCCTTGTTTGCCAAATCAAGTATAGTCAAAGTGGGTAACTCTGAACCGTTCTAACTCCGAACATTTTTCGATTAAAATTTATATCTTGAAATTGGTTTAATAAAAATTTACAAGGAAGACAATGTTTTAAAGCTTAAGAGCCGTGGAATGTCATAAAAAATATTTAAAAGTTGTAGAAAATGATTCGAAAATGGTAAGACTTTAAAAAAAGTACCCCTAACTTATACATTTTAAAAGTATTAATTTTGAGTCGCGCCAACGACTTGTGTCCCCGTAAATAAGGTTTCGCGGATATTAGAGACGTCGTAACTGAAAAATTTCGTAATCACGAAAAATATTAGCTTTTTCCCTATGAAATCCATATTTTAAATATTAAATTGCTTCAAAACTAAATTTATAAATATTTTTTTTAAAAATTCAAATGAATTGGCAAACTCTGAACACTTCGCGATAAATGTATGTTGTGCTTTATTTTACTTATTTAATAAGCCAAAATAACACCAAAAATTTATCAGCTTCTGAAACATTCATATGGGTTAAAGGTCTTAGAGATTTTTGAATTTGGCGCCTCTACATAACGCCCTAGGTAAAAATATCAATGATTGTTTATCACAGAAACAAGTGGCGACACTGCCTTGGGTTCTCGAGATAATATTCGGATGACCTTGAAGACATGAGTCTTAGGCTAAAGTCTGTAATATTCGAGGAGTAAGACAGTCTCAGATAATCTGTACACCGAGTTCGTACATTTAGCACTGTTAAAGGTACATATTTTCAAGAGTTCGCGAGTTCCATTTAGCACTGTCAAAGGTACGGCAGTGTACACCGAGTTCGCAGAGTGTCTTACCCCTTGGTAATATTGTTCCATAAGTTTGTCACTTTGGGGATTATTTAACTGACAGCTAGTAACGGAGTGACGTCAACACAAGAAGTAAATCTCCCCCTAGCGAGGCGCTGTTAAAGGCTACGTGTGACGCGGGAGCTAGCGGACGCAAAACGAAGTCTGTAATGCAGTCTGTCTTTTTCGAATAGCTTTCACAAGGGAAGGTCTTGGACTGTAAGTCAGGGATCAGAGAAAACGTTATGGCAACCTTTAGATCATGCCCCAGGAAGGTATCAGCCGAGCGGATTTTTGAGCGGAGTCAAAAGGTCAAGTTTTATGGCCTTTCAAAATTTTGTCCTTGGTCGAGTCGGAAATTCCACTTCCATCGCAATTGGACCATTTTGGACCATATTGACCACTCCCATCGCCAACTGACTATTTTGTACCATATTGACCACTCCCATCGCCAACTGACCATTTTGTACCATATTGACCACTTCTGATTCATATGGCCATTTTTGACCATATTGGCCACTCCCATCGCCAACTGACCATTTTGTACCATATTGACCACTTCTTATTCAAATTGGCCATTTTTGACCATATTGACCACTTCTGATTCAAATTGGCCGTTTTCGACCATATTGACTACTTCTAATTCAAACTGGCCCTTTTTGACCATATTGACCACTTCTGATTCAAACTGGAAATTTTTGACCTTATTGACCACTTCTGATTCAAATTGGCCATTTTTGACCTTATTGACACTTCTGATTCAAATTGGCTATTTTTGACGATATTGACCACTTCTGATTCAAACTGGACATTTTTGATCATATTGACCACTTCTGATTCAAACTGGTCATTTTTGACCATATTGACCACTTTTGATTCAAACTGGCCATTTTTTATCATATTGACCACTTCTGATTCAAACTGGCCTTTTTTGACCATATTGACCACTTCTGATTCAAACTGTCCAGTTTTGGCCATTTTACCCAAATTTAACTTTGAATGACCAGTTTTACGCATGTTTGACATGGGCTGGGCATCACAAAAGTCCAAATTTCAAAATTTTGCCCATTAAATTAGCATATGAAATCCCATAACGAATTTCCGGTTCGACTAAGGACAACATTTCGAAAAGTCATAAAACTTGACCTTTGGACTCAAAAATCCGCCCAGATATACCTTCCTGGGGCATGGTGTAAAGGTTGCCATAACGTTTTCTCGGATCCCCGACTTACAATAGGAAGTGTCGCAATATACTTATAGTCAAGGTCATTGAAATGTTTATGGTCGGCTGTCTCCGGAACGCTCTTATGATATCCCAAAATTTCAAATTCGTAACTAAAACACATTTTGGGATTATCGCCCTGGTTCGGTTCTTAATTTACATCCTGTATATACATTGTAAAATAGTTCATAAGCGTACCTTACCTAGAAAATGGGCAATTTCTTTCGTGTTCATTTTTACCCAATGGTATTCGGAGTTGGAAAGGGGTTGTTCGGAGTTTCCCGGATTTGTTCAGAGTTATTCTTCAATACTGTCTCTAGGGAAATTGATTTAATTTAAATTTAATTGAAGTTAGAGGTCTAAAATTAAGGGAGAATGTGTCTTAGGAATGGTCCTTAATATCCCCTCTTTAAAGGGAATATAACCGGCAAAGCAATCTTTATGGAAGACCCCTTGAATTTTTCAAATTACCCTGTACAGTGGCGCCAAACATTTTTAAAGATAAAGGCAAGAACGGCCGGAGCTGCAACCGTTGGTGTTCCACACCAAATACCTGAGGTTATATTCCCTTTAATTGTTTCCTTTCGTTAAAAGTAATTTATTTTATTTAACGATTTGTAAAAAGTGTTCGGAGTTATAGCATCCCACCCTATATCATTCAGTTGATTTGTTAAATTCAAAAGCATCGCAAATTTATCGCGTTTTTAGGTTCCACCAGCACCCCCCTCGACTTGATAACAGAATTGCAATTAGGGACAGTCCGACAGTCACTGACTCCCACAATCTATACCGGAACCCTCGAAATAAATCATTCCCCAGGACCCACAATTTAAGTGAAACACGTTTTAGAAAAAATTCGCAATATATCATAAACTATTAGCTATCCTCTCGTTTCTGCATATTTAATTTATCTCCCGCACGAGTTAGTGGCCCTCATGAAAAATTGACCCGATGTGGGTCGGGGGTCCTGTCAAAAATAATTATATTTTGCCAGTCGGCTTGATGTTGTCATGACTCGCCAAAAATGTACTCCTTCGCTATATTTTCGGTGTTCCTTCCCATCTGAATTTTCCCTGGGCCCATGCGAACAAAATGTTATTTTTATATGTATTTTTTAGACTGAATTCTAAGTGGCTAAATTTCTATTTTTTTCATTTCTAATAAAATAAGATTTAGTTTCAGTTTTAGCCAAGGGAAGCCTTTGAATAGGGAACACAACACAGCGGGCGCTCTAATTAAGGCGAGGAGTTATAAACGCCTCGAACTTTGAGACTGGATCGCGCTACCGGGAATAATAAATATCAATCAATATCGCTTGATAACTTAGGCCCGACACTAATAGGTGGTTTGTTTTCGCTTGTCCCGGGATTTCGAAGTAGGTAAGAAGAGAAAGGCTATGACGCCATTTTACTCCGATTCTGTGGTGCCGAATAGTTTGAGTCGGAGTAAAAGAAAAGGCTGACTTTGGCCTTTGCAGCAGATAAATTCTGGCTAGCAGACGACCAAATCTTATTTACTCCTTTACAGTATCCCAAATACTCCGGAGCAAGCGAATAGGTTATGGGGCAGAGTAATTTTCATCCCAAAAACAAATGAATAAAACGTTTTAGGGTAAAAAGAGTGCACTTTTAGTCCGAGCACAGGCGAAAAGAAACCACCTTATAACGAGAGAGAAGGAACCTTCGCCAATGGAACGTTAAAATGGTTAAAGAGAAAATCGGAAATCGCCTATTGATGTAATCATAAGTTTATAATATACTAGCTCCCTATAATTTAGAATCCGCAATATATATAAAATTAACATACACAATTAAAACCGGTATTCGTGACTTCCTGCGGCGACTTTTTGCCGTATCTTTTTAGCTTCTTTAACTTCCGGCGGCAGCGGAAACGGCCATCTCCTTGGATACGAGACGTGTAGAAGCGCGCGAAGTTAGCTCGTAGAACGGAGCTAGCCCTAAAGCCTTTTTTATTGGCTGGTGAAATCCTTAATTTGGGGAAAATTGAAACGAAACAACTATAATGTGTCAATATTTTGGAAGAATATTTTATTAATTTCAATATGAACAGGTATTTTCTTAAAATATTTGCCAACTCGCTTTAGGCTTAACGAGCGTCGATCCCGTCGTTGAAACGAAACCGAATTTCAAAAGCAAGCTCTTATTTCGATTTTTCTCCATCAGATGGCGACACGCCGCAACTTTGACGTCTTGGGAGAAATCGCTATTAACGCACACCCCATATGCGATTCTAACTTATAGGGTATATTATAAACTTTTTATGTAACGAAAAATCTGTCGACTGTGGTCAGTAAATTCCGAGAGCGTAAAGTGGCAAACCTTTCGCGAGGCGTAAAAACGCGCAGTAGGATCATTCCTCAACAATAACGATTCATTGAAACGAAGGGTCAATGAATTTTCCACGAGTAGAAAATGGCCCTGAAATCGTCTCTTGACCAGATTTTCCTTAAAACCATCCACTGGGAAATGAGTGACAGCCAATGCCAGCAGAGTCGGAATTTTGAGTTTTTAGTCGACGGGATCCGCCTTTGAGAAGAGCGAGAGGTCAGTTACTTCTTCGTTAAAGAGAGAATGAACGGATGCGCGATGCATGGAGCAGATAGACTCCACATCTTTGTCGCTCATTGACGGTTTCGCGCCAGTGGGGAGAACACCAGAAATATCAGGATCACCAGATCAACTCAGATTAATTCATTATTAAATCGTTTAAAAGACTATAAACGAATTATACTGATTTAAATAACTTAATCGTGATTAAATTTAATAATGATTAAACAGAGTTAAATAACTAAATCATGAATAAACTGATCGTGATGTAATGATGATATCTTGATTCAATGATTAAATCACGATGAAATGATTAAATCGCGATGAAATGATTAAATCACGGTGAAATGATTAAAACGTGCTGAAACGATTCACTCACGGTGAAATGATTAAATCACGATGAAATGATTAAATTGCGATGAATTGATTAAATCACGATGAAATGATTCAATCACGATGAAATGATTAAATCACGATGAAATGATTAAATCGCGATGAATTGATTAAATCACGGTGAAATGATTAAATCACGATGAAATGATTCAATCACGATGAAACGATTAAATCACGATGAAATGATTAAATCGCGTTGAAATGATTAAATCACGATGAAATAAGATATAAAATGTATTCTAAAAAACAATATATTTTACGAGTAAATGGCTTCGCTTGGAGTTGCATAGTGTGAACTTAGATGATCGTGCTGGGACCTCTAGGGAAAATGGGAGATCAAAGAACGAATGTTAGATGATCGTGAAACTCGCCTCTGGGTAAAAACCTGCGCTTGTTATCCTCCAAAAAAAGATTGACAGGACTTGGGGCTCTCCCATTGATGTAAGACGAGCAACGCGCGGCCGTGGTTACATTTTTAGTCTGTAATATTCGTTGACCGACCATGAACTTTACTCTTAACCAAACACAATTCTTCCTAACTATCGCGATACGAAATGAAGGAAAAAAATAGTTTCAATATTTGAAGTAAACAAGTCCGTTCATCAACTCCCAGTATCGTAAGCAGGGGCTGCACACGGAACCGGGTGTCACCCTTGGAAAGAGAAGAGTCACATTCATCACTTGAATATTTATTTGCTTTTTAGAAAGGATAAATATTTTTTTATTCTCACTTATTCATTAGCATTTAAATTTTTAAAATAGATACAAAAATGTTTTTAAAATAGACACAATTTTGTTTTTAAAATAGACACAATTTTGTTTTTAAAATAGAAACAATTTGGTTTTTAAAATAGACACAATTTTGTTTTTAAAATAGACAAAATTTTGTTTTTAAAATAGACACAATTTTGTTTTTTAAATTGAAACAACTTTGTTTTAAAATAGACGCAATTTGGTTATTAAAATAGACACAATTTTGTTTTTAAAATAGACACATTATGTTTTTAAAATAGACACAATTTTGTTTTTTAAATTGAAACAACTTTGTTTTAAAATAGACGCAATTTGGTTATTAAAATAGACACAATTTTGTTTTTAAAATAGACAAAATTTTGTTTTTAAAATAGACACATTTTGTTTTTAAAATAGACACAATTTTGTTTTTAAAATAGACAAAATTTTGTTTTTAAAATAGACACAATTTTGTTTTTAAAATAGACACATTTTGTTTTTAAAATAGACACATTTTGTTTTTAAAATAAACACAATTTTGTTTTTAAAATAGAAACAATTTGGTTTTTAAAATAGACACAATTTTGTTTTTTAAATTGAAACAACTTTGTTTTAAAATAGACACAATTTTGTTTTTAAAATAGACACAATTTTGTTTTTAAAATAGACACAATTTTGTTTTTAAAATAGACCAAATTTTGTTTTTAAAATAGACACAATTTTGTTTTTAAAATAGACACATTTTGTTTTTAAAATAGACACAATTTGGTTTTTAAAATAGACAAAATTTTGTTTTTAAAATAGACACAATTTTGTTTTTAAAATAGACACATTTTGTTTTTAAAATAGACACATTTTGTTTTTAAAATAAACACAATTTTGTTTTTAAAATAGAAACAATTTGGTTTTTAAAATAGACACAATTTTGTTTTTTAAATTGAAACAACTTTGTTTTAAAATAGACAAAATTTTGTTTTTAAAATAGACACAATTTTGTTTTTAAAATAGACAAAATTTTGTTTTTAAAATAGACAAAATTTTGTTTTTAAAATAGACACAATTTTGTTTTTAAAATAGACAAAATTTTGTTTTTAAAATAGACACAATTTTGTTTTTAAAATAGACAAAATTTTGTTTTTAAAATAGACAAAATTTTGTTTTTAAAATAGACACAATTTTGTTTTTAAAATAGACAAAATTTTGTTTTTAAAATAGACACAATTTTGTTTTTAAAATAGACACATTTTGTTTTTAAAATAGACACATTTTGTTTTTAAAATAGACACAATTTTGTTTATTATTATTATTAAGACATCAGCAAACAAAAACTTAGTGTAAATATTAAAACTTTTAGCCATGGTTTATTATAAATTGTTAAAGTTTAAAAAAGCTGCTACTTCATGACTTAGAAAAAAACTTTATTTTATTCGGAGCTTTCGGACCGTCGTCCTTCTTCAGCGAGTGACCGTTACAAGTGATTCCTTAACACGAATACAAAACCAAAAATATTTCAACCATTGGGCAATGAGCTTTAACCCTACTCTCGGACTTTCATCGCGTGTTGCAATACCGTGCCAGACTATAGAAATATTTTGGGTTTTGTATTCGTGTTAAGGAATCTCTTGCAACAGTCACTCGCTGAAGAAGGACCACGGTCCGAAAGCTCCGAATAAAATAAAGTTTTTTCTAAGTCATGAAGTAGCAGCTTTTTTAAAATTTAACAATTTAAAAACTTAGTGTGTTATTATAAATACTAATAATATTACAAAATAATAATAAGTACTAAAACTGCTAGAATTAAACCTAAAATTATACTAGTGCTATATTACTCGGTGATGTAATATCGGAATAGTACTTTTGTCTAAAAATAATACTTAACTTGATAGTATTATAACTCTAAATATAATTGAACTATATAATTCAGTTATGTATTGTGTTTTGCCGGAATAGACAGAAATAAATTATTTACAACCTACAAGTAACATTAGTTCCATACCATTAGTAATTTAATTTTCAATACCTACAAAGTAAAGCATTACCCTATTGAATTTCGTTAGTTTTCCGTTTAGGAATAGGGTTTGAAAATAATAGAATATCTTCGTATGGTGATATCTCACTACCTTAATTCCAAAATCAGATATCACAAAACATTTAGTTTGAGTAAAACATCATTAGAGTTTTAAATAATAATATAATCCAGTTCTTTATTTATTATGTTTTTACTATAATTTTAAGCTAAAATGCTCTTTTGAAAAATGCCCCAAAAACAAGTTCATATAAATAATAGAACTCTAGAGTTAGGAACTAAGGTCTCGATCTGCTATCACGAAGGACGACTTCAGCTACCAGACGTTAGTAAATTAAATTTAACTAATAAGTAAGTAAATTAAATTAAACTAATAAATAAGTTAGTAGCCCTTTAAGCAACACTAGCAAATGGTTCAGTTCGAGTTAGTATATTTCATTATTATTGTATAAGACCAGGAACATAATCTTATAAACTTTCTCTCCATTTTGTAACACGATTTGAAAAACGTTGTAAAAAATGCAACCGTAAGCCATTTTCATAGAATTCGCTTTTCATATTTCCGTTTAAAGTAATAGCTCCACACGCTTATTTCAAATACACATAGATTTCGACTAAATAAGTAATTAATTAATTATAAACGGAAAATTCCCCATGCGTTTTGCTCTTTCTAGGCTCAACGCCCTGCCATACCGACATCTCAAAAACGATTACTCGCTGAGACAAACTATATTATATAACAAATGCCTGTAGTAGAGAAGAGCGCAAAACAACGACTTGCACTAGACGTAAGCCACCCGTCAAGGAAAATACCGAGTTAAAATTAAATACACTTTCTTTTGGTTGATTTTTGAACGTGCATTTTAATTTTTCAACTGATTTATTTTTTCGCTTAAGTTTCACCTTTTCCTCGCCCTTTTAAGCCATCCCCCTCGTGCTCGAAGGGTAAGCTCGTTACCCTAAAACAAAAAAATCAGTCTGGAATGTCGTTGGTTCCTTGAGACAAACGTCTCCCAAAGAAATTGAAGGGCACGCCAGTGACGTTGTTCCTTCCCCTTTCTTGTGCCAAGAAATATTGGCCTCAATATTGTCATTGTCCCTAAGTATAAATAAACACTTAATTAAAAGTGATGCAAAAAAGGATTAACTTCCGACTATTTGTTGTTCCGGCTATGCAATCATTATTTTATATTTGAATAAAGTGAACACAGTCTGCTGTTGTAGAAAACGAAATGGACGCTTCAATAAAAGATACTCGGTTTTTACTCCCCTCTCCAATTTCATCTGGGAAGGAGCTATTTCCGGTCGGTCGGTTAAACGGTTAGAATGGCTAGCCAAAAAGTCATATTTAAGCCAATTGGAGACGCGTTTTGGCCCTCATGAGAATTTTGCATCAGATAAGAAACGTGTCGGCTCACGTGTATAAGGAACATACTAATGTTAATTTTCGATAATATATTTTAAGGTAAAATATATAATGTTACTAAAACTAAGTATAAGAAGATATTATTATTATTATCATCCTCTTATGTTATAAATAATTAAAATTATATGTAATATTTAAATAATACCGGGCAATTTTAAAACTTCTCATGGAGGCAGAGTTAATTCATTTCGTATAAAATTATCTTTTAGAAAAAGATGAAAACTCATTCCTTTAGAACTAAACATATTAACCAGGTAACTTTTTTGGCATGTTAAGGATTAGCAAAAAACCGATGTTACTTTCGAGAAAGTTTCCAGCTTTCTAATATTTCAACAAGCACTATATAAATAATAACTTATGAGTCCTGGCTGTCGGAAATATTACTTCTTGGCAATTTCTGGGAAGACGTTTTATTTAACCGCCTATTGAACTGTTGTATAAGGAGATCTTATGAACGTGTGATTGAGGCGGACTGAAACACATTACCCGCGCCATTTCGACCTGACACGTTGGGTAACGTATGAGTTAAATTAATCAAAGACAACTAATTTAAAGAAAAACAAAAACTGCACAAATTTTACTAAATATTACGAAAGAACTACATTATTTTTCTAATAGCCCATAGCGAAGGGTCGCTTAAATTGAAGGACCGCAGTATCTCCTTGCTTACTAAAAACTGAATCACTGTAACCTATTTTTCTTCCAGCTAAATTCTCTAAATAAACACAGGCCCGAAAACGGCCAATAATTCCCTCTTTATTGGGGTTTTACACAGTCACGTGAAAATCGAATGGTCTACACTTTGGTCACATTCTGGGTATTTCACAACGAGAGGAAACCAAGTCACTCTCTCTGCTTGCGGATTTTCCCCTACTGGTCTCCTTCCCTCCAAAATAGGGTTATCAATTTACTCCTTGTGACAAAAAGGAATTAGCCCAACTAGCTCCTACAATATATTTTTAATATCATGAAACTAACAATACGAAAATTCACTTAAAGAATTCAAAATTTAAAAATAATTAGATTTAAAATGAAATACACTAATTTACAAACACATTGGACTTTATTAATTTACATTTACACTACAATTAATTTGAATTAATTAATTAATTATTTATTAAAAAATAATAAAAACTGTTTTACAATGCATTTGAAAAGTGTTGTCGAACTGATTTGACAGTGTAATGAAATCATGCTCAGATTCTCTATTATACTCCTTCGTAACCCTTTGGGTCAATGTTGGGATAAGATTTATATATATTTATGGCCTACCTTTAAAACAAGTTTAACGCGGAAAAAACTTGCGTCCGATGGCGGGGATTACCCTTCAAATCCTCTCATCTGATCCGCGTCTCGCAAGAGGCGGCTGACTTAGTACATTGGCTTCACTAAAAACTTTCATATCGGCATTATTGTTAGGATCACGGCTGTGGAGGTAGCTTCAACTCCCCGTGGAGCCTTTTGATATAATGCATTACGTTAATGTCGTAGCGACGTGTCTAGCAGGTTTATTTATATATTTAGTTTTCAAATTGTACAAATATAAAAGTAATATTGTGAATCCGTTTGAAAATATCGCGAGTTTAAAATCTCTACCTTTTTTGGGGCATATACATTATTTATACAATTGTTCGAGAAATGGAGCTGGTCAAATGACAAGTAAGATGGGCGTCAAACGCTTCTCAACTCTTTTTTTATAAAATTTTACTTAACAACTTGTTTTATTTTGAAATATTTATTAGAAGCTTTAATTCCCTTGGAAGGAGAATTAAATTTAAATTCACAATTGAAGACACTCGATATTATTAATAATGTTTTGAAAATTGCTATGAATTTATTGTTAATAAATTGTAAATAAATAGGTGTGGTTCCTTTCCCTAAAAACCATAACGCAAGTTTTGGGAAAACGTGCGTTATTCTTACATTTTTAAAACATTTCCGATGGTATTTTTAAATATTTCAAAAAGATAATTTTATAATTGTGAGGTAAAATCAATAGGTTCTAGTTTTCAAGATATTGAACAGAGATTAGTTATTAAAGTTCTTACCTGATAAACACGATAAACGATTTTAAAAGTTTCTATGAATTATACATATCATTTACATTAACGTAATATTACGCTGCGTAGGATAATTATAATTCAAAACTACTCTCTTTAAAAGTCAAGATTTCAAGCTACAACGTGCTTATTTAAAAAAAACTGATTAAGAGAGAAAAGCGAATAAATATTTGTGTTTTGATTGATTGTGGTTTTCTCATGTATTTTCTCAGCTGTTCTTCACGTCCTTTGCGGAATGGGACAAATCTTTAAAAATGAAGACATGTTTCTCATGAAGATTGCTCACCGAAAAATGATCATGCTGACGTCAGGCTTTAGCGCCGAGGTGAGACCAAATATATCGATTCGTTTAACTGAGTAATACGCCTCTTTTAGATAAATGCCTTTAGAAGCTTCGCAATGATAATCAGCACTCGTGATCGGGTACACATCGAAATTACCTCCACACATATTTAGGACGGAAATATTACGCTCTAAATCTAGAAATTTACAATTTTATCATGACAGCTTTGAATAACAACGTACAGCAAAAGATGTCGCTACTATGTTTGTGGCAATCGGATCGAAGTCTCAAATCAGCTTAAACGATGAAGCTCTAGATATTTCAAATTAAATAATCTTAACTAAATCAATAACAGGCTCAGTTATTTTAACACGAAGTAGTTTTATCTGAATTGTTTGTCTGTATTTTTTAATTACATTACAATTTCTTTGCTTACAATTAGTTGGATACAGTTAATGTATAATGTGAACTGGGCTTGAGTCTAAATATTTTTACTTAACTTGATTGATCCCCCCTTGCTTAAGTTTTAAAGCTGGTGATAATTACGGAAGAAGAAAAGGATGAACATCAATTTTGCATTTTTCATATATCACCTAAAGCCTATTTTAATTATTATATGTCACTAGATACGTACACACTAGCTAGTGTATACGTAGAAATTCAAAGAAAAATATGCGTCTATAATTATTTTACAAAAAGGTGTCAGTAAGCAGAAATTATTATTGACAGCTGTGTGGATTGACGTACAATTAACGTCACACCCGGATATATAAGGGCCTCTTTCGAGAATAAAAATTAAATTTTAAAAACCAATTTTCACGCCTCGGTGCTAAGCTTTGGTCGGGCTCTATGACAACGAAGCTAGAAACCCGTAAATTACTCAATGAGTATGACTAATGACTAGGGAAATCGTTATATTATTATTATTATTTTTATCTTAAAAATATTAAATTTGACCACAAATAGTTCAGGCTACAGATCGAATTTCGAAATATTAGCAATCGTGTTGTTAAAAATACAATTCATATAAAAATAACGTTTTACTTGAATGTGCGCTCCACGTGTATCTACCACGTCAATTCCCACTGACATGGCTGAAAAAATATTTCTCAGGCTAGAATTACAAAATTCGGGATTATCAAATAATATTAAAAGTTGCATCGTTGAATTAATATGTTTTAGCTAACACGTACATTTTCAATTAAAAGTGAGTGGTAAATCGTTTATATTAAAAGATTTAAATTAAATTGTTGGTCGCGGAAATGACTGACCAGATATAGGGGCAGTAGTAACGCTTATTGAGATGTAAGTCGCCCTCTACCGGCCAAAAACTCTTGTTTTAGAGCCTTTCTTTCGTGGACGGTAGCGCCATTTGACAGTGTGGAGGAAACGTTTGTTTTTCTGAAATATCGGTGTAATCTTAGCCAAGGCTTAACAAAGTTTTGCGTCTATACGCGTCACATATTTGCTAGAAATGTATTATAGGCAACGGAAATTGCTCTTTGTTCACTTTTTACGAATCTTAAACTGTCGTGAAGAAACCAGTTTCTTTAAAGTCGACAAGCCAGGAGATTTACACCTCACTATACTTTTTGGTGCTATAAAGTGGACAAATTAAACATTCTACACTATAAACAAATTGTTTTTAAAAGTGTAATAATTTATCGTTTCCCTAAAAAAGGATTTTTCAAAGTGCCCTAGGAATCGTCAGAGTGCCATATGGTGTTACAGTGCACTTAAATCATCGATTGAGTTTGAAATAAACTCCCGTCGTGTTGATAATCTTCAATGAATATAATAAATCAACCTACTTACTCATCTTAAATGATTGTAGGATTGATTGACAAGCGCCCAATTACAATTTAAGATCGCTATAATATCTGACGCTTTTCATGAAAATTATCTGAATTATGTATTTATTCTCGTAATTTACACTTGTTTCACAAAGTGGATCATTTTATGACGAATGCTTCTATTAACCGAATCAATTTCCAACAGGTACTATTAAAGAGCCGTAATGATTTGGACAAAGCATATTTCTACAATCCAATGAGATCGGCAATAGGAAACAGCATTTTCCTGACCAGGTAGGTCGTATCAATAATTTCGGGTATGGTCAATCTAATTTACCGGTGAAGGAAGGCAGACTTAATAATCAGCTAGGCTAATACCCAGGGCCAAGGCACCACCTTAGGCCTAAGTCATTGAGCGACTTTTAAAGCCTTCAATTCAGGTAGCCTGGTTACAATGCGTAGGAAGGTGGTGGCAAGCCCTTCATGCCACGCGAGCAAACAGCTCCCTACACTTACTATTACCGTTAACCTTAACAAGTTTTTGTTGGGCTCGTTGTGCCTTGAGGAAATTGATTCTCTTGAATGAGCAGCTGACTGTCTTTACCTTAACTAAAAATAGTATTATCTTAAACTATCCTAACCAAAATTAAAATAGACCACGGTAGGATGACAAAATTTAGAGCCAATGTAATTGCTAATTAAGTTTAGTTAATTTAATACACAGCAATTAAAAACCATTCGGAAGTTCCTGTAGAAACGTCCACAGAAATTGCTTAACTCCCTTTTTTTCCTTTTTCACGCAGAGGAGACGAATCTTACTTCAAAAGAAGGAAATTAATGGGAAACATCTTTTTAAATAAAAACATGAAAGCGCACAACGAAAACTTGTCGTTTCACGCCAATTGCGTGATCAACGAACTGAAGAAGTTAGACGACACGTCCAAAGTCGACATAAGCCATCTCGTCACGAAATACGCGTTCAACGTTATCATAGGTATGTCCGTTTTCACTAAAGCGACTTATGAATAAAACCGTTGAATACGCTATTTAAAAGACACACGCACGCTTGCCGACAAGGGTGGTACGTTTTAGTGATTCACGAGAGGTGGCTCTCAAAGTTCATTATAATCTTATCAAATCTTTCTTAAATTCTGGTAATTTAATCTGCTTAAATAATGATATTCCAATATAATGAAACAGATTGCAGCGCCATATTTTGTGGGTATTGTTGCCTCGTGGAACCTAGCAGCCAGAATTGAAGAACTAAAATACCACAAATAAAATAAGATTTCCGAGTGCACGAACTTTTATATTAACCTAGGCAATGGTAAGACCTATATCACTATGAAATGAGGCAAGAGGTGACTTAATTGAAACGGTTTTGTGGACCTTCAACCAGAGATTCGGGGAGTCGCTGCGTTGAAGACACGACAAAAAATGCTTGCATCAGCGCCGCCCTGTGGCTGGAAGGAAGTGCGCCTTTCAAACCCAGCATTATAGACCCACAAATTTGAAACGTGTTTTGCTCTCAGAAACAAACGTTTCATTCACGTTTAATTCCTAAAAAAATTTAAAATGCCCGGAACTTACAGGGATTGACTAAGTGGCTGGTGGTCCTCGACCTGGCGGCAGCCAGGGGCCTCGAATCTCCAAGGGGTCCTAAGCTGGAGAAATTCTTTTTTAAAAACTGCGACAATAGAAAAGCTAAAAACGCAATGTTTTATATTATTCCCAATTCTACATGTAAACGCAAAAACCATAAGGGGCCAGATATTTCTACCGCCAGGGGCCTCCAATCGGCTTAATCCGCCTCTGGGAACCTATTGATTCGCATTTTTTTTGAAATCTTTGTTCAAATAATAAGAACAGTGTGATATAATTACGATATGTGACTGATAATATTACGGTTTGTCCTAATTTAGATCTGTGCTTTAGCTTCAATAACAAAGTTACCGACGAAAACAAAGCACTGACCTTGGAGGCGGTTGAAAGGTGAGCTCATTATGTTAATAACATTATTAATTTAACTGCAACAATGAATTAGACCACGGTCACATGAGATTATTAAATTACGTATAAAATAAATAAAATCAGGAGATAATGGTTTTTCTGCGCAGCTAAGGAAAATTTCCAAATATTATAGAAGATCAAGTTGTTATACTATTTCAGATGGTTATTAATAAATGTTAAATAATACTGAGTGTGGTTAAGACCTGCAGCTTTAAGCAATAACTATTTCTCTATTTGTTTTCATTATTCGTTAATTTAAAGGCTAATTGATATTATGGGAGACAGACTGTTCATGCCATGGCTACATTGCGATGCGATTTTTTTCTTGACTGAAATGGGGAAAGAATTTAAAAGACTTCTGGTTTCGGTTTTCGATTTGGCCAAGGTACGTGGATAATTTATGTTTGGTTTTTCATCAAAATGGCCATTTGTTCAACTGTTTTTTTTTCTGTCAGGAACTTTGCCTTAAATTTGAAAATTCCGATGACCCCAGTTGGGAGAAAAACAATGCTCCAAGTGTTTTGGAGATAATTAACACTCATCCTGATAAATCTAAGAACTGGCACTCGATTGAAGAAATTACGCAAGATGTGATAACAGTGATATTTGCCGTGAGTTTAAAATTCAAATTCTGAATTCTAAGAATCCCTCCTTAGTAACTAGTAATTTACCGTCCGTGGAAGGAAGTGTGAAGAAGGAAATTTTGTAAGAATTTGTATTTGTCGCTTCACGTCTAGGCGAGGATTTACACGAAAACAGCATTTTGATCCTCTGGAGTTTGTCAAAATGGTCCAGTGTCCCTTATAATTTTATTCAACATGCTTTACAAATTCTACGAAAAAAAATAATAACTAATTTTTAATTTCGTGGAAAATCCTTATTAATACCGAATTCTCACCGAAAAATCAAAAATTCACGAAAACATCCCGCAATGATTTTTTTTAAATAAATCCTGAATTTTATCCGTTGAAAGTTTCCACAAATGCACCAATAGGTATTTGGCAGTATGACGTCACGCCTTACTTTTCTCCAAGGCCTCTATGCTGATATTATTTTTTTTATATTTGAAAAAAATAGGTGACCTATTATTTACCCCAGGCATCCAAGTACCTATTGCCGACAAAATACATTAAAACCAAGTTAAAAATTCAGAACTCCACTAATTTCTCGAAATAAATCCATAAATACACGAAAATTCAAATCCAAGTTCAATATCCACAAATCAAATATAAAAATTAGTTAATCCCCACAAATTTACAAACCCGTAGATATTTTTAAAATACAGTTGGATTTCTCAAAAATTTACAATTCCCGAACTTTTTCTTCTGAATGTCCGACTACCCAGCAAACACAAACACGTCCTATGGACATCCGATAGACGTCACACTCGGATCTTGCCTTCGTCCGTAGGACATCCCAAAATCTGGGGTTGACGTCGGTTGGACGTTAAAGGACGTCCAAATGTCCGGTTTGTCTATAGCCGTAGTACGTCCCGGGGACGAGTTTTCGGACGTCCAACGGCGATTACGGCGGTCGTCCCCTGGATGTCTTTCTATAAAACCTAGAGATGTCTTTAGGCCTTTAATTTGGTTCAATCATGGCTCAATAGGGATGAAACGAGGACGTTCATTGGATATCGTATTCCGAACAAATAATTTAAAAAGCCAAACTTGATATTAAAATTTTATTCAAAACATTAAAATAGAAGATAATGGAAAAAATCCAGCAACAAGTGTACAATTTGATTGTAATAACACGAACTCTGCAAGTATTAGCAGTTAACATATAAATTACAAAACAAATAAAGTTATTTAATTTTTATATAACAAAATAAATTTCGAACTAAACTATTAAAAAATTAAATAACCTTCCTTATACAAATGTAAAAAAAAACAATAAAATTAATTTTTAAATCAGAAGCAAAATAAAACTAAGCCATTTAATACTATTCCTTAAAAAAATTAAGACTATCGGATGAAAAATGTACTCTAGAAATTACTGTTTCTCGAAGCTTAATTTTAATATCTATCCAAATCTTACTTTTGGAAGTACAATTTAACTATATAAAATATCCCAGTATAAAATAAAGCTTTAGGCGAACCGTTCAGTGAGAGTAATGAATAATAAACTTAAAAAGTTAAATTGAAACATGTACAGGTCCAAAATGAACTTTAAAAACAGCGAACCTTCCTTAACATTCGGAGAATACACTGCAAATTTTACTTTTGGAAATACAAATTCACTTAACTATTCACGGAACACATTTGAGCTATAAGTCTACCATTCAGTGAGAGTGAAGATGAATACTCCATAAAGGTAACGAGTCAAAATAGACTTTGATCAAACATATTTTCTTCCTACCTCTGTAAAAGACACATTAAAAAAATCTAATTAAAATCATTAAAAAAATCAAACAGTTTTTTAATAAAATACTTACTCTTATGATATATTATCAGCGATACTAGAGATTACTATGTTATAATCTTTAACGTTTGTGTAGAACGCATTATGGACTTTATGGTGACTGATTCCAAACTATTGAGTAATGGCGTCGTACAAAAGAAACTACAATCTGGGCTACCAGATATTTTAAAAGGACTTTAGCGCGGCCAACTTAGATCAGCTTTTTCGCAGTAATTGGCTGTGATTGTAGAAATAATTCATCAAATGAAAATAATGGAAATAAAAATTAAGAAAAAAATAATATAAAAAAATATAAAAATTAAGAACAGATAAAATTAATTAAATAATTAAGTAGTTTTGATTTAACACGTAATTTCATTAATTCACGTTAAATAAACTCGTAAATTTAAATAATAATATTCATAATAAAAATAATATTTTGTGGTTCATTAATCATTATCAGCTCAAATACAAATACAGGTGAAACAAATTAAAATTAATTGCTGATAAACGCGCCTCTAGATAGCAAAGATGGACGAAACATTTCGGACGAATAGTGGAGATCCATGTGACGTTGATTGGGCTGAATATCGGATGTCGTGAAATTGGTACTACGCGGACTAAAATGGGACGTACGTTATTCGTCCCGTAGGACGAATTTTGGACGGGACCAAGCTGGGCTCTATGGACCATGCTGGGACGTCCCAAGGACGATTTGTGTTTGCTGGGTAGTCGATAAGAGCGATCAATCTTAAAAATATTAGCTTTTCAACTATGTGGATTAAGGTTTCTCTTTAGATTACTAGTATATATTACCATGTAACGTTAATAGTTAGTGTAGGGAGCTGTTAGCTCGATGGCAAGGCATGCAGGGCTTGCCACCACCCTCCTACGCATTGTAGCCCGGTCACCTGAAATCATGGCTTCAAAAGTCGCTTGGCTACTTAGGCCTAAGGTGGTTCCTTGGGTTTTAGCCTAGCTGTTTATTATATATTATAATTATTATTATATCAGAAGACCCATTTTTAGACGGATATCATTTTCACTTAGAGAAAACTTAAGCTGTGGCTGTCCATTTAGTACAGTTTCCATTGTTATTTTGTTGAGAAAATTGAATTATTTTATTTATTGAAATTTTATTTGATATAAACAGGGCTACGACACAAACCGAAACATTATAGAGTGGGTACTATTTCTGGTCGGCCACAATCGCAGAGTTCAAGAAAAAATTCAGCAAGAATTAGACGACGTCTTGGGACCTTTTAATGTTTCTAATGAAAGTCTCACCTGGGAAAATATCTCCAAATTAAAATATCTGAAATGCGTAATAAAGGTTTGTTCGTTAAAAACGTGGCATTTCGGGGATAAAATTCCATTTCAATAACCCACGAGTAGAATTGAACTGGCGACGTTTTAGGTAGGTGGGCGTAGTACCCATGATGCCTTACTTTTATATTAATCAAGCCAACGAGGATGATATAGGCTGACTAACTCAACCCCTTAACCCCCTTATCAATTGGACTTTAATTACAAACCACGGCCCCCTTAAAAAAGCAAACCGTAGGATTATGCCCACCTGTCCACGTGGCCAGTCCGTCCTTGCGCACGAGCACGCGTAATAAATATTTCTATAATTTTGAAGGAGGTGATGAGACTTTTCCCTTCTGTGCCTCTTATTGCCAGAGAACTGAGCAGTGACTTGGAAATAAGTAAGAGATTCAATAAACTTTTTTTTAACTTTAATTGTTTAAGGCAGTGATAGAAAATAAATCCGTTTAAAAACTGTAAAAAAAAATGACAGTGTGTATTGTGTTAGTTTTTTCAACATTTTTCGAAATTTGTTTGTTAATCATGAGTGTTACTTGGTAAGGTACGCATTGACATGATTAAGTCAAATGTTTTCTTTATTCTTTTTGTTGGTGGCTTTCTTAAAATACGTCAACATTTTTATGAAAGTGTATATTTCATTTCTTATGTCATCTACCCATAAAAATCATAAAATTCAATGTAAAAATATACGGATATCGTTTTAAAGATTTAAGGCTTTACAATCATTTCAGAAACTACATTAAATGCTTACTCAATTTTTCAGATGGAAAGAATATCCCAAAAGGAACAACTGTGGGTGTCTTGGTTTCATTCATTCATAGGAACGAACGGCACTTCGAGAACCCCGATTTGTTCCTGCCAGAGAGATTCGAATCCGACGGCATCCACCCGTACGCCTTCATTCCCTTCTCTTCTGGACTTAGAAACTGCTTCGGTTAGAATTTTTCCTTAAATACCTTCTACCGTAAAAAGAGTTTCATAAGCCCACGAAACAAATAAGTGAGTTAGTTTTGGTTTAATTTCCAAACGTACCACGCCACCTCGAGTATGGGGTTAGATTCCGTGTGCTTTCTCTTTCATGATCCGTGAAAGAACGGGACGTCAGTAATAAGGGACTGTTCATAATAGACGAAGCCGTTGGAGATCGCATTTCCAATATGTAAAATCAACTGGAAAAGTTTTGTCAGGGCGCGTAGTAAGGAAAGGAACACCGGATTGATTGATATTTAAGCATGCGCTGTCACCAAAAAATAAATACAAGTGGTAGACATAAATTACTATACCTAAGTACGCTAGCCGTTACATTTCGGAAATAAATCCTTGTCAAAAGACATGTTTAACTATGCATTTAGCTCCTACTTTCAACTAGTTTGATTAGAATATTAATGAAGGTGAAAAACGGCAGAATTGACCTATAAATTTTTCCTACCCTCAAATTCAAAACAAAATTTTACTATATTTCAAATAATAAATTTAAATTTAAAAAAATTCCCAATCATCTTCTACATTAACCTAATGACCACAAGAAGAATTTTATCGAAAAATAATTATTAGAGGTACCTCGTTTTGGAAATGAAGTAGCGAAACGTTAACACGTCATTTTAAATTAAGAATTACAGGTAATTCTGCTCGTTAAATTTGATACATTCACTGTAAAATGAACTGATTTATCTTTATCCCCAATTACAGAAAACGTTCTATTAAATTTACTGTGTGTTTAAGTGCTTAAAACAAATGTACACTCTACTGTTTTTCATATGGTTTTAGATTTTTGCAGTTTTGGTTTGTGCTTGCAGAGATTCCAACATAAGATCGGTTTCTCCCTTGGGCTATCCTCGGACACTACCGCTATCCGTAGCACTAATGTACAACTATGTTGTGTGCCTATCTGTTTTACAATAGAATTTAACTAAAAATAATTTTATTGAAAAACACTGCAGTGTTTACTGAAGATATTTCTCTCTGCGTGTATCACAGATTTAAGAAGCTGATCTGTCAAATTTTAAGTTTAAAAAACAACAGTTCGTCAGTAAAGTTTTTCTGAGACCATAACATAATAAAACCGTTACACAGATTACAGAAGTAATCCTGTAATTTCTACAGAACACAGTAGAATTCACCAATTCCTTGGTAATATTTACTGACCTGTTTTATTTTATAAAAACGACTTTACTGCTTTTTAAAGAAAAACACTGTTAAAGCTCGGTACATTTCAATATTGTAAAAACAATTTGTAGGATGTAAAGAAATTTATCTCATTGTAAGCAATAATTCAAACCACGGGCCAATGTGTTTTATTGGGGGCGCAAGGGACAACGCTGAACGCAACTACACCAAATACCAACGGTACTGCCCAACGGTTTATTTAGTGTAGAGCAACAGGCTTTCATTGCAAAAATTGGTCGGGGCCTCCTGGTATTTTGGGTCAAATAGATAATTAATATTAATTAATATTCATAATTTTAGGAACGGTGTTCGCGTACAAGAGTATGATGACTATTTTGGCTCATATTTTGGGAAATTACAAGTTTAAGTCCATCGATCGAGAAGATTCCATGTTCACGAAAACAACAATCTTGCAGAGAGCGGATAAACCCATTCTTCTGGACATGGAACCCCGTTGTGCCTAAAAAAATAACATCTTCAATATCTTTTCAATATTAAAATATCCACAAAACTATAACACTATTGGCAAATGTAAAATATAATGTGTTTTACAATTTACTAACATTTCATTGATGTAAACTTTAAAAATTAACATCTAAATATCAAAATTAGTAATAATTATTTTTTATTCACATTTGTATTACGTTCAGTATTTTCATTGTTTTGATTATTAATTCATTAAAACTATTAAGAATATGCAGAACTAACTTTGATTTACATTTTGAAGGAAATTCTAGAACCGACGATCGTCCTATGTTTATTTTCATATACAAATTCTTTAAAACTCTCTAAATTCAAACCAACAATGTTTCAGCAGATCTGGAATGTTACGAAATCTCGATATTCATTCTTAGTAGATAATATAATTTCCCGTTTTTAGTTCCACATCGATATATATATATATATATATATATATATATATATATATATATATATATATATATATATATATATCGAAGCGGGACTATTGCTTTGGACGGAATGTCGCTAAGTGTTGTTTGTTTCTTTGTTTGTCATGGAAAGCGACGACACGGTAGATGGAGCTGCGAAAAATAATTTATATAATAATTTATATTTTAGGCGACACCGGGACTCGAACCCAAATTTCTGGCCGCGTAATTTCCAAAACCGACTCCTTTATCAAGCGAGCCACGCCATCCGCTTCGTAGTTCGTGCTTGAACTTTTAGCCTTGAACACTTTTATAGTTTGTAAAGTTGGTCCAGTTAATTTCCGCCCCCTCCAACCAAACCCCTTAAAGGGAGATTTCGAGTGGCGAAAAACACAAGTTGGTCTCATTCGATAGAACTCTTTGACGCGCACGCAGTGCCGTTAATTTCCGCCCCCTCAGACCAACCCCGTTAAAGGGAGAGTGACCGAAAAAAAAACAAGTTGGTCTCATTCGATAGAACTCTTTGACGCGCACGCAGTGCCGTTAATTTCCGCCCCCTCAGACCAACCCCGTTAAAGGGAGAGTGACCGAAAAAAAAACAAGTTAGTCTCATTCGATAGAACTCTTTGACGCGCACGCAGTGCCCTTAATTTCCGCCTTCTCCGGCCAACCCCCTTCAAGGGAGAGTGACCAAAAAACAAGTTGGTCTCATTCGATAGAACTCTTTGATTCGCACGCAGTGCCGCTAATTTCCGCCCCCCAACCAACCCCCTTAAAGGGAGAGTGACGGAAAAAAACAAGTTGGTCTCATTCGATAGAACCTTTTGACGCGCACAATAGAACTCTTTGATGCGCACGCAGTGCCATTAATTGCCGCCCCCTACATTCACGGTTCCACGAGAAAGCCGAATATTTCGATTTCTTATCTTAATATATTTCTAGCAAAACGAGTCAAACGACAGAACAAAGAATCAATTAAAATTACACGTGGAAAACGTCTAGCAAAGAAAGATAAAGGATATCAGGTAAACAGCTGGCTCGGGAATTTCTAATTTCACCCAATTAAGAATGATCTTTATCTCTTTGTAAATAAGCAATTCATGAACGTAAATATTAGACGGAAATAAAATTTAAAAATATTTTGATCTAAGGAGAAAATCTATTTTTTCAAGTTTTATTTTAAGTAGAGAGCAGGTTTTGCGGAAATTTCTTTAACGAAGAGCAGAAATGTAACGTTTACTCTCGAATTAGGTACTGATAATACGTTATTTAACAATTGAATGCGTTAATTGATTTTTTATTGTTTTAATTGTAGTACATCAAATGTATCTCATGTGTGTGTGTGTGTGTGTGTTCGCTCTACCCGGAGCACCGTACTACTTATTCTCCCCCCCCCTATTTGAAGTTTCCAATATTTCCCACAAATTTATTATGTTTAAAGAGGAACATTTAGCCTCGCCTGGTACCTTATCACAGTTTATTTATGGTTATCACAGCAAAATGATCACAGCGTTTTAAACTTTAAGGACCTTTCTTGATAATGGTTTAGTTTTCAATTTTTTGTATTTTTCCTTTCAGTCGGATGCGTCTTTAGCCTGATTATCTAGGAGACCTCTCAGAAATTTCTCCAGAAGGATTTGTCGTAGATCTTTACTGTCACGCAATAATACATTGTTGCATTCATTACACAACAATGGTTTTTTGAAGGAAGACAATATTTCTGGTACATAGGTTTCAAGCACTTGTACTCGAGGACACAAATGAAGGGAAAATTGCACAAAATCAGTTACTAGAGCCAATAACTTGATTAACATTCGAAAGGGGTAATTTAAATCTCCTCTATCTTCAGAATGAATCAAAGCGAATAATGGAGATTGGGTTTGCGGTTGCGTTATTCTCTCGGGGCAAAACGAACAGTCACTCCTCTCTTCAGCGTATTTTACAATATACCCTCCAACCATTGCAACCGAGCAATTTTTAATTGAGACTACTGAGCTTTCTGGAATTATGAAATTTTTAAATTAATTTTAGTTCAGACCAATATAGTTAATATACTAGTACCATTTGGACTCGTTTGTTATATTTCATTTAGGATATTTAGTAAGTGAACTGGCAATTTGATTGATGTCGAGGCCTTCGGTGTAAGGATTGGTGAAATATCCCCAAATCTCGTGTCATGATTAGTGGCAACTAGAAAGACAAGCAATAATTAATAACAGTTTAATTTTATCCAAAGTTAATGAGCATTACCATATGGGGTTGATATTGAACCATTTCCACAGTTTGACGAACTTGATGCTTTCAATATTCCAATTTCCAAATGGTGCTCAATACTTAAAGTGCAGGCGCGAACATCCATTTGGTCATTAAACCCACCACTGCTCCTTATATGGCTATACAATTCCTCTATTGGACCACAGTAGAAGGAAAGTGAGGGTATGACATCGATCCCAGGTTCAGGTTTAGGTTCGGGATCGAGATCCGGGATTTAAGGGGTGAAATGGGGGTAAAATCATCGAAAAGTCAATGTATTTAGGGTATTTCTCGCGACGATTTGTTTTCCCGTATATCAACATATTATGTCTCACGAGTATTTCTTAAAAAGAATATCTCGATCGCGTTTTATCGTACGAAATAAGTGGAAATGATGTAAGTTGTATGATACTTGATAACCTAGGCAGGAAGATAGCGCGCGCGTGCGCGGATTACCTGGGAGGCGCGGATTGCCCGGGCGCGCGGTTAATTTGAATTTAAAACATGGATTCCCTCTCCGAAATAATTCATGTACCCAAAATTGGACCGCAAGTTTTTTTTCTTTTTAGGGGAATCTCTATGGGAGTTTAACATTACAATAAAGCTAATAGGTCCAGTTTGGGGTACTTTTGGTCCGAAATGGGGTACATAGGGCCGAAAATGGTGACTTTGGTCGTTTTTAGGGTACTTTTGGTCTAATTTGGTTCATTTTTGGGTACATCAGAAAAGCAGTTGGAAAAACGAAGAGCCTTTTTTTTCCACCCATCTCCAAACTCCAAAAATTTATTGCTTTAATTTATTTATCGCTTCCGTAGGTATAAAATAAGATAAAAACCACTTACCTATATTTTAATTACGGTAAACTAAAAATACTTAATTAGTGTACTAAGTTACGTTTAAAAGAACCTTTTGTAACAATTCCAATATGTAAATATAGGTAAAAGGATTGAAAAAATACTTAAAGTAAGCGGTTTTACTGATAAACTCTAAAGGAATTTAACTTTGAAGGGTATCTTAGATTATTGTTTTTAATTTTATTCAAGTTGAAAACGTATTAAGAGTCCTTCAAAGTACTATAAAAGGATTTTATTTACGAACTAAATTCATATTTTCTTCAAACTTTCAATTCGCTTTTATTACTATTTAAATACGGTAAAATATAATTCTTATACACAAATATAGTCAGAAAGATACTATAAAACACTAAAATTAAAATTAAATTAAATTTGTGTGGATAAGATTTGTAAATATCATTTTGAAACTAATAACTTTCATGTGAGCTCTGTTATTGAGATTGTTATTCCAATAAAGCAATTCTTTGGGTAGTGGGGAGGTTTTCCGGGAATTTTCCCGCATACGAGTGCGTTTACCGCGTATATTTCCGTATAAGGGCGTTTTCCGCGTAGTTTTTCCGCGAATGAGCACGTTTTTCGACACACCAGCGCGTTTTCCGCATAGTTTTCCGAATTGGGGATCTTGTTTCTTGGTATGTTGATGAAAACTGAGAAAAATTTGGGATATACTGATAAAATATTATTCTCGTCACTGCTTATCGAATGTATAACACCTTTTAAGGAAAATAAATTTTTGAGACAAGGCTACCATCTATAGAAGCGTTTTACAGTTCATTTAAAAATCTATTTTTTTTTAAATCATCATCTCGTTCGTAATTGCCTTTCTATCTCTTCAATTTTAAAAGTATCATAATTAATTCTATATTTTTAACATTAACAAGTCTCCAAATTATACCAACTTTTAACCAATTTTCCCCAATTGTACTAATTTTTAACAGAATTTCCTAAATTATTCTAATTTTACCATAAGCCAACTTAATTTCAAAACTATTGTCTATTTATGAAAATTGAGTTTTGTACGAATTTTGAATCGTTTCATTTTTATCCCTAAAATGGGTGATTTGTAGGAAATTTATATTATTTTTATTGGCTTTACGATATTTCAAGTTAATTTATAAAATTTATAAATGAGTTTAATTAAATTAATAATTAAGTTTCGTTCGTATATTGAATCGGTATTTATTTATAATAATTTTTTCACCTAGATTCATTTTTTATCCCCCACACTCTCGATCCAGCTCCCTACTATACGTGTCCATTTATATTATCAAAATTGAACCGTCATGAATAATCCATATAAACGTAAAAGACGCGGGCGTCTTGAAGTCCAAGTTTCGTTTCCACTGAAATAGAAACAACAAGAGGAAAGGGTCTTTCTGGTGACCTAACTTTTAACATTGCTGGACGTTTTATATTTATGGTGTTCTGTTACTTATAGTCATATGGATTTCCATTCATTCGAGGAAGTTAGTGAAATAGTGGAAGAGTATAATAGGACGTGGTTAGATATGCAAGAAATAAAAGAACATTTGGACGAAATAAAAAGGCATTTAAAAAAGTGAGAATTTAAGTTAGAAGAAGCTTGTCAAAGGGATATTGTACTGAGAAATAAAGTTAAAGATATAAAAACAAATACAATTGGATTGAAAATATTGCAAGATAGTTGGAAGGGAGCAGAGAAGTAAAGGGATAATATTGTATGTCATTGATTGGCTTAAGACCTGTTAAATAAAATATAAAATAAAATATGAAATAAAATAAAATATAAAATAAAATATGAAATAAAATAAAATATAACATAAAATGAAATAAATAAAAAAAATATAAAAATATAAAAATATTAAAATTACTAATTTTTAACAGAATTTCCTAAATTATTCTAATTTTTGCCATAAGCCAACTTAATTTTAAAACTATTGTCTATTTACGAAAATTGAGTTTTGTAGATATTTTGAATAGTTTCATTTTTATCCCTGGTTAAAAGTTATTATAATTGGGGATATTTTGTTAAAAGTTAGTATAATTTGCGAGATTCTTTTTAAAAAAACTGCATAGTTTTGGTTATTTTCAAACAAAAATAGAAAATTAAAGCCTGCTTTTTGATTTTGGATACCTCGGAGCTTAATAACAACGCTAATCACTTGCAGCTTGTAAAAAACAGTAACCTGAGATTAGAATTAAAATTTGCCAAACCGTTACCGGAGCCGATTTCCATTCTAATTTACGCTGAGTTTCTTTAAGTATTTTTTCAATCCTTATACCTATATTTACATATTGGAATTGTTACAAAAGGTTCTTTTAAACGTAACTTAGTACATTAATTTATTTTGGAAGTTCAAAACGTATTAAGAGCCCTTCAAAGTACTATAAAAGGATTTAATTTACAAACTAAATTAATATTTTCTTCAAACTTTCAATTCGTTATAATTTGAATTTAAATGAAAACATCATGGATTATAGGTGCGTAATCTACTATTAGACCGAACGGATTAAAAAATACTTAAAGTAAGTGGTTTTACTGATAAACTCTAAAGGAATTTAACTTTAAAGGGTATCTTAGATTATTGTTTTTAATTTTATTCAAGTTCAAAACGTATAAAGAGTCCTTCAAAGTACTATAAAAGGATTTAATTTACAAACTAAATTAATATTTTCTTCAAACTTTCAATTCGTTATAATTTGAATTTAAATGTAAACATCATGGATTGTAGGTGCGTAATCTACTATTAGACCGAACGGATTTAAAAATACTTAAAGTAAGTGGTTTTACTGATAAACTCTAAAGGAATTTAACTTTAAAGGGTATCTTAGATTATTGTTTTTAATTTTATTCAAGTTCAAAACGTATAAAGAGTCCTTCAAAGTACTTTAAAAGGATTTAATTTTCGTACTAAATCCATATTTTTTTTCAAACTTAGAAGTTAGTTTGTATGAAATACTTACTAATACCTGAAAAATGAACTTTAGAGTGGATAAGATTTGTAAATATCATTTGAAACTAATAATTTTCACGCTTTATTTAAGTCAAGCAATTACATTTTTAAAAATGAAAGAAGTTAAACAATATATCAAGGTATTACACTCAGGTAAAAAAAAATAAATGCATTATGTTTTTATATTTCTTTCTTAATTACAGTGATGCTTAAAAGCAAACCTCAAATCTAGAAAACAAAGTTTTTTTTTTTAAAAAGGGATAAATTTATTTAAATAGATGCTTTGGTGACATCTAACGCCGGCAATGGAAAATAATAAACGAAATACTAAAAGTATCATGTGTTATTAAAATTTTAATTGCTATATTATATTTATGGTATGTACTTGAACCCATTATGGTATTTGAAATAGCTTAATATATGAAGAAAGTAAACATATTTTTTAAAGCATAGAAAACGTTATTATTTTTATAATTTATTAATTAACTATTAATATGGTTACATTATTTACATAGGGTTCTTAGTTAAAAAGATCCAAGTACCTTTAAAGCTCACCAATACATAAATGTAATATTTAGTTGCATAAGGTTATCGGTATTTATATTATCAATAAACACAAAAATACAAAACCTGATACATTAAATTATGCATTTGTACTTTAAACAATACCTGCATTTGAAATTATATAGCATAAAAACCCACAGCTTATAAATAAAATTACATCAAGGTTTTCAAATCAGTATTATCAGTTAAAAGAATTAAATTATTTGCATTGCGTTTTATATTCTTCAATTTTGTTGAAATCCATACGGTAATAAGGATCAAAACGCAATAATATAAAAAGTTCTGCAAAACTAATCCTTTATCGAAAAGTCATCTTAGTATTGTTGCTATTACAGTATGAACAAAACGATAACCAAAACTAAATCCTATTCCCCATTTTTCTTTCTTATGGTGAAGGACGAGGTTTTTCTTATAGCATTTACGGATGGAGGTTCAAAAGAAATCTGGAAAATTCGTTCGCTATGTCATTTTCTGTTCAGCTGTAGAACGAATAATCGTAATCTTATCATTTCAGGGTAATTAAAGCAAATTTAAGCTGTACCACACGGTCTTCGCTCCGATAAACGAAGGTATGCTCTATCCAAATGCATACAGATGGAAATTAAATTAAAAACAAATTAGATACGCAGACAGAATAATATAGGCACGCTGCTTAAATCGTTTATAATATTTGATAAAAAGTACACTGGTTGTTTGCGAAAACATCTGCCACCTTTAATTACTATAAATATTATTTATTAAACAGATATTAAAAACATTATTATTTATTTTAATTTTCTATTCAGAACTGTTTTATATACAACTTACTTATCTCTTATTCATAGTTTCATACCTTTGGAAAAATTATAAATATTGTAAATTCGTGCAGAATTTATCTCCAAATGGCTATGGACAGATTAATTTACAAACTAAATTAATATTTTCTTCAATAAATTAACTTGAAATATCGTAAAGCCGATAAAAATTATATAAATTTATTACAAATCGCCCATTTTAGAGATAAAACGATTCAAAATATCTACAAAACTTAATTTTCATAAATAGACAATAGTTTTAAAATTAAGTTGGCTTATGGTAAAAATTAGAATAATTTAGGAAATTCTGTTAAAAATTAGTAATTTTAATATTTTAATATTTTTTTTATATTTTATTTCATTTTATTTTATTTTATTTCATTTTATTTTATATTTTATTTTATTTCATATTTTATTTTATATTTTATTTTATTTCATATTTTATTTTATATTTTATTTAACAGGTCTTAAGCCAATCAATGACATACAATATTATCCCTTTACTTCTCTGCTCCCTTCCAACTATCTTGCAATATTTTCAATCCAATTGTATTTGTTTTTATATCTTTAACTTTATTTCTCAGTACAATTTCCCTTTGACAAGCTTCTTCTAACTTCAATTCTCACTTTTTTAAATGCTTTTTTATTTCGTCCAAATGTTCTTTTATTTCTTGCATATCTAACCACGTCCTATTATACTCTTCCACTATTTCACTAACTTCCTCGAATGAATGGAAATCCATATGACTATAAGTAACAGAACACCATAAATATAAAACGTCCAGAAATGTTAAAAGTTAGGTCACCAGAAAGACCCTTTCCTCTTGTTGTTTCTATTTCAGTGGAAACGAAACTTGGACTTCAAGACGCCCGCGTCTTTTACGTTTATATGGATTATTCATGACGGTTCAATTTTGATATTATAAATGGACACGTATAGTAGGGAGCTGGATCGAGAGTGTGGGGGATAAAAAATGAATCTAGGTGAAAAAATTATTATAAATAAATACCGATTCAATATACGAACGAAACTTAATTATTAATTTAATTAAACTCATTTATAAATTTTATAAATTAACTTGAAATATCGTAAAGCCAATAAAAATAATAGAAATTTCCTACAAATCACCCATTTTAGGGATAAAAATGAAACGATTCAAAATACGTACAAAACTCAATTTTCATAAATAGACAATAGTTTTGAAATTAAGTTGGCTTATGGTAAAATTAGAATAATTTAGGAAATTCTGTTAAAAATTAGTACAATT
Source organism: Leiobunum rupestre (assembly GCF_980474605.1). Taxonomy (NCBI): domain Eukaryota; kingdom Metazoa; phylum Arthropoda; class Arachnida; order Opiliones; family Sclerosomatidae; genus Leiobunum; species Leiobunum rupestre. Next base: position 68,851,938 of record NC_143389.1, on the reverse strand, counting down.
GGGGAAAATTGGTTAAAAGTTGGTATAATTTGGAGACTTGTTAATGTTAAAAATATAGAATTAATTATGATACTTTTAAAATTGAAGAGATAGAAAGGCAATTACGAACGAGATGATGATTTAAAAAAAAAATAGATTTTTAAATGAACTGTAAAACGCTTCTATAGATGGTAGCCTTGTCTCAAAAATTTATTTTCCTTAAAAGGTGTTATACATTCGATAAGCAGTGACGAGAATTCCCGTCAATAAGAGTAATATTTTATCAGTATATCCCAAATTTTTCTCAGTTTTCATCAACATACCAAGAAACAAGATCCCCAATTCGGAAAACTATGCGGAAAACGCGCTGGTGTGTCGAAAAACGTGCTCATTCGCGGAAAAACTACGCGGAAAACGCCCTTATACGGAAATATACGCAGTAAACGCACTCGTATGCGGAAAAATTCCCGGAAAACCTCCCCACTACCCAAAGAATTGCTTTATTGGAATAACAATCTCAATAACAGAGCTCACATGAAAGTTATTAGTTTCAAAATGATATTTACAAATCTTATCCACACAAATTTAATTTAATTTTAATTTTAGTGTTTTATAGTATCTTTCTGACTATATTTGTGTATAAGAATTATATTTTACCGTATTTAAATAGTAATAAAAGCGAATTGAAAGTTTGAAGAAAATATGAATTTAGTTCGTAAATAAAATCCTTTTATAGTACTTTGAAGGACTCTTAATACGTTTTCAACTTGAATAAAATTAAAAACAATAATCTAAGATACCCTTCAAAGTTAAATTCCTTTAGAGTTTATCAGTAAAACCGCTTACTTTAAGTATTTTTTCAATCCTTTTACCTATATTTACATATTGGAATTGTTACAAAAGGTTCTTTTAAACGTAACTTAGTACACTAATTAAGTATTTTTAGTTTACCGTAATTAAAATATAGGTAAGTGGTTTTTATCTTATTTTATACCTACGGAAGCGATAAATAAATTAAAGCAATAAATTTTTGGAGTTTGGAGATGGGTGAAAAAAAAAGGCTCTTCGTTTTTCCAACTGCTTTTCTGATGTACCCAAAAATGAACCAAATTAGACCAAAAGTACCCTAAAAACGACCAAAGTCACCATTTTCGGCCCTATGTACCCCATTTCGGACCAAAAGTACCCCAAACTAGACCTATTAGCTTTATTGTAATGTTAAACTCCCATAGAGATTCCCCTAAAAAGAAAAAAAACTTGCGGTCCAATTTTGGGTACATGAATTATTTCGGAGAGGGAATCCATGTTTTAAATTCAAATTAACCGCGCGCCCGGGCAATCCGCGCCTCCCAGGTAATCCACGCACGCGCGCGCTATCTTTCTGCCTAGGTTATCAAGTATCATACAACTTACATCATTTCCACTTATTTCGTACGATAAAACGCGATCGAGATATTCTTTTTAAGAAATACTCGTGAGATTGGTTCAAGTTCCAAGCGTACTACAATGATATTAAAATGAAGTTTAAAAATATTTCCATTCTACTTTAACAACGAATATTCCATGACGTCAAAATTTTTACATAATTTCAACTAATTCCGTACGATAACACTTGATAAGATATACGTTCAAGTATCTTTCGAGATAAGCGTAGATAAATTAACAAGTTGGCCTGGACATAATATGTTGATATACCGGAAAACAGATCGTCGCGAGAAATACCCTAAATACATTGACTTTTCGATGATTTTACCCCCATTTCACCCCTTAAATCCCGGATCTCGATCCCGAACCTGAACCTGAACCTGGGATCGATGTCATACCCTCACTTTCCTTCTACTGACCACTAGACAGTTTTCTTGTAAATACATAATGAAATCCGTTATCTAGTAAGTACTTGACCAGTGACACAGTGGATTTAGTGGTCACTAACAGAGCTTCGTAAGTTTCATCGGTGAAACAGTCTGATTTGTCATACGCTGTAGCCTTTGTCTGTATTGCTTCTATAAAAGGCAGAAACTCCTCAGTTAGCCATAGAAGCCTTTCATCGTCTATAGACTCAAATGGGAGTTTATTTTCATTTCTCATGTGGATGGCGTATGTTTTGTTGTGAATATCATGCAACTCGAACCATTTACGGACCATCTCCATATAATATATAGTACACTCCAAATCAGCTTTATCTTCATGCTTACAAATATTAAGCTTTAAGATTGTTTTTAAGGCGGCTGTCATTGGAAGTGAGAACAGAAGAACTGCTCTTTTCACATTCATTTTTTCGAAACTTGAAGGGTATACCATTTATCTTGTGAGAAATCTAACTGGTTTCATAAGTGCTTTAATCTGAGCATGGTAAATGTCCGTAACGAACATAGGATTAATCAAAAGCCCAATATATACCATGATTCTGTCAAGAAATTGATTCCTTAAATTTTTTACCAGGTCGCTTTGATCAATTGCAATGTAAAATTTTCGGTCAGGGTCCAAGGGGTGTACATCTTTCTTCGTGGTTTAATTGTCCATCAATAGATAGCTTTTTAAACGCTTTAGTATTCTCTTGGCATTATCCGATACAACCCGGACTACTACAAATCAACTGTCTTCAACTGTTTTAATTATGTCTAAAATGATTTTGTGAAAGTCATCTGCTGATAGATTACTGGTAAAAAAGTAAGCCTCTGGAAGCCTAAACCTTGTTGAGAGGCCCTGAAATAAGAAACACAGCAAATGCGTAGCAAGCTGCATGGTCACCTATTCCATCCTTTTCTGATGGGGTTGTTTCCCCAAAATATCTATCCATATTTGGGTCATACATTAACTTTGGCTTGATGGACATTTCATCATGAATAAGTGATCCTAATTTTTCATTTGGGTGTGTTAATTTGGAACATTCAGCAATGAGACTGTCTTTAGCATTTGGGGTTATTCCATCAGCACCAGTTGAGTAGCCAAGAAACTTTCTTAGAGTTGTTCTTTCGGGTAAATGTAAAATGTTTAAATATCGCATGAAATTATATGTTGCAGCCGACTTCTTAAAAATTTGACAACATATTTTCGAAGTAGAATGTTGGTAGGGTAAAGAGCGTTTACCGTAAGCAATTACTTGCTCAATCAGAAAATTGCCTTGTACATCACTATCCCTCATAATTTTTCTTAGTTGAACATATTCTTTTCTCATAATTTCTTCTTTTTGGTCCTTAATTGTTTCTCTTAAGCTTGCTATAATTTTTGCTGAGATTCCACTTGCTTTCTTAATTTATAATTGTCCCTAATATATTTGCGATCCAAGGTGGCATACCGGGACTTTCGTACAATAGGTGAAGCTTGAGTTGTAGCATCTCTCCATATAATCAAAGTGGCACCATCGACTAATGGAGTAGGTGCGACTTGAGGACTAGCTGCGACTTGAGGACTAGCTGCGACTTGAGGACTAGCTGAATTTGTATTATTGCACTGCTTCTCTTTAACTAAATTTAAATCTTCCTCATTAATTGTATTTAGCGTTTTGAAAAGAGCCTTTTTTAGTATTTCTCTTGCTTGAAGAACAGGGGTGACTGGTACAATATTCTTGGGAGTATTTCGTATTGGGGAAAGAGGAATTCTTTTTTCGAAAGAGTCTTTAAGAGTTTTTTGAGGTTGTATAATGGAAGTATCTAATTCATTAGATGAAAGGTGAGGTAGAGCATAGACTAATAATCTTTTTTGACGTGTTAATACACTAAAATCTAATAATTTGAAGTGTTTGCTACAAATCTTAGCATTTTCTTTACTACCCGGGTAGCAAAGGCAACGCTTGAGATTGGTAGATTTATCGTATTCAAGTAGTTATAACGTTACAAGGTTTTTAATCTACGATCTTATTACGTTGATAAATAAGGTACACATCTACCACTTCTTAACTTAAAATATTTATGTAAGTATCTACGTAGTATTATCGTTTATTTTTAATTTAGTTAGCGGGTATTTTGCTTCTAAATTTAATCGGTATAAAATCAACGTTAGTTTGTCGTTATCCAGTACACTACAATTATATCCTAAGAATTTTTTTAAAACGTTAAAGTACTGGTTTTAAAACGTAGCCAACGATTATTTTTAAACTTCTAAAAATTATCATCCTAGACCCATGGACTAATTAATCATGCTAGAGCTGACTATTGTACCCAATTATTATTGCATTTCGTTCCTTATAAACTTCGCCTGAAAACTAATCATTTTAATGAATTACTTGATATTTGCAATAAGTATCATTTTTAAACCTATTGACATGAATTTTAAATTTTAATAGAAGTAAAAGTCTTTAACAAGTCTTTAACTACTAATATTCACGAAAATATTAACATCCGTGCTGTTACCATGCATGCCTTTCGCTTTCAAATATTTAAATATAATTTTTTTTTATGTGCACGAAACAGTTCCATGGTTTTGCTTCTAACCTACGTACTGCCATTGCCAGTGTAGCAGTTGGCTGTTTACGTACTATAACGATTTCAACCAATTTCGTTCAGAAAACGAGGAATGTCAGCCGAAGAAAACTGTTAAATTTCCGTAATTTTTGGTTTAAATATACACGACAGACAAAAGTCGCCCTAATTTCTAGTTTGAAAACCCCGGGTTTGAACTACAGACCGTAACCCTGGCGCCATCTATAGTTCAAACCAGGTAAATTATTCAAGGTCAAGAAAGACCACCAGCGTTTATCAATCCCCCCCCTTATTCTCTTTAATTAATTTTTAAGTCAACACGGGGGCGATATATAAAGCCGTGCCGGTTTTATTAGATATTAGAATTAAGTTTGATAAAGTCTCGAGAGGCTGGCTGACTGCCGAGCGGGACCAGTAAGAGAGAGCCCGGGGCTACAAGCACAGTAGAGTCGCTGATGTGTTTCAAGTGTGATTTATAAACTGTAATACCAGTGTTGTGTTGGTGCGCGGACGAAGTAATCAAGACGAAACTTGAAGACAAATGTAAGATTTATTTCAATTACTTCCGTACAATTTCTAGATAATTGGACTTGTAGGTCAAAGATATATTAGTAATTAAGTAATTATCCAAGTCGGGTATTAAAGCTTAAATTGGTGATAACCTTTATTGTAGTTAAGGTCTAAAGACCAAATAAAAGCTCTTATTTTCATTGAACCTTGGACTGTGTTGTTTTTCGCTCATCTCCACAATTCATCAGCACGGTTATCCCGAATAATATAAATTTCGATGTAACGGCAGACAAGTACAGTCTCGTTTAATTTATTTGCGCGGGAGTGGCGAATTTTAAGAACTGTAGATCCCTCCTACAAAAATCGGCACGATTTCTTTAAAATTTTCGCCCAAATCAAAAGCAGCCGTTATAGTACTCTCTGGTGGAGGTAGCGCCAGAGAAAGTAACGGTTTTATCGAGCTTCACGGTTTAAATTAATCCATGACTGGAACATCGGACATTGCAAAATAGTAAGTAGAATTTCAAATATCATTATAATAAAGAAATTAAAGACAGTAATGAGGCCATTGATATTATGTAGATATATTTTTGGCATGAACAATTGACCTAGGCTTAATGTATGGCGCAATTTAAAAATTTTAGCACAGTGCCAAAATTTTAAACCATGGCTGATGTACTACATCAGCCATGGTTTAAGATTAATATTTAGTCTTATAAATCAAATAGCAAGGTTAAACTATGTTATACCTTTTTCACTTCTTATTTATCATAATATCTTATTTTTCAAATATGACCTTCAATCTACTTAAACCAAGGCCAATATTTGGACAATTCTAAGTTTACCTTAACTTCGAAATAACTTTACCCAAGTCTCAATAGCAGTGTTATCATGTAATAATAATGTGGTTAAATATTGTTTCGGTTCCATTCTGGGCAAAAAAAATTATATTTTTAAGTTACCACATTGAAGGAATCTTCAGTGTTTGCAGAGTGAATTATAAAGGAAGTGTTATCTAAATATATTTTAAAAGTGTCTTAATTAGTCTGTGTTCACTTGTTGAGTATGGAAATAGGTGAAAATTTTCAATTTGGCCAAGCTTTAAAAATTTTAGTTATAAAATTTTGGTTTTCACTCTATTTATTTATAAACTGAGGCTAATTTTTTTTTGCAATTCCAATTTAATCATCGCTATAAAAGAACCTCGCCTAAGTCTGATTGGCAGTGTAGGGTAATAATAAGGTAGTTAAATATTTTTGGAATTAAATAATTGTGATTCTGGGTACAAAATTTGCATATTTTAAAGTTCTCGCTTTGAAGGAACCTTCAGTGTTTGCAGAGTGAAATCTAAATTAAGTTGTATTTCAATATATTTTAAAAGTATCTTTAGTCTGTATTCATTCGTTAAGTGTGGAAACAGGTGAAAAATTCTATTTAAACAAGTTTTACCAGTTTTGAGTTTAAAATTTTGGTTGCCACTCCATTTTTTAACTGGAAATTTTTTTGGATTTCAATTTAACCATCGCTTAAAAATAACCTCGCCCAATGATTGGCTGTGTAGGGCAATATTAAGGTAGAAGTATTTTTGGTATGGAATAATAGTGATTCTGGATTTCTGGGTAAGAAATTTGAATATTTTAAAGTTCTTACCTTGAAGGAAGTGAAATCTAAAGGAAGTTTTATCTTAATTAGTGTTTCGTACGGGGACCACGACCCCGACCAGGGGCGGCTCCAGGGGGGGGGGGGCGGCTTGCCTCCCCCCAAAATAGTTAATATTTACGATGAGTATCATTTTAATACTTGTAAGAAATCAATACAGCTTACGGTTTACATGCCGTCACGGTCTCTTACGTGCAAGAGATACTGCAGCTAGAAAAGAGCTACGTAACGTATACCTGCGGAGATAAATTTGTCAGAGCTTTAACAGCGAAACTTCGACCGTCACCTATGTGCTAAAGTTCTTGCAGCTGCAGGCCGAGTCACTGACTCACTTCTGGAAAATCGAGACCCGTATTCGGAGATAAATTTGAAGGCCGCGGCAGCTGCAGCGCTTAACGGCGAGGCGTTGACGGCCGTTTCCATTCCTTCTTCTAGAGGAGGCAAGGGCGCGAGCCAGGCCATGGCCAACTTCGCGCGCTCACTACGCTCGCACCAGGCGGCCTACCCAAAAGATCAAAAATAGCGAAATTCGTTCTTTGCCGCTACGGAGGCGCTGGAGCCACCTCCGGACCTAACTATTAGCATATAATCGAATGGAACGATTATGGTTTTTCGTTACTTTAAGGAATTTATTGAAAACTATTCGATATATTCGTCGATGTCAGAGGTAGAATAAACCTTTTTCCATGATTTACAACCCTTTTAAAAATTTTCTAATTCATTTTTCCCGCCGAGATCGACTATTTCCAAAAGTGCCACCGCTCAGGCGCCAGTGAAAATCACGTGTTTAGAATGGAATGTAAACAAACCGACATGTGGAATTTTTCATCAAACGTTTTGGTTTGGATTTTAAACTATTTGATGGCAAGTAGATAAACAATTAAACTGATATTTAAAGTGATGCAACTAAAATTTTAGTGTAATGAGCATAAAAAATACTTTTAATATTTTCATGAAATAATTTGTTTGACGTAAAAGTTAATAATTGCATTTTTTCATTACATTTTAGAGACATATATAGTTGGAATAATAGTGATAATGAACGAAAACATGAATGAACATTGGTAAAAAAGTATGAATACTGGTAGAAATGAATGAACACTGGTAAATATGAATACTGTTAGATATGAATGAAAACTGGTAATTATGAATGGTAGATATGAAAGAATCCTGGAAAACAATGAAGTATCACTGTTGTATGGTGATCAAAATATGAAAATCCATAATGAAAATGAAAGACCTTTACATTTTCAGAAGTTTTCTCGATTGAGGTTTGTAAACTAGTTCCTTTACTTTCTCAAATCAAATTGGCCTAGTTATGTTATCAACTACGGGTGGTATTATTTTGTCACAGAAAAATTTGGCAGATATCGAGGCATGAGGGACATTAAAATTGCAATGCAAAATTGGACACCTGGTAAGTTTCGGCAACACGGGAGATTCAATATTTTCGCTAATTCTTGCTGATTCTCGAAAATAAGGAAGTGCTGCCTCAATGAAACATTACAAAATCCTTATTTGGGTAACTTATACCTCCTCTGTCGGATGTTTTAATAAAGTCTAAAAGTGTTGAATTTGAGAAGGGTCCGGAAATGTTTTCGAGACACAAGCTACAAAATTCAGCTTGCTCCATTTTCTGTACCACAAAACCAGCTACGTAAGCCAAACTTGCCAATTTTAAAGTGGTTCGTTGCGTGTCAGGCTCTGTACTCAACGCATTTGGTATCATATAAGTTGGATACTGTATAGCCACTCTACTCTAGAAGGTTGGGTAACGTGCCTTCGGAGGCCTTAGAGCGAACTATACAATAACTATCCTATTATAATAAGATACTAATATTTCTTAGATATTCCCACCAAGGGAAGAGAATGCAACCTGGCAGCCACTGGGGGAAAACTACAACTGACTAGCAGGCTAGCTGGGAGTTACCCACTCCCATACTAGTTTCTGACTGCTACTAACCACTGACTCTACAGCTCTGCCTCTATGCTCTTAAAAGCCCTATCTCTCTCTCTCTGCTACCTCCTTTTATACCATCTCCCACACTGGTGCCACCACCCACGCCCTTGGGAGTTAGGCCTAATAACATAAGGGTTTGGCCTACTAGCAATATGACTGCCACTGACCAGGTTGGCTACAACTGTGGGAATACCGTAGGTATTGCCGTTTTTTCCAGCGTTCGTAATTTAAGACCTTTACGGTAATCTGTTTCACAAAAATGTAAATTACATACAAATTATCCCGAGAGATATTTTCTAGCCACATGCCTCTCAACGCCCCATCAGAAGGAAATTCGTGGAAAGAAACTCCAGGTGTTTTGCCTTTTACAGATGGGTCATAGGGAACGCAACACGAAGGCATTTTTGGGTAATTTATACAAAAATTATTGATATGTAACAACTTTAAATAATATTTGAAAAATGAAATAAATATCTTTTTACATAAATCTAATATCATTCAGCATTAAGTAATTATCAAGTGTTCGAATTTCCCGCCGCGAAAATTGTTTTAAAAGACAACAAATCTAAAATCCAACAAGGCTTAACTATTCATACAAACTATTTAAAAATTACCTAAGTAATGAAGTATTTGAGGGGTTATTTATGGAAATTGAACTTTTAAGTTATAGCCTAAGTATAAAATAAATACAATTTTCTGATATTTAAATAATTTCCAGTACTATGTACTCATTATGGTCAAGTTTCGCGCCATAGAAAACCATGTTATTTATATCGTAAAAGGAGCCGACTTTAAGGTCCGGAAGTAGCGCTCCCGACGGCCGTCGAAGACACTAAAAACCAAACTTTTATTTCGCGCCAATACATGGATTTGAAATTCTTTGGGTAGGCCGCCTGGTGCGATCGTAGTGAGCGCGCGAAGTTGGCCATGGCCAGGCCAATGGAAAATGTACGATACATGTGTTATTTTTTGTTAAACTTCAGGAAATGCAATTGTTATTTATAGTTACAATTTATAACTACACAAAAACCTCGTTTTTGTCGCTGCTTCAACTTGTTTGGGTGCACGTCTGCGATTATGGTAAGTCACAAGTATCTTAGTGATAAAATTATTTTAGTAAGCCTATTTATGAAATTACGGTTGTAGTGCAACCGTTCAACGATGGCGTCGTAATTTTCGTCGAAACTAAACCTTTAAGGCCTATATATAAGGGACAAACGATAAGTTTTATGGGAACTTTAGAAAATCAAATGCAAGTGCTTTCTTATAAAAATATTCTAAAAATGTCTTAAAAGCTTTATAGAGTTTTATGGTTTTATAGAATGCCTATGATGCACTAATACCTACAGTGCCATGGGTGGACTCTCTTGACCTACATCAAGGCCCAGTATTCCTCTTTCCCCTACACCACTTTTCTAGTACTGTAAGTAGTATTACGGTGCATGGTTATACAAATCCACAAGTGTCTGTTTTTTATGTCTTGAAAAAAATCTACGACGGTACCCCCCCCCCCCCCCCAAATATTTGTCTGGAGCCGCCCCTGACCCTGACCCCGACCCCGACTGTCGCAAACTTAAAGTCGGGGTTTTCCCTTTTTTGGGGTTATGTTTTCGTAATGTAATTTTAAATTTTCGCACCGACGCACCCCGCTAAAATCCTAAAAATATAAAATAGGTAGGTTCCTCCTCTCCCTTTTTTCGTGGGCGACAATAGAATGATCCGAATGACCTTCGGCTGATGCCGCTGACGTAGTTCATGCTTGACGTCAACTTGAGACACTTTTTTAAGTTTTAGTTTCATAATTGCCGTTGTTTCGGGTTCTCTGTCTCAGCTAAGGAGTGTGGAGTTACAACGTTTGTAAATGACTTGAGAATTTATTAAACAAATTCCTTACTATTACCCTAAGTAACATAATAACAATAACTATGACACTTCAAATTGCTTTAATGCTAATTTTCTAACCGAACCTTTTTTCGGCAATCGGGACTGATACTCTCTTCAAGCTGTGACTTGGACTCGCGACTTACCGTTTTGGATGACTACGTTTTGATAAAAATTTAAGTCTAATATCGGAGAGCACGTTCTGGAGTCGCGAGGGGCTTTGGCTTTGTTTTGAAGCCAGCGTGCGAATCGCGCGTGATAAAAAAACATGAGCTCGTGGCGCCGAGAAAAACCTTTTTAATTTTATCATTTTAACCTAATATTCCGCCTATCTATCGGAAACCAGACATTTCGGCTTAGTGGAAGTCTCGCATATTTTAGACACTAGAGGGCTCTGTGCTGAGAAAACATCTTGATTACGCAATAACTATGAAAATCCGTTTGGTTTGTAAATCTCGTTAATTGTCATACTCATTGTTATGATGTTACTTATGCTATTACTAATAGGGAACTAACACTCCGTAGCTTTGGCTTTGGCCGCCATGTTGGGTAGAATTTTTTTTCAATAGGAAAAAGCATGCGACGTAGAACTGTTAGCTCCCTACAGTCCCTAGGCTCAGAGGCTGGCTTACACAAGATACACTATCTAATCTAAACCAGTAAAATTGGGGTATTTTTATAATTTTTCTATTTATAATAAATACAAAGAATTTTCCATCCCCGACCCCGACTTTTTTTCTGCGGGGTTAGACCCACCCCGACCCCGACTTTATTTTGACCCCGTACGAACACTATGTGTTATCTTTTTAAGTGTGGAAATAGGTAAAAGTTTTCAATTTAGCCAAGTTTTTCAAATTTGAGTTTTAAATTTAGGTTTCCACTCCATTTGTTTAAAAACTAGGGCTAATTTTTTGCAATTCCAATTTAATCATCGCCCAAGTCTGAATGGCTGTGTAGGGTAATAAATAGGTCTAGTTAAAGATTTTTCATATTCTTTAGTGTTTGCAGAGTGAAATCTAAAGGAAATTTTATCTAAATATATTTTAAAAGTATCTTTATTAGTCTACCCAGGTAGCAATGACAACGTTTCAGTTTCATTGATTTTTGTTTTTTTCGTTTATACAGGGTGTCCACTAAAAAATGAACCAGGGCGAATATATCAAAATTGGTTTTAGGTACGATTTTGAAATTTTCAATTCGTATAGAAGATGTAAGGGGAAACCTACTGCGAAAATTTGGATGACCTTGAACCATGTCTTCTAGGTCATCTAAAAGCTAACTTCGAGAACTGTAAGTGTTACAAAATTGGTTCCAATTAGAAAAGTGTTCCACGTGACTTTTTAAGTACAAATAGCTTTGATCTGATCGTATTTGACCAATAGGAAGCCGAGACATGCTAGATGAAAAACCAGAAGTTCGTTAAGTTGATAACGGGTCGAAAGCGAGGTTCGGGAGCTGATAACTCTAAAGATACTCGTGTTAGAGTACTTAAATTTGCTACACATCCTCATCAGGATTGAGGGTCTTAAGTTTAAAAATTTCAATGACCTGGAACCATGTCTTCTAGGTCATCTAAAAGCTAACTTCGAGAACTGTAAGTGTTACAAAATTGGTTCCAATTAGAAAAGTGTTCCACGTGACTTTTTAAGTACAAATAGCTTTGATCTGATCGCATTTGACCAATAGGAAGCCGAGACATGCTAGATGAAAAACCAGAAGTTCGTTAAGTTGATAACGGGTCGAAAGCGAGGTTCGGGAGCTGATAACTCTAAAGATACTCGTGTTAGAGTACTTAAATTTGCTTCACATCCTCATCAGGATTGAGGGTCTTAAGTTTAAAAATTTCAATGACCTGGAACCATGTCTTCAAGGTCATCCAAAAACTAACGCGAGAACCGTAAGTGTTAGAAAGTTGTAGAGGTCGGGGACAGTTAAACATTATCCATGTTTAAATTGTTTTTTGTTCCGGGAAAAAACTAAACAAAGAAATTGACTGGTTAATATTTCGGAAAAAGATTAAAAAACATGTTTTATTCGTAAAATTTGAGCTTTTTATAGAAAAAAAACGTCGTTTTCCGATTAATTTTACAAATTTATCAAAACATTTCTTCAAGGTCATCCAATTTTACAAACTTGAAAAACTCCCACCATAATGAGTTTGTCTAACAAATTTCGATGTAACACGAATTGGTTTCGAGTTATGTGCGTTTTCTTTCAATTTTCATTTTAACGACCTTTGAAATTTTGAAAAACAATTCCTCGACGTCCTATTGGTCAAATTCGACCGAATCAAAGCTAATTAGACCTACAATGTGACGTGGAACACTTTTCTAATTGGAACCAACTTTCTAACACTTACGGGTCTCGCGTTAGTTTTTGGATGACCTTGAAGACCTGGTTCAAGGTCATTGAAATTTTTTAAGGAAAGACCATCCATCCTGATGAGAAAGTATAGCAAATTTCAGTACTCTAATACGAGTATCTTTAGAGTTATCAGCTGCCGAACCTCGCTTTCGACACGTTAACAACTTAACGACCTTCTTGTTTTTCATCTAGCATTTCTCGGCTTCCTATGGGTCAAATCCGATCAGGTCAGAGCTATTTGTACTTAATAAGTCACGTGGACCACTTTTCTAATTGGAACCAACTTTCCTTCACTTATGGTTCTCGAGTTAGTTTTTGGATGACCTTGAAGACCTGGTTCAAGGTCATTGAAAATTTTTAAGTAAAGACCATCCATTCAAGGTCATCGACATCTTCGCAGTAGGTTTCCCCCTACATCTTGTATACGACTTAAAAATTTCAAAACCGTACCTAAAACAGATTTTGAGATATTCACCCTGGTTCATTTTTTAGTGGACACCCGGTATAACGTTTAAAGGTTATTTCTTAACTGAATATCAACGTTTTAGAAGAGTGTTACTCTCGCAATACAGGGCTATTCCGAGGGAGCCCTTATCCCATCTGGTGGCAGAAAACGATACTAAACGATCACAGGGCTTTCCCTTATTCAATCGAAAAAAATTGAGATTTTCTTAAAATCCTCTTAATCTTCGTGGCTTCGTGGGGTTAGGGATTTACGTGTTGAAAACTATTTACCTACAATCATCATTGGGAGTACTGGCACTCCAGTCTTGCAACGTGTATCAGAACCTTTTCCCATTATTTAAATCTAGTGGTGTCTCTAGTCTAGCACCTGGATAGCGCAATAGATGGCGCTTTCGGCAGCTGCTTCGACCTAGTGTATTAGGTCCGATTGGTTGACGTTTCCAAAGCTTAACAAGGAAACAAAAATAAATTTTTGTAATATGAATCGTGTACCCTTGTGTAGGTGCTGGTTTGCTCAGATTGTTTATCTTAGTAGTTATTTTAGTTTAAAGAGTGTAATTGAATAATTTTAACAATATTTTTGGAAATACTACTGAAATTAAATACTATTATAAATAATTATAAGTGAAAAATTCAGCAATTCCAAAATTCTTAGTTATTTGTTTTGTAACGAGATGGCGTTGGGAGCCCAAAATGAATTAAAATGACAAGATAATGAATTCGAGGAATTTAAGTAATATTATTCGAGGAATGTAAGTACTATTATTCGAGGAATATAAGTAATATTATTCGAGGAATTTAAGTAATATTATTCGAGGAATGTAAGTAATATTATTCGAGGAATTTAAGTAATATAAATTATTTAATATAAAAAGCAGAGAAAATGTCCAAACTGAAAGTAAAATTCAAATGAAAAAATCTATTAAAAATATTTGGGGAACCGAGATTCGAACTCACACCCATTATCTTTGATGCGCGCTACCTCAACCATTATACTAGCCTCTTCACTAAGCTAATGATTCAAAAAGCAAAATACGTATATATACAAAAGCATCCAAGTCGTAAGGATGAATTGAGAACGAAATAGCCAGAAATAACAAAATTACAATTACATACAGGTCAAATCGCCAATTATTTTATTGCACAAACTCAATTTGCCACTAGATTTTGTATTTATGAATTATCTTTAAATTTGACTAGAAATTAAATCCGTTTTGCCTGAATGGTCGTATTTTCTCGACGTCGTTAGGCCATATTTTTTTATATTTTCAAATAACTTGATAAAACTTGAACAAATATATATTCTTCTTAGCTCAAAATATTTTTAAATATTATTTCCGTTTAATTTTTACGTTCATGAATTGCTTATTTACAAAGAGATAAAGATCATTCTTAATTGGGTCAAATTAGAAATTCTCGAGCCGACTGTTTACCTGATCTCCTTTATCTTTCTTTGCTAGTCGTTTCCCACGTGTAATTTTAATTTATTCTTTATTCTGTCGTTTGACTCGTTTTGCTAGAAATATATTAAGATAAGAAATCGAAATAATCGGCTTTCTCGTGGAACCGCGAATGTATTGATGAACCTCTAACTACACAATTAGATAGTCTGCCCTTAGCCGCTAGGAGGACCTTCGTTATTATGACGTCGGTAACGCGCCGCTTTTCAAATAATGTATGTTTTGATTCTGGGATAGTTTCTTTTCCCAGGCTTAGCGTGAAATTTATTTCTCAAACTCTAAAAAAGCATATTTTTCGATTGAACAAAAATGGTGAGAATATTAACTGCAAATACCTTCATTTACGATTATCAACTGATTTTGAAGTAACAGAGAAATGATTTTGTTCTTTTGACTTAAAGCTTTCCTCTGCAGCTCTGCCTAGCAGCATTTCGCGAAAAAACTTCTAGGTATTTTCCTTTTCAACAGCCACTTTAAGGTCAAGCCCATTTTAGTCTAACTCCCTTTGCACTATAAAGTAAAAAGATGAAATCGTATCTGCTACTAGGAATGATTATCGAGATTTAGCAACATTTCATATCTGCTGAAACATTGTTGGTTGGAATTTAGAGAGTTATAAAGAATTTGTATATGGAAATAAATATAGGGCGTTTTTTGGTTCTAGAGTGGCCTTAAAAATATAAATAAAATATATTCCTGAATATTCTTAAAAGTTTTAATGAATTCTTTATCAAAACCATGAAAATAACGGAAACAATATAATCATGATAAAAATTAATATTACTAATTTTGATATTTAGATGTTAATTTTTAAAGTTTATATCAATGAAATGTTAGTAAATTGTAAAGCACATCATACTTTTTATTTTCTACTTTTTACAATTTGGTAGATATTATATTCTTAATAAATAGAAAAATCACTCTTGTACAATAAACAAACATTTATTTAAAACCTGCTACAGCCGTTTCGACGCTATTACCAGCGTCGTCGTCAGGCAAAATTACAATACTAGCTCTCGAGTCTAAAGAGAGCGCGACAGAAAAGATTCACTGTAATTATAGTTCGAGTAAAAAAAATTTGCTCAAACCAGGGTGATTTCCTTTTTAGGTATTCGGTACATAAATGTAGTATATGCGCTACTCGAATTGCAATTACAGTGAATTTTTTCCGTCGCGCTCTCTACAGACTCGAGAGCTATTATTGTAATTTTGCCTAATAGCGTCGAAAAGGCTGTAGCAGTTTTTAAATTTAAGTTTGTTTATTGTACAATAGTGGTTTTTCTATTTATTAAGTTTATTATGTACAAGATTTCCTTTAACATATTTAGATATTATAATATTGAAATGATATCCCAGATGTGATTCTTTTAGGCACAACGGGGTTCCATGTCCAGAAGAATGGGTTTATTCGCTCTCTGCAAGATGGTTGTTTTCGTGAACATGGAATCTTCTCGATCGATGGACTTAAACTTGTAATTTCCCAAAATATGAGCCAAAATAGTCATCATACTCTTGTACGCGAACACCATTCCTAAAATTATTAATATTTATTAATATTAATTTTTATGTGTCCCAAAATCTTCTATTTCAGAGTTCCTCCTTGCGCCCCCGAAAAAAATTACAAACTATTTTTGAAAACTGTGTAACCGATATAATATCAGAATCACTGCAAGCACAAACAAAAGCAGTAAAATACAGAAATCTAAAACCATGTTAAAAACAGTAGAGTGTTCATTTGTTAACAGAACGTTTTTGAAAATTGGGGATAGCGAAATATCTGTTTATTTAAGAGTTAATTTCTTAAATTCTACCATTTTTTCTTTTAGTGAAACACTATGGGGCGCCAAACCGGAAAAAACTAAACCAGATAGTTCTAGATATATTTTAGTTTTCTAGGAATATTTCAAGCGTTCTAGAGACATTTCAGTTTTCTAGACCCATTTCAGTTATCTAGACCCATTTCAGTTATCTAGACAAATTTCAGTTTCCTAGACACATTTTACGAAGCTCACTCTAGGTATTTTACGCGACGTTTTCTAATTTTCGCCTTCGCCAGTGAGAGAGAGGTAAAACTGTATTCAACGGTTTCAACCACGTGTTCAACTGAACGATCGCGCTTACCAAAAGAACGCGTCGTCGCGGTGTTGAAAAATTCATCTCAGATAAAGACTATAGATGGCAAACACGGGCTTACATTTTGGAGGATCAAATGGTACTTGTACCGTTGCGGTGGTATTTATTATCTGAAGTCTTTAACCTTTAATAGGTGTGACGTAATCAATAAGGTCATAGATAAGTCTGCGAATTAGCTGAAATCTTTGAAGCAACCCGCGGCTTGATTAAGGGTACTTTAATATCGAATAAAGAATGTTGGTTTTTAGTAGTGCTCGGCGATTTGAATAATGAATAATTATTCGAAGTCTATTACCTTATTTGTTTCATTTATTTTATTCGTGACGAGTAAGTGAACATTGTACTTTTTGTGTTTTCCTTTTTCGTAACTGATGAGAGACTACCTAATGCAGCTCTATACTTATGGTAGAAATTAGTACATTCATGTTCGCCCTTCGACTTCGCTTCGGGCAAACACATTTAGGACTCTTTAGAGTTTTATATTAACATTATTAGGAACTGAGTGCCTTCGTGACTCGTTTCGGCATCCTACCATCAACCGAATTCCTATCCAACTAAATTATAAAATATCCAAGTTTATATTAAAAATAGCTCGCTCGTGTTTCTTTTAAATTGGAAATACATTCTATTTCCACCGAATTCTGAAAATTAAGGATAACAAGGCATTTTAATAACTGTGTCTTAAATGATTATCTTCTTATTGAGACGTTAATACCAAAAAATGTTCGATAAAAAAGATTAACTACATTAACAATAAGAGTGCATTCCTTCATCATAATCGGTGACTTTAAATTTCCCACTATTGACTGGGCTACGCTCACGAGTCCCTCGTCAGTGGCTTCAAGCTATCTTCACACGCTGTTGGTCTCTCATCTTACAAAATGAGTCACCGAGCCTACCAGGGTCAAGGACGCGGCTGCCAATATTCTTGACCTTGCGCTAGTCTCTGACGACAACCTACTTGAGGACCTCTCCCATCTACCTGGAGTCAGTGATCACGAAATTCTCCTTCTCAGAATCCGAGTGGTTCGCCCCCCGCCCAGAACCCTCCCTCGTTCCGTCCCTGACTTCAACAAGACCGATTTCGTTGCTATGGAGAGGGCGCTGGCAACTGTTAACCTGACGGCCACCACTTCTATTGCAGAGGCGTGGAGCGCACTCACTACTACCATCACCAAGGCGATCGCTGCCCATGTTCCAATGAAGAGGCGCTCCTCTCGACATAATCTCCTCTCCGCCGCCTGATGCGTATCACGAAGCGTCGCTATAATCGTTCTCGGCTGTACCCTACGGCTGCTAGCATGCAAGCCTTCACTCGACATCGGGCCATCATCAAATACGCCCCATCATGTCGACAAATGGCTTCCGACCTGACTGCCCACAGGAAACAGTTCTACTAGCTCGTCTCTGTGAAGGCGAAAGTCCCTGACCGCTCTGACTCCGGGCAGTCATACACCACTGCAGCCACCAAAGCGAATCTCCTGGCTTCCACCTTCCGGCGTTCTTTTCCATCGTACGATGTGGACACCGTTCCTCTCCTGGAACCACGTGCCCCACCAATTCTAGACATAAAAGTAATTCACTAGCTTCTCAGAAAGGTCAAATCACAAAAAGGTCCGGGCCAAAACGGCATCCAGGCTGTGGTCCTTCGCAAGTGTGCCGATGTCTTAGCCGCTCCTACGACACGGGATAAATCCCGGATTACTGGCGTCGGGCCAACGTCACGCCGATCCCTAAGGGCGGAGACATGTCTGACCCAACGGAGTACCGTCCGATTGCACTCTTGTCGCCGGTCCTCAAAGCCGACGAGCATGTCAGTGCGTCCGTCATCTCGGCTCACTTCATCCAGCACAACCTCATGAGTCCGTCCCAGCACGGTTTCCGTAGTGGCTTCAGCACTGAAACCCAGCTCCTTTGCCGCGTTGACGCCTGGACTTCTGGGCTGGAGCAAGCCGGCCGAGTGGCTATCATTTTCCTTGCCTTTGATTTTGTTCCGCATGATCTCCTCAAGGCCTTACTTTACTCCTACGAGGTTAGGGGTAGGACCCTGAACTGGCTATCAGCTAACCTCGAGAACAGGGAGTTTTCACCTCCGACTGGCTACCTTAATCCTCTGGCGTACCGCAAGGATCGGTCCTGGGGCCTCTCCTCTTCATCATCTACATCAACGACATCGTAGACAACGTCGTTTCCCAACTTTACATCTTTGCGGATTACAAAGCACTCTCCAGGCCAATCTTCTCGACACAGGACTGCGTTACTCTTCAATCCGACCTCGACACCATCGGCAATGGAATGAACAGTGGCTGCTACCGCTAAACTCTGGAAAGTGCGCAGTTCTCTCTCTTCACAGAGTTGGTCAGCCAGTTCACTCAGAGAAATATGTACTTCAAGGCACTGACCCGTACACAGTCTCCTCTCAAAAATATATCGGATTTACCATAACAGACACCCTGAAGTTGTCCATCCAAATCAACCGTGTCTTTGCGCAAGCCGCTAGGACCCTGGGTTTCATCCGCCAACACTTGTCCCGCTGCTCCTTCGCGAAGAAGTCGTTAGGAGTTAAAACCTACGTCCTTCCGATCCTAGAGTAATGTCCGTCCGTCTGGTCGCCATCAACAGCAAGTGGCATCCACGCGGTTGACAATATCCAGCGGCGTGCCCTTCGCTTCGCGACCAGCGTTGGATTAGCGTGGCGTACGTCGATGACAAACGTGCTCAAGAACAACAAATGGGACACCTTAGCTTTGCACCACCGTCTTAAGCTTCTCATTATCGTTAATAGCGTGGTTGATCGCTCCTGTGGTGCACTTGCCCCCCTCTCGGCGGTCTTGTCCGACCAGCGTCGCCCCTCAAGAGGGAATCGCGTCCCCTCTATTATCCTTCCGGGCTTCAGACTTGCCGTCCGCAAACATTCATTTTCCCCCTCCTCTATACAGAAATGGAATTCCCTTCCGGAGTACCTAAAGGACATTCCTGGCCGTGCTCAGTTCCGGAAGGCCCTTGCTACGTACGATTAGCGCTCCTCCAAGTCTCGACGTGATGGGTTTTTAACCCTTTGTCGCGCTGCTCCTTTCCGACGAAGTCGTTAGCAGTTAATCGAACTGAAGAACTATACAAGCTTCATGGCGTCAAGGAAGATCATAGTTCGAATCAACACCAGAATTCAGAAGTTACAAAAATGAAAATAATTTAATATTCCTAATGAAAATAATTCACGTAATAAATTTCAGATATATGACCAACAAGTAGCGTTCAAAATAAAGGAACTAAAAATTGGATATTGGAAATTTTTACTATAATATTTTTAATTCGGCATATATTGAGATATTCATTAATTTATTTGGCATTTATAGATAAATTATCAGAACTAATTATTTTTGAAACTTGTTATTCAATAGATTGTCTTTTCTAAGTGAAAAAAAATTTATGGAAGTATAAAAATAAGGTTTTTTTTTCAGTTATAATAGCTATTTTATAAGATACATTTACTTTTAAAAGTTTATCTCTCAAAAACTATCTTTCCATAATTCAAAAATGAATAAAACGAAAAAAATAATTGATGGCTTTGCGTAACTAAGATATTTTATTCAATCAATTCTTATTTGAGGAATATTTGATATAAATTATCAATTGTTAAAAATAACAGGTAAACATAACTTAGAGATAATCTTCTTTTCGTCTTTTTCCAATAATTTATCTGACCGGCTTAATTTCTTAGCTTACTTGCAAATAAAATATATTTTCTAAGTAAGCTGAACAATATTTAAATTTAGTTTTAAAGTTATTTTATCGGATTTCATTTGTTTTTTTGACTTTTCTGTATTAAATTATCCTTACAATTAACTAGAAGTAGAAAAACGCATAAAAATAACTGATTTTGCTGGTTATTTGAAAAATAACCGAAATTTCCTCGGATAATGGATGGATAATGTCGACCACTAGTTTTTAGTGTTGTTATAACTTAAAAATTAGCTATCTTCTTGGCCTAATCTCAATCGAAATGGCGAATAGCTTATTTAATAATTACCTTATTATATTTACAATAGTGTATTACAATAACCAAGGGTAGACCGTTAACTTCGGAGGACCTGGGCTATCAAGTGTTTGGGGCCTTCCCAAATGACCTAATTTTGGGTTAGCTGTGGGCTGGTGGCGACTCATTCGCCATTGTGTCGAAAACTGTTTGTTACCTTTCTTTGATTATGTACATTTAATACACCCTCCAGAAAAAAAGCTTTTTTAAGGGTGAAATTAAGAACCTTTAATGGTGCCTTTAGAGTAACGTTTTCATCATTAATTTTAAAATTCATAAAAGTCATGGCTATATATAACTTAAAAGTTTAAATTTAAAAATGTATAATAATGGAGACCAGATACTAAAATTTAATTAATAGAAAAGATGAATTTATCAGTCACCGCGACGACGCGTTCTTTTGGTAAGCGCGATCGTTCACTTGAATACGCGGTTGAAACCGTTGAATGCAGTTTTACCTCTCTCTCACTGGCGAAGGCGAAAATTTTCGAAGTCCCTAACCCTAAAATACATAGAAAACGTCGCGTAAAATACCTAGAGAGATTCGTAAAATATGTCTAGAAAACTGAAATGTGTCTAGAAAACTGAAATGTGTCTAGAAAACTGAAATGTGTCTAGAAAACTGAAATGTGTCTAGAAACCTGAAATGTGTCTAGAAAACTGACATGTGTCTAGAAAACTGACATGTGTCTAGAAAACTGACATGTGTCTAGAAAACTGAAATGAGTCTAGAAAACTGACATGTGTCTAGAAAACTGAAATGAGTCTAGAAAACTGAAATGTGTCTAGAAAACTGAAATGGATCTAGAACGCTTGAAATATTCCAAGAAAACTGAAATATATCTAGAACTATCTTGTTTAGTTTTTTCCAGTTTGGCGCCCCATAAAACACCGTATATTTTACAGAAAAATCTGTAAAATAACTGGTTTCAATGCAGAAGGGGGATGTAAAATTTATTTTAAACATTTTATTTTTAGAGCCCAAAAACCGCCCAAATCTTGGCTAGATGAAAGGATTTGTTATTTCATAGGTAAACGTGAATAGATGCCGATTTATCTGAGATCGCAACGATTTTTCACCGTGCTTCCATTATATGACTTCCTGACTACCCACAGTGAAAAGATCTACGAATTTGGCTCGCAACGTTTGGAGTTAAAGACAGTCAAAAATGGCTGATTTTGTGCATTTTCAGATGGTTTTTGTTTCGTTGTTTTCTTTATACGCGACACATCGCTGTCCAAAAAATACCACTTGATATGAGTAGCTAAATCTATCCTATTTAAAAGTCGAAATTGTACAAAATGCAATAGGAATCTAACTTCGCCGCTATGGGTCGCGTAAAAAATATTTTGATTTTACAAATCCAGGTATTTTGGATAAGCGAAATATGTACAAAAATTTAATTTTTCAAACCCATTTACGGTACATTTTCTAATAATAACATTTTATTAAAAGTTTATTTCCTTAATATTTATTATATGCACTCTTTGGAATTTTCGCTAAAATTTCGGACTTTTGGAGCACTGTGCGAAGTATCGACAGACAGATTTTTCTGTAAACTACAAGGGTTTTTATGGCATCAGTAGTTTTCAGAAACTTTCTTCATTTTTGACATGATCTCAGTGTAAGTTATAATAAAGGCCCGTACACGCCTCTGGACACGAGCGGTACATTTCAGATGACGCGATGACTTGTTTCTTTAAATCTGATTCACGAAATATGCCTCTCTTATCTGAAACTAATAAACAAGTTGAGTTTAAGCTTTTCTTTTAAGACAGAATCACTTTTTTTATAAAACAAATTTAAATTAATGAAATATGTGTTGTCATCTGTTATTCTGTCCTCTTCTTCAATAGATGAGAAAATGAATTCCAACGGCTTCCCGGCCTCGGACGGTGTTTTGAATTTGGGGCAGGAGAAAATGGGAACAGTTCGTGACAACATGACTGCCACGTTCAGCGCTTCAATAGTAACTGAGCTCATTTCTGCCGTTTTTCACGTCTATGATTAATAATTTAATTTAACGAGTTCAAAGTAGGAACTTAATGAAAAGTTAAACATGTCTTTTATAAACATAAATATAACGGTCAGCGTACTTTGGTGTCGTAATTTATGTCTACCACTGTTATTTATTTCTCGGAGGCAGCGAAAATTAGGTTTCAGCGCATGCTCAGATATTAATCAAACCGTTATACCGTTCTTAACGAGCGTCCAATTTTGAAATATTAGCGACGGTTAACAATTCCACAGAAATAAGAAAGATTAAACTAAATCCCATATTTGTAATAACGCAACAGTTTGCACTTTGCAACGGGATCCATATACGAGAACCTGGTGTAAGGAGTTTCCAAACGCAAATTCTAGAAAATGAAGGTGCAGGGACCTTTATAATAACGTAGGCAACGTTTGAATAGTGGTTTTTCGGACGAGAGGTTACTATGAGCCCTTGTCAAAACGTTCCAAGTTGATTTAACTTATTGGACAAGCGATCTCTAACGGCTTCGTCTATTATGAACAGACCGATATTACTGACGTACAATTCTTTCACGGATCATGAAAGAGAAAGCACACGGAATCTAAGCCCTCTTCGAGGTGACGTGTTATGTTGCTAAATTAAACTGAAAACTACCTCACTTATTTGTTTCGTGGGCTTATGAAACTCTTTTTTACGGTAGAAGGTATTTAAGGAAAAATTCTAACCGAAGCAGTTTCTTAGTCCAGAAGAGAACGGAATGAACGCGTACGGGTGGATGCCGTCTGATTCGAATCTCTCTGGCTGGAACAAATCGGGGTTCTCGAAGTGCCGTTCGTTCCTATGAATGAATGAAACCAAGACACCCACAGTTGTTCCTTTTGGGATATTCTTTCCATCTGAAAAATTAAGTAAGCATTTAAGGTAGTTGCTATAATGATTGTAAAGCTATGTTTTCATTTAAGCGAAAACGCCTTCACGGTGTGCCTCGACGCCAAAATTCCCCGTTAGCCTTTATACGATATTTTTGCGTCAGCGCTCTGTGTCGTTTCGTTTTTACCTTAGTGAAAACCAGACTTAAATCTCTAAAGTGATATCCTAATATTTTTACATTGAAAATTACTAAATAAATAATGCAAACATTATGAATCTGTCAGTGTTTGTTTTGATGATTTTTATGGGTAGAAATGAAATAAACACTTTCTAAAAAATGTGCACGGTCGAAAATGGTAGCTGAAACTCACAAATCTCGAGCCAAGTGCTAAGTTTAAATATCTAATTTCGTAAAATATATGGTAACACGACGAGGAGTGACGTTTCTGAAGAAGTGTGTTTCCACTCGGATTGTATCCAACTAATTTTAAGAAAGCCACCAACGAAAAGGGTAAAGAAAACATTTGACTAAACCATGTCCCAGGCTAACTAACTAGGTAACAGTCGTGATTAACAAACAAATTTTGAAAAATGTGGATTTTAATTAGATCATTAATGCAAAATGTTTATGTTTATTTCAGCATTTAAATGAGGGTAATATTTAATTGTGGAAAATATAGCTGTATAATTTTGTCACACTGTCACTTTTTACCATCAGTCATTTTTTACAGTTTTTATTTTCTATCACTGCCTTAAACATTAAAGGTAAACAAACTTTATTGAACCTCTTACTTATTTCCAAGTCTTTGCTCAGTTCTCTGATAATAAGAGGCACTGAAGGGAAAAGTCTCATCACCTCCTTCAAAATTACAGAAACACATTTATTACACGTGCTCGTGGGCAAGGACGGACTGGCCACGTGAGCAGGTGGGCAAAGTCCTACGGTTTGCTTTTTTATGGGAACCTTTGTTTGGAATTCAAGGTCCAATTGATAAGGGGGTTAAGGGGTTGAGTTAATCTGCCTACATCATCCTCCTTGGCTTCATAAATATAAAAGTGGGGCCTCAAGGGTACTACGCCCACCTACCTAAAACGTCGCCAGTTCAGCTCTACTCGTGGCTTATTTGAAATGGAATTTTATCCTCAAAATGCCATTTTGAACGAACAAACCTTTATCACGCATTTCAGATATTTTAATTTGGAGATATTTTCCCAGGTGAGACTTTCATTAGAAACATTAAAAGGTTCCAAAACGTCGTCTAATTCTTGCTGAATTTTTTCTTGAACTCTGCGATTGTGGCCGACCAGAAAAAGAACCCACTCTATAACGTTTCGATTGGTGTCGTAGCCCTGTTTATATCAAATTCAAAATGAATAAATAAATTAATTCAATTTTCTCGAAAAAATAACAATGGAAACTGTTCTAAAGGGATTAGCAGAGCTTTGGTTTTCTCTAAGTGAAAATGATATACCAATAAAAATGGGTCTCATGATATTGTAATTGATAGTAATAAACTAAAGAGAAACCATATTGCACATAGTTGAAAATATATATTTTTAACGATTGATCGCCCTTATCGACTTGTCGGATATTCGGAAGAAAAAGTGGATTTTTTGTCGATAACAGCGACTTGGCAGCATGCCGTTAATATTACATCACCCATTTTTTTCCCAATTGAAGAAACAAATTAATATCTTCATAGCAGCCTTAGCCAAAGGCACAACGTGACCTCATGCTGCCAAATCCATATGGTTGCATTTTTGGAATTTTTCAACAGATAAAATTTCTGGATTACTTCATTGCGGGATGTTTCGTGAATTTTTGATTTTTCTGCGAGTAAATTCGGGATTTTAGGAAAGTGCGATCTCTCAATTTTGCTATAAAATTAAAAAGGATTTTCGACGAAATTAAAAATCAGTTTTAGAAAATTAAAATTCAGCTTCATAGAAATTATAATTTTTTTCAGAATTTGTAAAGCATGTTGGATACAATTATAAACCAATAACAGACTCGAGATAATTCTAATAAGCATCAGCCGACCAAAATGCTGTTTTTCGTGTGAATCGCCAAATTTAAATGCTTACAAAATCTTCTTTTCACGAAAATAAATATCAAAGGTTGATTACAACCCGCTTCTTAAAGGATGAATTCCTACCATGAAAAATTAAATCGATGTTTACAGATTTTTTCGAATTTCAACTATAAAGTAAAGAACATTTTTAGTAAATTTTTATCCCACTTCTTTCCAAGGAAAGAAATTTGCTAGTTAATAAGGAGGGATTCAGAGAATTTAGAATTTTAATTTTTAACTTACGGCAAATATCACTGTGATCACTTCTTGCGTAATTTCTTCAATCGAGTTCCAGTTCTTAGATTTATCAGGATGAGTGTTAATTAGCTCCAAAACACTTGGAGCATTGTTTTTCTCCAAACTGGGGTCATCGGAATTTTCAAATTTAAGGCAAAGTTCCTAACAGCAAATAGCAGTTCATCAAATGGCCATTTTGATGAAAAACCAAACATAAATGATCAACGTACCTTTGCCAAATCGAAAACTGAAACCAGAAGTCGTCTAAATTCTTTCCCCATTTCAGTCAAGAAAAAAATCTCATCGCAATGTAGCCATGGCATAAACATTCTGTCTCCCAGAATATCAATTAGCCTTTCAATTAACGGAAAATGAAAACAATTAGATAAATAGTTTTTGCTTAACGCTGCAGGCCTTAACCACGCTAAGTATTATTTTATAATCATTAATAAACATCCGAAATGGTGAAACAACTTGCTCTTCTAATATTTGGAAATTGTCCGCCGTAGCGTAGAATTCCATTATCTCCCGAATTTATTTATTTAATTCGCAATTAAATAATCTCATGTGACCGTGGTCTAATTCATTGTTGCAGTTAAATTAGTAAGGTTAATTATATAATGAACTCACTTTTCAACCGCCTCCAGGGTCAGTGCTTTCTTTTCGTCGGTCAGTTTGTTATTGAAGCTAAAGCACAGATCTAAATTAGGACAAACCGTAATATTATCAGTCACGTATCGTAATTATATCACACTGTTCTTATTATTTGAACTAAGATTTACAAAAAAAGTGCGGATCAATATGTTCCCAGAGGCGGATTAAACCGATTGGCCCCTCATGTTTTTAGCGTTTACATGTAGAATTGTGAATAATATAAAATATTGCGTCTTTAGCTTTTTCTGTTGTCTTAGTTTTTAAAAAGAAATTTCTTTAGCATAGGGCCCAGGCTGCCGCCAGTTCGAGGTCCAGGTCCAGCCACTTAATCAGTCCTCGAAAGTTCCCCGTATTTTTAAATTATTTATATAAATTAAACTTGAATGAAACTTTTATTTCTTAGAGCGAAACGCGTTTCAAATATGTGCCTCTAAAATGTCGATTCGAATCGCGCACTTATTCCCAGCCACAGGGCAGCGCTAATGCAAGCATTTTTGTCGTGTCTTCGGCGGATTTTCGCATCTCTTTAAACGCAGCGACTCTCAGAATCTCCGATTGAAGGTCCACAACACCGTTTCAATTTTAGTCCTCTCTTGCCTCATTTCATAGTGATATAGGTCTTACCATTGCCTACGTTATTATAAAAGCTCGTGCACGCGAAAATCTTATTTTATTTCTGACATTGTAGTTTTCCAATTCTGGCCACTGGGTTCACTCGTATCTAGGTTCCATTAGTCAACAATACCCACACCATATGGCGCTGCAATCTGTTTCATTATTTAAAATATTGGAAAGTCATTATTTAAGTAGATTTTATTCCGAAAATTTAAGAATAATTTTATAAGTTTATAATGAACTTTGAGAGCCACCTCTCGTGAATCAGATAGAAAAATAAGTCATCACTAAAACGTACCACCCTTGTCGGGAAGCGTGCGTGTGTCTTTTAAATAGCGTAGGCAACGGTTTTATTAGTGAACACGGACATACCTATGATAACGTTGAACGCGTATTTCGTGACGAAATGGCTAATGTCGACTTTGGACGTGTCGTCTAGCTTCTTCAACTCGTTGATCACGCAATTGGCCTGAAAGGACAAGTTTTCGTTGTGCGCTTTCATGTTTTTATTTAAAAAGATGTTTCCCATTAATTTCCTTCTTTTGAAGTAAGATTCGTCTCCTCTGCGTGAAAAAGGAAACAACGGAGTTAAGCAAAGCTCTGTGGATGTTTCTACAGGAACTTCCGTATGCTTTGACATGGCTGCCTATTCACTAAACTAAACTTAGCAATTGTATTTGCTCTAGATTATGTCATCCTGCCGTGGTCAATTATATTCGCTTTATTTTGGTTAATTTTGGTTAGGTATATGTAACGTATGGTGTAGGATAGTTAAAGATAATACAATTATTAGTTAAGGTAATTTAATTTCTAGACACTTTTCTTCGGGTGGAAAGAGGATTTTAGGCCAATAAATATTGGGAAGCATCGCTACGTTTAGTCAAATGTAAATTTCATTGACCATACCCGAAATTATTGATACGACTTACCTGGTCACGATAATGCTGTTACCTATTATCGATCTCATTGGATTGTAAAAATATCCTTTGTCCAAATCATAACGGCTCTTTAATAGAACCTGTTGGAAATTGATTCGGTGAATAGGAGCATTCGTTATAAATTGGTCTACTTGGGAAAACAAGTGTAAACTACGAGAAAGAATGCATGTAAATCTTTTAATGAAAAGCGTCAGATATTATAGTGATCTAAGGGCCCGGTGCAGAGACGTTGTTAAGAATCGCCAAATAGCGTTTCCTCGCTAAATGAACAGAAAGGGGGCGGGGTTTCGGAAAATCATCTCGATTTCAAAAATAACATGAAAGCATTCTGTTTATTTTGCGAGAGGTCTACAGCAGTCGCTAGCCACCTAAAAGCTCGCAAAAACAAAGGCGGATTGTGGTACGTAAAGAGTTCTGAAATAAATGGAGAAGTAAACGCTTTTAACCTATTCCAATTAGATAAATAATACAACACGATAGGTCAAAATCTTTTAAATTGTTAAAATTTGAGTTTCTAGCTCAGTATTGCTTTCCGAAAAATGTTTTTGTCAAAATATTTTCAGAGAAAAGGCCTAACCACAATCACGATTTACGAAACACTAAAATAAGTCAGGAAAGAATAAATTATAATAGGGAATCTCATACATTACTTATTGGGTTGTATTCTAAGCCTTGGTTTATTTATAAATCCTTATTGCTGGTAGTGTATGCAGGGGGTTTTAACTAATAAGTCAGTAATGACATGGTGAATTGGTTCAGTGTATCAAAGATCTTTAGCTATCAACAAGCGTTTATACCAATTCATCTACCGAGACGAAACCTTTCATCAGGTAGACTAGGAGCTGCGATAAAAGTTGTATTGGAATATTCAAGTTTATTTGGCATGCATCAAGAGCTTACCGAGCCAATTTGATATATTACCTGAAAAGTGTTTGTCAGTTAATTGTACACGCTTATATCAGTTGTTACAATTTATGCCTTAACTAGGCTATGTAAATGCCAGATAATTAGGTTGAACAACAACTTTTATTAAAAAGCAGGACCATTGTTTTATGTGTGATCAATATATGATATTTAGCTTGAAATTGTTTAGGCAATTACCAATTTTTGAACACTCGTGAAATTGCGGTTTATCTATTTATTTTATATTTTATAACTAGATTTATTTTAATTTCCTAAAAAGCTAAGTTTTGAAATAAATATTTTCCCAAACACCAAATGAAATGGTTCATTTTCTAACAGATAATTAAGTTCAGAAAATGTTGTCCTGTAATAGTAATGAATCTTATTTTCATTATTTATTTTATAGGTGTACACACAATATTATAAAAATATATTTTTAAAATAACAAAATCATTCAACTGTGTAATAAATGCAACAAATCTAATAAATAATAAGAGTAAGAAAATTATATAATCAGAAGAAACTTATTTTCATGCAATATTTTATTGCTTTAAAAAATATTTGGATAACTTATCATTCTTCAAAAATTGATGTGCTGCCTTACGTGTCTATATTTTATTAAAAAAATAACGGATCAATTTATAAAATTGAATAAACCTAATAATAAAATTAGAATAAAAATGAATAATCAGAATGCGAGCGAACCATAACCACGTGATAGCTTCTTGCGTCCTAAATCGAGCTCTCCCATTGGTCCGTGACTTTGGTCTTAAATTTCGAAAACATATACGCGTCGCCGATGAACAGGAATCGCTAAAACATTACTGCACTGAGATTGCGATGGCGAAAATCGCAAAATAAACAGCTTGCTAAATCTGAATCGCAAAATGCGATCCTGTTAAAATTAACAGGAATCACAAAACGTCTCGGCACCGGGCCCTTAAATTGTAATTGGGCGCTTGACAATCAGTCGTTCAATCATTTAGGATGAGTGAGTAAGCTAAATTCTATTATTCATTTAAGATTATCAACACGACGGCAGCTTTTTACAAACTCAATCGATGATTTCAGTGCATGGTAAAACCATTTGGCACTCTGACGATTCTTAAGGCACCCTAAAATATCAATTTTCAGGGAAAACAGTAGCGTAGCCAGGATTTTGTTTCGGGGGGGGGCACACCATTGAAAAAAAGTAAAAAAATAAAATTATTTGTACGTACGACCATACGTTTCGGGGGGGCATGTGCCCCCTGTGCCCCACCATGTTTACGCCACTGAGGGAAAAGGTGAATTAATACCATTTTAAAAATCATACGTTTCATATGGTGAAATGTTTACTTTGTAAACTTTATAGCGTTAAAAGTCTATAGAGATGTAAAACCCCTGGCTAAAAGCGACTAGAAAATCGAGGAGCGAGTGACGTTTGTCATTTTGAAGAATCTGGTCTCTTCAAACATTTCAACAGATTGTTGAAACCAAATGTCAACACAATTTAAGATCCATAAAAAGTGAACAAAGAGCAATTTCCATTGCCTATAATACATTTCCAACAAATATGCTACGCGATGAGAAGCAAGACTTTGTTAAGCCTTAGCTAAAATTACACCGATATTTCTGAAAAACAAACTCTTCCACCACACTACCATCTGCGAAAGAAAGGGTTAAAAACATAAGTTCTACTGCTTCGATCTCTGGCCAGTCGTTTCCCCGATATAAAATTAGTATACACAAGTCTGATTGCCACATAGGCAAGTGACATCTGTTGTCGTACGTTGTTATTAAATGCTCTCATTAAGTAATTGTAAATATCTAGATTTAGGTCATAATACTTCCGTCGTAAAAATATTTGTAGGTATTTTCGATGGATACCCGATTGTCAGTTTTAAATGTCATTGCGAAACCTTTATCTTAAAGAGGCGCATTATTTATTTAAAAGGATCGATATATTTTGTCTCACCTCGGCGCTAAAGCCTGACGTCAGCAAAAGCATTTTCCTGTGAGCAAATTTCATGAGAAACATGTCTTCATTTTTAAAGATTTGTCCCATTCCGCAAAGGACACGAAGAACAGCTGAGAAAATGAATGAGAAAATACAAACAATCAAATACAAATATGTATAAGTTTTTTTTATTTAGGCTTGTTGTTGCTTGAAATCTTGATTTTTAAAGAGAGTAGTTTTTGAATTATCATTTTCCTATTATGTAAGTGAAGATGATAAGTTTAATTCATATATCTTTTAAATCGTTTATCGTGTTAATCGGTTAAGAAGTCTATTAAAATATCTCTCTTCAATATGTTAAAGACTAGAAACATTTGATTTTACCTCACAGAACGAAGTTTGCGTTAAAATAATCATTTTTAAATATGTGCAATTAATGCATGCATGTATTAGTTCATTAAAATTAAATTATTACATGCCATTTTTAAATAACCTTTTCAAACGACATCTGACATTTAAAAAATTAAGCGAACAATCTATTAAAATAGTGAGAAATCCATGTAAAAATACCATCGGAAATGTTTAGAAAATGTAAAAAATCAATATGAAATCTTGTTCAAAGTAACGTTTTCTAAAAATGGGCGTTATCGTATTTAGGAAAAAGGAATGACACCTATTTATTAAGAATTTACTAACAAGAATTTCATGGCAATTTCCAAAATAAAATTTATAAGAACGCGGTACCTCAATTATCAAATTAAATTTAATTCTCCTTGAAAGGGAATTAAAGCTACTAATATATATTTCAAAATAAATGCAAGTTGTTAAGCAACAGATAGGAATATAATAAACACTTTTCCAAATTTGATAAAAAAGAGTTGAGAAGCGTTTGACGCTCATCTTACTTGTCATTTGACCAGCTCCATTTCTCGAACAATTGTATAAATAATGTATATGCCCCAAAAAAGGTAGCGATTTTAGACTCGCGATATTTTCAAACGGATTCACAATATTACTTTTATATTTGTACAATTTGAAAATTAAATATATAAATAAACCAGCGAGAAACGACGCTACTAAACTGCCGTAATGCATCATATCAAAATGCTCCACGAGGAGTTGAAGCTACCTCCACAGCCGTGATCCTAACAATAATGCCGATGAGGAGAATTGAAGGCTAATCCCCGCCATTCGCACCGAAGTTTACTTCGCGTTAAACTTGTTTTATAGACATAAAAAATATAAAAAATTAAAAAAAAAACATATAGACTCTTAAACGCACCTCCCCAATCGACCGCCATTAATATACAGTCTACGGGGAGGCTGATAAAAAAAATCCGATTCGGGGGGGATGAAATTTTTAGGTAGAACGCTTGCTCGTTGGTCGCCTGTACGATAATTGCGGCGCCCAGTAAACGTTTCGGAAAAGAGTGTTTAGTTAGGCCATAAATATATTTCAATTTTGTCCAGACATTGACCCAAAGGGTGGCCAGGGAGTTTAAAAACAATCTGAGAATGATTTCATTACACCGGAAAATTACATGTAGTTCGACAACACGTTTCAAATGAATTGCGGAACAGTTGCAAAATCTCGATTGTTTAATTATTTATAATTATTATATTAATTTAAATTAATTGAAGTGTAAATTTCAATTTATAAAGTTAAGTGTTTTTGTTAATTAGTGTATTTCATTTAAATCTAATTCTTATAAAATTTGTATTTTTAGTTTCACGATATTAAAAATATTTTGTTGGCGCCAGTTAAAAGGAGTACACTAAATGGTTAACCCCTTCTTGGAGGGAAATACACCAGTGGGGATAACCTCCAAGCAGAGAGAGTGATTTGGTTTCCTCTCGTTGTGTAATACCCAGAATGCGACCAAAGTGTCGACCAACCACTGGTCACGTGATTGTGGAAAACCCCCCAAAAAAAAAGGAAATTATTGACCGTGTCCAATTAGAGAATTAAGAGGGGGAAAAACCGTTACAGTGATTCTGTTTTTAGTTAGGAAGGAGAGACTACAAGTTAAGTGACCCTGCGCTCTGGGCTATTAGAAAAACAATGTAGCTCTTTAGTAATAATTAGTGAAATTTGTGCTTGGTTAAGAATAAATCAGTTTTTGTTTTTCTTTCAAATAGTTGTCTTTGATAAATTTAATTAATACGTTACCCAACGTGTCCGGTCGAAATGGCGCGGGTTATGCGTTTCAGTCCGCGTGAATCAGCTCTCCCTATAAAACAGTTCAATTTCGTTTTCTACAACAGTTGACTTTGTTCACTTAATCCAAATATAAAATAATTTTTGGATAGCCGGAAGTCCTAACAACAAATAGTCTTACACGGAAAACTTACGAAATTCAATAGGGTTATGCTATACTTTTTAGGTATTGAAAATTAAATTACTATATGAACCGTAATGGGATTGAACTAATGTTACTTGTAGCTAGGAGCTATAAACACAAGGAGAACGCAGCTAGAATTTAAACACGCTAACGCAGTGTTGTGTACAAATGTCATTGGACAAGCCTTTACGCTGAACGTTTTATGGAAAGAGGGAAGACCATTTCCGAAATTTTCCCTTCCGACTGCAACAGGTGCTAAAGCGTCTAACCAATGAAAAATGTAAACAAGTAAATGCGCGACTTTTGACGGGTTGCGTTCTCCTTGTGTGGGGTGCTGTGTTTGTTGCTTCGAGCTTGCAGGTTGTTTATAATTTATTTCCGACTATTCCGGCAATACACAATATAGCACTAGTATACGTCAAGGAATAATACGAGCAGGTTTAGTATTAACGATAAGTTTTTGTTTGCTGAAGTTTTAATAATAATACACAAAATTGTGTTTATATTAAAAATTTAAATACCTATGTAAAAGTGAGAATAACGAGGAAAAAATCTTTACCCTGTCTTTTAAGCACAGAAATATTTTGGTGATGAATGTGACTCCTCTCCTTCCTATGGTGACACCCGGTGCGGTGTGCAGCCCCTACATACGATACTCGAAAATAGGATAGTTGGGAAGAGTTGTGTTTGGTTAAGAGTAAAGTTCATGGTCGGTCAGCGAATAATTTATTTGAGATTAAAAAAAGTGACCCGGCAGCGCGTTGCTCGTCTTACATCAATGGGAGAGCCCCACGTCCCGCCAATAATTTATTGGAGGTGAACAAGGTTTTGACCCAGAGGCTAGTTTCACGCTCATATAACATTCATTTATTGATCTCCGATTTTCCCTGGAGTACCGGGCACAATCATCTAAATTCACACTATGCAACTCTAAGCGTAGCCATACATCTAAGTTTAGACTTGATAAACCGTACGATTCTTAGGTTATTATACTTTAGGGTGCCCTTTTGACGATTACATCATGACAATAACGATTAAATCATTTCAATTGCGATTCAAACATTTCATTATCGATATAATCATTGCAATCTCCAATTAGTCATGGCATTCATCGTGATTTAATCATTTCATCACGATTAAATCATTTCATAGTTATTTAATCATTTAACCATGACTTAATCATTCCATCACGATTAAATCATTTCATAGTTATTTAATCATTTAACCATGACTTAATCATTTCATCACGATTTGATCATTTCATCACGATTTAAAGGGATAATGAAATCGGAAAATACAGTACCTTCAAACTATTCAGCTTTCAAAACTACATATTTTTCCAATTTACAGTCATTAGAAAAAATGTAAACTCAAATTTTAAGAAAATAAAAACTACACCGAAAAAAGCAGACGCCGCCAACGCGAAATCGCCGTGTATTTTGAAAATCCCGGAATCTGTACGGACGCCCAATGAGAGGCGACTTTTGAAGTTAAAACGTCGCTTCTCATTGGTCGTAAATAAAACCGAATTCCGACTGAGAAAGATTAACGGGAAATATTTCTTTGTTTAGCTTTCCCTCCGACGCCAAACTTTACCAACTAAATTTTCGATAGGTTAATTCTAACAGATTTTTATGAAGAGTTTCTGAAAAAAACACAATAATTTGGCGAATGAAACCCAATAGGATTTTTTAAACGATTTTTGTAACAACTGACCTTTCTTAAGAAAGGCTCGGTAACTTCGGTTCGTTTAAATCTGATAACATAGTAAACGAAATAATATTATCGCCCTTGGCAAACTTGTTTTATTTAAAACTAGCCGTACTACCCGGCTTCGCCCGGGATCGGCAGTTCTTGCACGTGTAATAGCATGGCGTTCTTCTGTTTGTTTGTCTGTTTCATTGGCCCATTTCTCGGCATATCGCGCACGCTGAGCAGCAAGTCGTTCTTCTCTGTGCAGGGCAGTTTCAGTACTCGATTCAACTCGCGATTCTCGCATATGTACGATTGACGAAATCATGTGAAACCGGGAAAAAAATACGGGCGAAAATAAATATTAAAACTAGCCTCGCAAAACCCGCAAACGACGCGGTTTGGAACTCGCCTCGAGTGAACGTCCGAAAAAATAGCCGAAAGAAAACACGTGACTGGCGAGCTACGCAATCATGTGAAACCGAAAAAGAATACGGGCGAAAAGCAAAACTCGCTAACTTTCAATACGCGTGCGGCTTTCCCCGCTTACTTTGCTAACTTCGGAGCCTTTATAATTGTTGGTCGGGGACTCATTAGCGGCTGCGGCAGGGCGAAAACGGAGGGGACAACCGGAACGGGTTCAAGAGAGAGCGAGATACCGAGAGCGAGGAAGGAGAAAACTTAGGTGACGGTCGTCCGTTCGCAGACCGAGAGGGAGGAGAAAACGATCGGTCCACGGACAGGAGGCCACAAACACACAAACATTGAGGTTATATATAAGACTAGCTGAGAAGGCATTCTCACTTGTTCAAAAAGGGGGAGGTAAATTATAAATAAAAATGGCAGCTCATATTCTAGTCAGTTTACTTGAAGCTGAAGAAAATAAACCATGTGATTTTTTGTGGACGAAAATGAATTGCAGAGAAAACCAAATGTTAAATTAATTTCCGATGAAATATTTCCTTTTAAATTAGAAATAAAATATTTTCTTACTTCCCTTATTATTGTGAAATCGTGCTAAAATATTTTTTATTGTCAAAGGCTTAGTTAACAACGTACGTGGCATTCTCGTAAGCCGCCATCTTTAGAGGAATCTTTTAACATTTGTCGCTTTTTATCGAGTCCTCACGTGGAAAAAGATTCTCACGAAGAACTCTTCTCAAGAGAATTCCTCGCTAGAATTTAACTCGCCCCTAATATTTTAAGCAATTTTTTATGGTCGATGTACGTCGTTATGACCAGACTACGAAAATATTACGAGATTATGTAAAACCTTTGAATCATTAAATTCGTTTTGTCTGTTGGGAGCGAGGGTATCGCATTTTATTGAAATATGTCGAAAATCGTTATATTTGCATTTAATTTCTATTATGATTTTATTTTAAAATACGAATGGCCCGGTCGATTATATCATTCCATCATTAATAAAAAATTACGAGTTTTATTTCGATTAAATTCAACGCAAAGTGATTATCACTCGAATAAATTTTTTTTATTTACATTGAATTGACTGTTCTTCTCCTTATTGAAAAAAAAATTGTCCAGGTGAATATAATCTGATCACGTTATTAGTGAATTATTCTTAATTAAGTCCATAATTCCAGCAAACCAAAGGATTTCATTCTTTCATAAAGCTTTTACCAAAATACAAAGTGTTTTAAGGTCATATTCAAGGTTCTATTTCACGAAACCGTTTTCAAATACAATAAAAAGCACTTGGATATTTTAGCACCAAAATAATTTTTTTACCTTTTCAGAAAAAGCGGCTGAACGTCAATTTCAATAACTTCAGATTACGACATGTCATATTTGTTTAGTAATAATCAGCTAGGCTAACACGCAAGGCTCCACTGGATTTAACTGCGTAGGAGGGTGGTGGAAAGCTCTTAATGATACGCGAGCCCACAGCCCCATACACTTAATATAACCACTTTCCTCTACACATTTTAATGGAAGGATAAACCAAAAAAGTCTGGGCAACACCCCTTTAATCAGTGGGTGAGAATTCTTGCAAACTCAACGCAACTGAACAATTTGCGTGCATTAAATTAGATTAGGCTAGAGTACGCTAAGTTTAGTAAATTCCTGAAAATTGTTTTAGCTGAAAAATTGGGAACCATTGCTACGATCAGTCACACGCTATCAAGATATTCAAGTGGATATCGTATATCAAAGCGACCGTTG
Source organism: Leiobunum rupestre (assembly GCF_980474605.1). NCBI lineage: Eukaryota > Metazoa > Arthropoda > Arachnida > Opiliones > Sclerosomatidae > Leiobunum > Leiobunum rupestre. The sequence continues at coordinate 68,814,648 of NC_143389.1, read as the reverse complement.
TAGAAGGTAAGCAAGGTTGACGCTCCGAACCCGGGTAAGGGTTCGGGTTCGAGTGCGGGATCCGGGATTTTCGATGTGAAATGGGGGTAAAATCGTTGAAAGTCAATGTATTTAGGGTATTTGTCGCGACGATTTGTTTTTTCGTATATCAACATATTTTGTTCAGTACCAGCTTGTTTTACGTTATCTTTATCTCGAGTGTTTTAAAGAGTGATGTCACGAAACACTTATATGGTACTTGAACCTAAGTAAAGCGTATAAGTTCAGGTTCGGCTTGTTTCTCTTTATCTAGTGTTTTAAATATCGTATGGAATAAGTTGAGAATGTATTGAAATAGTGTAAGTTGTATAATATGTTCATTATAACCTATGTGGGAGATAGTATGCGCGGATTACCCGGGGACGCGGTTAATTAGAATTTAAAATTGGACCTATTTTAGATTCCACTGTCACAATGGGAAAAGTGTCTTTCTCAATAGGTTCGGCTTGTTTCTCTTTATCTCGTGTTTTAAATAGCGTACGGAATAAGTTGAGAATGTATTGAAATGGCGTAAGATGTAAAGAGTGAAACGGCTTGTTTGGCGGTACATGTGATACCTTATGAGGACCGGATAAATCAACACACACGTATTCACGCCTATCGCGGTAGTGAGGGTTCCCTCTCCGAAATACTTCATGTACCCAAAATTCGACCGCAAGTTTTTTTTCTTTTAGGTGAATCTCTATGGGAGTTTAACATTACAATAAAGCTAATAGGTCCAGTTTAGGGTACTTATGGTCCGAAATAGGGTACATAGCCCCTGTAATGGTGACTTTGATCGCTTTTAGGGTACTTTTGGTCCATTTTCGTAAATTTTTGGTTACTCAGGACTGGCTTGTTTTGCGTTATCTTTATCTCTTCGTTTATTTTTCTCAAGTGTTTCAATACTTTAAAGATATAAACTGTTATATAAGACGTGTGAGGGGTTAATGAAAATAAAAAAGCTCTCGATTAGCTCATTTCAAATGGGTATACGAATACGTTAAATTACATTCCGTTATATAAATATATATTCTTGACGTTCAATACGTTTAAATAGCTTTCCAAAATGCAAATATAGCAGGGCCCCCAGAGGTCCTATAATTCCTATAAAATCCTATATTTTCAAAAATGTCCTATAGCATCCTATATTTTTAGCAAAATCCCTCAAAAGTCCTATAAATCCTATAATTTTGATATTTTGCCAATTTCTAATCCAGCCACTCACAATTGTCAGTTAAATTGCTAGATTTAGCTATAGGATACATTCCTATACCAAGTCATTCTAGTCTCTACTTTTGTTATTGTTAACATGGTTAGCTACTAGTATATTTTTGTGATAAAATGGTTAAATAGTTTCAATTTTTTAAGTGAAAATCAAAGACTTATTTCTCTAAATATAGATTTTGTTTTTAAATGCATAAAGTTAGTAAATTAAATAGCATATATAGTCCTATAAAATCCTATAATTTTGTAAAAATAGTCCTATAAAGTCCTATATTTTTAGAAAAATAATCCTATTTTTCCTATAAAAAAATTTAAGATTTGAGTGGGGGCCCTGATATAGGTAGTGAAATACTACAAAAACCTCTTACGTTAAAATAGATATCAACACGCAAATATAGGTGAAAAAAACTACAAAAACACCTTAACTTGGCGTTCAATACGTTAAAATACTTTTCCGATACGCAAATATAGGTAGAAAGATACTATTTAAACATCTTAACTCTACTTTAAATCGGATAAAATATATTTCAGATATGAAAATATATAGAAAAATACTACAAAAACATCTAAACTCTACTTTTAATGCAACAAAATACCATTCCGATGTTCAAATATTTAAAAATTCTTAATTAATGTACTAAGTTACGTTTAAAAGAACCTTTTGTAAACACGAATTCGTCCAATTGTTAAACAGATTTCAGATTAGATGGTGTATGTATGATGGGTAAGACTCTTGTCAGAAAGATGAATTCTGCTTTTAATACGTTAAAATACATTTCCAATATGCAAATATAGGTAGAAAAATACTACTTAAATCCCTTTTTAAATTTGATAAAATACATTTCCGATATAAAATTCCTTTTTCTATACTTTTTCTATACTTTTAATACCGCAAAACACAACTCTGATACACAAATATATACTAAAAAAACTCTTTACTCTACGTTCGATACGTTAAAATACATTTCCGATACACAAATATAGATAAAGAAATACTACAAAATGTAAAAAGGTAGAAAAATACTACACATTATCCATTATGAATTTAAGCTTACAACATCCTTAACGTAGAGTAAAACCTATAAGTTTAGAGTTAACTTGTTTCCTCGTTATCTTTATATCATGTGTTTTAAATAGCGTATGGAATAAGTTAATAATGTATTGAAAAGGTGTATGTTAAAACGTCGTAGAATAAAGAGTAGAACAAATGTTCAGAGTTGGCTAAATTACTAAAGAGAAGAACACAGACGTTTCCGGTGTAGTAACGTAGGAAGAAACATACTGCAACATTCTCTATACTCTACATTCAACACGTTAAAATATATTTCCGAAATGCCAATATAGGTAGTAAAATACTACAAAATTTCTATACTCTACCTTCAATACGTTAAATTACATTCCAATATGTACATATAGGAGGAAAAACACTACAAAAACCTCTTTTCTTGGCGTTCAATATGTTAAAATAGATTTCTGAAATGCAAATATGTAGTTAATACTACAAAAGCCTCTTACTCTACGTTCAATACGTTAAAATAATGACATGCCTCCGATCGAAGAGTCCTATATCCATAGATGGGCACTTTCAGCTCAATCACGGTCCATGACCAGTATTATTTCAGAAAATATAGGATAGCGAGATACAATTTCATAGGTCGAGGAAACTTCGCCCCTAAATATATTGCAATGAGTGAGTGAGATTTGAAAAATTACTAATATTATTGCGTTACCACTTCGTACCGTGATATTACAACGGAGCTCGACGAATGAACGAAAATTTACAAAACCGTGTTATCAAATCCAAACAATAATAAATAAACATATTATTTTGTTAAAAATTACTGATATTAATTTATTTGAAAGGAGTTATGAACGGCGTTCACGTCGTGAATATTTCAATTAATATTGAAGCCCTCAGATACCGTAGTTATCTACGATAATAGTATTTTTTGCAACGATTCAAACGTTGAAAATATTTTTTTTTAACGACGACTTTATTCTTTGAAAAATTCATACGAACCGAGTTTTGAGTTAGTTTTAAAAAATACCCACATTATTTGCTCAGAAATATCGTTTACAAATATTATCTGGACTTTATCATTTATCAGTTTATAAACGTTTTTTTCCTCCACAAAAAAATAAGACGGGAGAGAATGAACATTACACGTATGAACTTACAAATAGCGGTCACATTAGAGTAGATCTTAACAACGTCAGACGAAGATGACCGCACTGACGCCGATAGTTTAGGTTCAGGGAACAATTTAAAATCAGTAGACGTGCAAAATATCGATTTAGTTATGTGCCCTTCTTTTACGGAAAAATTTAACTCCGGGAATTTCGGCAAGCGTAAGCTAAATATGTTTTACGTCTACGATGGTTTAGTGCCAATTACTGGTACCAATGTCCCTGGTCCCAATAAAGTTCTTACTTGTAAGTGGGGTGGCGGAGTGGTTAGCACTTTCGCCTCGCAGCAAGAGGAGCCGGGTTCGATCCCAGCTTGTGGCACTGGCTGAAAACTCGGAACAACTCCTTCTGCGTTGAGTTTGCAAGTTCTCTCCCCACTGGTTTAAGGGGTTTTCCCCCGAGTTCTTCGGTTTCCCCTTCCATAAAAACTTGTCTAGGTTAACGGTAATAGTTAGTGTAGGGAGCTGTTGGCTCGCGTGGCATGAAGGGCTTGCCACCACCATCCTACGCATTGTAACCCGGCCACCTAAATTAAGGGCTTCAAAAGTCGCATGATGACTTAGGCCTAAGGTGGTGCCTTGGGTATTAGCCTAGCTGATTATTAAATTATAAAATTATGCAACGAAAGGAAAAGGAGACGGAGCGCCAAACCATTTTAACAAAGCAAGATATTGTAGAAAACGACTTATCAGCTTATTATTGATTAAAATGTAGCTTGGGTTTGATTATACTGTAGTCATTATTAAATGTAATAAATTGTTTTTCGAAATCAAGCTTTAATTTCAGTACAATCCCAAAATAAGTAACATAATATCTATAAGTATGACACCTAATGAACAAGTTCAGTCGCTGTCCCTTGGAACAGTTCTCGTTTTTCACGCAATGCTCTTCTAGTAGTTCCTCCTCGTTTTTTGCTCGCCCTATTGTCAAAGGTCGATTCACACTATGAGGATTTCGCTTTTTCGAACGCTTTTCTCGCTTAGGCGCGTCTCGTTCATACTTGAAACATTGGCGCACTTCTCGTATATGAACGCAACGCGCGATAGACGGGAAAAGCGCAAGAAGGATAGAAGACGCAAAAGCCTCATAGTGTGGATCGACTTTTACACTACACGCGCGTTGCGGGAAAATATAGACTGGCTGGTCAAAGGGGTAGTGCAGCACACTGGTCGAATCTCGTTACGTTACGTGGCCAGAAACCGACAGCGGCGAAATAAAATATGTTGTGATTCCACATTTCCCCTTATTGGCGACGGAAATCACAGTGGCGCTCTTAGCGGTGGTGGAAGAAACTACTAGAGTTAGCAGACGCTTCACCCTTATAGGGGTAGGCGTCGCGAATAGACGCGTGCTCTTGATTATCTCAAAGATATCCCCAACAGGGCCCAATTCCGAAAGGCCCTTGCTGCGTACCTGAACCTGTACGACTAGCTCCTCCTTGTCTCGACGTGATGGGTTTATAACAATTTGTCGGGTGATTAGCTTATTTACCTTATTTTGGAACAACCAGTAGCTAAATTAAAAATTAAAGGCAATTAAAAGTGACTGACTGTCTGACCGCGACAGAAAAACCTAAATTGAAACTTTTTTTTTTGAGATACACAAACATCGGTGTCGACCCGAGGCCTTAGACACCAGCACACACACAATAACTGATTAATCAGGGTGAGATATGTGTAACGGCCACGGGGGGATATGTGGGGACAGGGGTGGGGACACCCGTGGCGGAAGTATCCCGACCACCCGTTGGGGGATTGGTAGTCGTCCTCACACGGCCTTCCACAAACTCTGCCTCCCGGACGCCTGGGATTACAGGAGTGAGCCACTACTCCTGGCCCTAAATTGAAACTAAACAACTTAACAGAGATATACTATTAGTTCTTCTGTTCATAGTTTACGCTACCGTGATTCACGCCAGATATCGATGGATGGAAAAAAGCGAAAAAGAGCTCGCCCTTTAGACTTGAACTTCGTTGTTCTTGACTATGGGTAGTTTATTTTGTTAAAACGTGACCACAATAAGCTCGATAGTTTTTGAACATTTGTAAATGACCCGTTCGTCATTCCATGAAAACATATTTCTGGATTTAGTTTTTATCAAGCAGGATCACATTCAGAAAAAAATATCTCTTGAAACTCAGATATCCTCGTTATCGAATAAACATTAAGCTTACACATTCCCTCTCGGTAAAATATTGAATTATTAAAAAAGAAACTACAAATTCACAATCGCCCCAAAAAGACCGAATATTATCTCGGAGCTCAGATCGTTATACTAATCAAAATGTTTAGCTCAACGTGACCTATTCACTCTAATAAAAAAATATTAAAATTTTATCGAGAAAAAACTTCAGTGAGCAATATGTACCTAGGTTTTTTAAGTGAACTAGAACACGAATGACGATTCACTCATTGTTTTTTGTGTCGAAACCAAAAAAGAACGACTCTTTCCGCGAGATTACCATGTTAGTCGATCATACTTTTGTTCACGCTGGTAGTGCTAAAACGACCCCACTCATAAATGAAATTGCAGGGATTACTAGATCGGGTTACGCCATGATATGAATGCGTGATCGCAGGCACTATTTGGTCAAGCTCTGTAGCGAAACTGGTATTAACAACTCTCGAAATGCCCATCTATGTGCTAGACGGCTTCTCCTTATCATTATAATTATAATTTTCATTCATACCCTATTCTCGGTATATATGAATCCGTCATTATATCTCAAATTAAACGAAATATTATATGTATGTTCTTAATAATTAAATTGGAGTAATTAATTTAATTAAAGTACTATGCTATAAAAATATTAAGATAAGAAAAGGAAATTTTCGACTTTCTCGTGGAACTGCGAATGTATTCATGAACCTCTAACTACATAATTAGATAGTCTGCCCTTAGCCGCTAGGAGGACCTTCGTTATTATGACGTCGGTAACGCGCCGCTTTTCAAATTATTTATGTTTTGATTCTGGGATAGTTTCTTTGCCAAGGCTTAGCGTGAAATTTATTTCGCAAACCTTAAAAAAGCATATTTTTCGATTGAACAAAAAAGGTGAGAATTTTAACTGCAAATACCTTCATTTATGATTAACAACTGATTTTGAAGTAACAGAGAAATGATTTTGTTCGTTTGACTTAAAGCTTTCCTCTGCGGGTGTCGTGTTTTTCCTTTGAAGGGTAGTATAGCATTTCTGATCTATCCGTGAAAAAACTTGTATAGGTATCTTTCCTTTTCAACAGCTACTTTAAGGTCAAGCCCATTGTAGCCTAACTCCCGTTACACTATAAAGTAAAAAGATGAAATCGTATCTGCTACTAGGAATGAATATCAAGATTTAGTTACATTTCATATCTGCTTTAAAGAGTTTTAATAAATTTGTATATGGAAATAAAAATAATTATTAATTATTTTGGTATTAAGTTGTTATTTTTTAAAGTTTATATCATTGAAATGATAAGAAATTGTAAAACACATTATATTTTACATTTTCCACTAATGTTACTATTTGGTAGATATTATTATATTGAAATAATATCCAAGATGTGATTCGTTTAGGCAAAACGGGGTTCCATGTCCAGAAGAATGGGTTTATTCGCTCTCTGCAAGATGGTTGTTTTCGTGAACATGGAATCTTCTCGATCGATGGACTTAAACTTGTAATTTCCCAAAATATGAGCCAACATAGTCATCATACTCTTGTACGCGAACACCATTCCTAAAATTATTAATATTAATTAATATTAATTATCTATTTGACCCAAAATCCCAGGAGGCCCCGACCAATTTTTGCCACGGAAGCCTGTTGCTCTATACCAGTGGCGTCGCTAGGCTGTTTTAGGTAGCGCTTGAGACACCTGAAAATTTTCTGAAGCGCCTCCTAAAATTCCCGAAATTGTTTTCATTGTTTTGATGAAACTCATAAAAGGGTTTCTATTACAATTTCGGAAATAAAATGGTTTATTTTCTTAAAACGTTTCGTTATATACCTATAATTTAGGTGGTTGGTTTCGGGAGAGTGAAGGGAGGAGTAGAGAGGACAGAGAAGCTTTAAATTTTCCAACGTGATATGAATTTGACCGAAGTTTTCTTGATAAAAATTATTTCTAAAAAAGTCATCGGTTTGCTAAGTCGGCCTGTATGGGAGCCCTTGAGCAGGCGCTTAGGCGCCCCCAAAACGGAAATTCTGGCGACGCCACTGCTCTATACTAAATAGTCAGGTGGTCAGCGCCGTTCGCATTTGGTGTAGTTGCGTTTCCCAACTACTTCAGAGTCCCCCTTGCGCCCCCCAAAAACAATTACAGGCCAATTTTTGTAATCTGTCCTAATCTGTAAACTAAAATAAAATACTTCACAAAGCTAAATAGAATAGGTAGGAATAATTTTAAATTTCATTTTAATATCATTAAACGCCTTTATACCGAATTCACGTAGGTGGAATTACTATATTACCTAAATATTCCAAATACACTTTATATAGATCAACACTTACTTATTGATAAATTATATTAAAATGAACTTTTATGGAACCACTTTTGAAGAATATATTTCTTCAATCAACTCTTTTTTTTGTGTGTGTTAAATCGGATAAAATATATTTCAGATATAGGCATAGATGGGCATTTCGAGAGTTGTTAATACCAGTTTCGCTACAGAGCTTGACCAAATAGTGCCTGCGATCACGCATTCATATCATGGCGTAACCCGATCTAGTAATCCCTGCAATTTCATTTATGAGTGGGGTCGTTTTAGCACTACCAGCGTGAACAAAAGTATGATCGACCAACATGGTAATCTCGCGGAAAGAGTCGTTCTTTTTTGGTTTCGACACAAAAAACAATGAGTGAATCGTCATTCGTGTTCTAGTTCACTTAAAAAACCTAGGTACATATTGCTCACTGAAGTTTTTTCTCGATAAAATTTTAATATTTTTTTATTAGAGTGAATAGGTCACGTTGAGCTAAACATTTTGATTAGTATAACGATCTGAGCTCCGAGATAATATTCGGTCTTTTTGGGGCGATTGTGAATTTGTAGTTTCTTTTTTAATAATTCAATATTTTACCGAGAGGGAATGTGTAAGCTTAATGTTTATTCGATAACGAGGATATCTGAGTTTCAAGAGATATTTTTTTCTGAATGTGATCCTGCTTGATAAAAACTAAATCCAGAAATATGTTTTCATGGAATGACGAACGGGTCATTTACAAATGTTCAAAAACTATCGAGCTTATTGTGGTCACGTTTTAACAAAATAAACTACCCATAGTCAAGAACAACGAAGTTCAAGTCTAAAGGGCGAGCTCTTTTTCGCTTTTTTCCATCCATCGATATCTGGCGTGAATCACGGTAGCGTAAACTATGAACAGAAGAACTAATAGTATATCTCTGTTAAGTTGTTTAGTTTCAATTTAGGGCCAGGAGTAGTGGCTCACTCCTGTAATCCCAGGCGTCCGGGAGGCAGAGTTTGTGGAAGGCCGTGTGAGGACGACTACCAATCCCCCAACGGGTGGTCGGGATACTTCCGCCACGGGTGTCCCCACCCCTGTCCCCACATATCCCCCCGTGGCCGTTACACATATCTCACCCTGATTAATCAGTTATTGTGTGTGTGCTGGTGTCTAAGGCCTCGGGTCGACACCGATGTTTGTGTATCTCAAAAAAAAAAGTTTCAATTTAGGTTTTTCTGTCGCGGTCAGACAGTCAGTCACTTTTAATTGCCTTTAATTTTTAATTTAGCTACTGGTTGTTCCAAAATAAGGTAAATAAGCTAATCACCCGACAAATTGTTATAAACCCATCACGTCGAGACAAGGAGGAGCTAGTCGTACAGGTTCAGGTACGCAGCAAGGGCCTTTCGGAATTGGGCCCTGTTGGGGATATCTTTGAGATAATCAAGAGCACGCGTCTATTCGCGACGCCTACCCCTATAAGGGTGAAGCGTCTGCTAACTCTAGTAGTTTCTTCCACCACCGCTAAGAGCGCCACTGTGATTTCCGTCGCCAATAAGGGGAAATGTGGAATCACAACATATTTTATTTCGCCGCTGTCGGTTTCTGGCCACGTAACGTAACGAGATTCGACCAGTGTGCTGCACTACCCCTTTGACCAGCCAGTCTATATTTTCCCGCAACGCGCGTGTAGTGTAAAAGTCGATCCACACTATGAGGCTTTTGCGTCTTCTATCCTTCTTGCGCTTTTCCCGTCTATCGCGCGTTGCGTTCATATACGAGAAGTGCGCCAATGTTTCAAGTATGAACGAGACGCGCCTAAGCGAGAAAAGCGTTCGAAAAAGCGAAATCCTCATAGTGTGAATCGACCTTTGACAATAGGGCGAGCAAAAAACGAGGAGGAACTACTAGAAGAGCATTGCGTGAAAAACGAGAACTGTTCCAAGGGACAGCGACTGAACTTGTTCATTAGGTGTCATACTTATAGATATTATGTTACTTATTTTGGGATTGTACTGAAATTAAAGCTTGATTTCGAAAAACAATTTATTACATTTAATAATGACTACAGTATAATCAAACCCAAGCTACATTTTAATCAATAATAAGCTGATAAGTCGTTTTCTACAATATCTTGCTTTGTTAAAATGGTTTGGCGCTCCGTCTCCTTTTCCTTTCGTTGCATAATTTTATAATTTAATAATCAGCTAGGCTAATACCCAAGGCACCACCTTAGGCCTAAGTCATCATGCGACTTTTGAAGCCCTTAATTTAGGTGGCCGGGTTACAATGCGTAGGATGGTGGTGGCAAGCCCTTCATGCCACGCGAGCCAACAGCTCCCTACACTAACTATTACCGTTAACCTAGACAAGTTTTTATGGAAGGGGAAACCGAAGAACTCGGGGGAAAACCCCTTAAACCAGTGGGGAGAGAACTTGCAAACTCAACGCAGAAGGAGTTGTTCCGAGTTTTCAGCCAGTGCCACAAGCTGGGATCGAACCCGGCTCCTCTTGCTGCGAGGCGAAAGTGCTAACCACTCCGCCACCCCACTTACAAGTAAGAACTTTATTGGGACCAGGGACATTGGTACCAGTAATTGGCACTAAACCATCGTAGACGTAAAACATATTTAGCTTACGCTTGCCGAAATTCCCGGAGTTAAATTTTTCCGTAAAAGAAGGGCACATAACTAAATCGATATTTTGCACGTCTACTGATTTTAAATTGTTCCCTGAACCTAAACTATCGGCGTCAGTGCGGTCATCTTCGTCTGACGTTGTTAAGATCTACTCTAATGTGACCGCTATTTGTAAGTTCATACGTGTAATGTTCATTCTCTCCCGTCTTATTTTTTTGTGGAGGAAAAAAACGTTTATAAACTGATAAATGATAAAGTCCAGATAATATTTGTAAACGATATTTCTGAGCAAATAATGTGGGTATTTTTTAAAACTAACTCAAAACTCGGTTCGTATGAATTTTTCAAAGAATAAAGTCGTCGTTAAAAAAAAATATTTTCAACGTTTGAATCGTTGCAAAAAATACTATTATCGTAGATAACTACGGTATCTGAGGGCTTCAATATTAATTGAAATATTCACGACGTGAACGCCGTTCATAACTCCTTTCAAATAAATTAATATCAGTAATTTTTAACAAAATAATATGTTTATTTATTATTGTTTGGATTTGATAACACGGTTTTGTAAATTTTCGTTCATTCGTCGAGCTCCGTTGTAATATCACGGTACGAAGTGGTAACGCAATAATATTAGTAATTTTTCAAATCTCACTCACTCATTGCAATATATTTAGGGGCGAAGTTTCCTCGACCTATGAAATTGTATCTCGCTATCCTATATTTTCTGAAATAATACTGGTCATGGACCGTGATTGAGCTGAAAGTGCCCATCTATGGTCTAGCATAGAAAGACAAGTTGGCAAGCTTGCCAAAATATACCTCTCCTCGGAAGAATGGTCGCTAGTGGTATTATTTTCTCGAGATAACCCTTAAAGATATATCTCCGCAATTCCGAAAAATTTACTAAAAACGTCATTCCGGTTCTATCCCGACCGGTATAAAATTTTAATTATAATTAAAATAAATGAGACGAAACAACCATTTTAATTTATTCAAAATATTATAAATTAAGTAGTTACAACAGTGAGTTAGACGTACTAAAACAATGCACAATTGAATTTAACCCTTTTTACAGTACAAGTTTATCAGTTGAATATAATACGAAGCAAATTTTAATGAAAGAAATATCTACAGAGGGTATTTGTATTTTTCTCGCTTACGAAATACTTGCCGAATCTTTCACGCTCATTTTATTTCAACACTCGCCCTTGATGAAGATAGCGTAGAATAGATATATTCGACATCTGGTAGTGGACGACTCGTAGACTTCCAGTTGATGTTGTGACACATACCGCATGAAAAAGACCAAGGTCGTCCATTTTCCAATATCATATAATGACTCGCACACCCAGGAAATCAATGACTGCGTTAGGAATCGTAGATATCCAAATATCCACACCAAATGTATTAACAAGAAGCAAAAACCTTACCATCAACAAAGCACAGAGAGCCACTTGACTAAACGACAGCTCGATAATCAATAAACGTTAAATAAACGCATTTGCGTTATTACAACTATATTTAAGACGATAATAAAACCCGCAAATAAATAACAAAAAACTAACAAAGTGGACCACCCACAGGTTCTACCCTTTAACCCTCTTATCTCTGCTAACTGCGCTAAAACAAGATTTGACCTTTAAAAACCATTAATATACTCTTCCGCTAAGCTGAGTTTATAATTTTCAAAGAGACGTAATATGTATCGGTGGTTCTGTGGTAGAACATTCGCCTGTCATATAGAAGGGCTCGGGATTCGAAACCTGGGCGGTGCATTCTTTTTAATCAACAGAGAAGACGTTACATTAGAATATCTTCAATGCAATAATTTAAATTAAACATGAAATGTCGTTCTATTTTAATAACAAGCATCGGTGGCTCTTTGGTAGAGCACTCACCTGCCATGCAGGAGGGTCCGGGTTCAAAACCCGTCCGATGCGATCGCAATTTGATAATAGGACGTATACACCCTACCTTATGGATGTTGAGACATTTATCGTAACCAGAGATACAAATCGGTAATTTACCCTGGTAATTTACGCGGTAAATTACCCTGGTAACAGTAATTTACAATTTTCTCAGGTAAATTACGAAAATTGTAATTACCCTGGTAATTACCAGGGTAATTTATTGTAGTAAATTACCATGGTAATTTACCATCGTATTCGTGTTTCACTGTTACTCAATTTTCTTTGATCTTTCGGGCTAAAATGTACCAAAAATACGTCGCACAAGATTACAACACTCAAAACCTAACGTTATTCGCGTTTTAGTGTATTTTTGCATCGTTTCATAATGTAATTTCACTCCAGCAAACACTAGATCATAGGCGTAAACCGCGTAACACACTAACTCGAAGAGCTAGGCACCACTGCGCCACCTAGATTCGTTTTGGTTGCGAATTTCCAAGGAGTCGAAGGCCGTGTTAGAATAGTTTGATACGTTTAATAGGAAGAATACTTATGTCTAGCCCTGTTTATACCGGTACAATTAACTATCGATGAATACGACGATGATGAAAACGATAGTGAGTACCCTGAGGAATATGATGATACTGATAATTAATCTCAAAATGAAGATAATTGAACATTTTTGGGCATTTATAACCTATTGTGGTAATTTATAAAATGTATAATACCGAACAAAAGCGTTTCTTCTTTGTATTCCTTGTTTTAATCGTAAAAAAAACCTTTTAAAAAAAATTACGGTAATTTACCGCCTAATTTACTGATTTCCTAAATTACGGTAATTTAAGAACTTTAATCGTAACCCTCAGCAATCGGTCCGTTCGAAAAGTCAATACATAGACGTTGGAGATTAGAACACAAACGAAACACTAACATCACAAAACCACATCACGTCACAAATGCACAATATACATCTACATTACAATCGCAACCTCTCGAAAACGACTACTAAGGCACAACCGTCGCGGCAGTGAGCGTTAACGAACAAAACACCAAAAAACAACAAACGCAAATATTATCCGTTAACGCTTACCGTCACGGCAGTTTTGCAACAATTTAGAATCAAAGAAACTGCGTACGCAGTGATTACGCATTACGCTTTGCCCCGAAACTGCGAACGCGTTCGCAGGACGTCACACAGACAGACACACACACAGACACGGTGATTGTATAACCCCTAATAAGTTACATAGTACCCTAGGAGAGGTAAAAAAGGATATCAGGAAAACAGTCAGCTCAGGAATTTCTTATTTGACCCAATTTAGAAGGATTATTTATTTCCCTATCCAGGTACCAGACTAAAGACACCACTAGCTTTAAATGATGGGAAAAGGTTCCTATACACGTTGCAAGACTGGAGTCATAGTACTCCCAATGATGATGAAGCCACGAAGATTAATATGATTTTAAGAAAATCTTTATATTAATCGATAGAATAAGGGGAAGATCTATGATCGTTTAGTATCGTTTTCTGCCACCAGATGGGATAAGAGCGCCCTCGGTATTTTTATTACTATCTTTTAATTAATGTATATCTCGGCCTCAAATTAAGCAAATTGGAAAATAAAACTGTTTAAATATTGAGGGAAGTTTAAACGGTAATAAATAATATAAAACAGAATCTATCAGATGATATAAGAATAAAGAACGATGGATTGAGTGTGACATAAGAACACTTATTAAAATCATTTGTTTAACAGAAATATCAGTCTAAATGTGCTCGGAACAGATTTTAAATTATTTATCATTTAACAAAATAACACCATCTAAATCCATTTTTCTTGCGCCTTAAAGCCCTTAATCATAAAGGCTTATTGAAAATTGCCAAAAAAAAAGTATTTCAGTTGATACGGGAACAATGACTTGAGGGTTAATTAAAAAAACACTGGGTCTAAGGAGCTGCCGAAAACGACATCTAGAGCCGCAACCACTAGTTTCAAATTCAACGACCTGATTTACTAGGATTAGGAACTGGCACGCAGTTACACTTCTAAATACAACCGTAATTCGTCCAAATTCCGAATTTTCTGGAACTGCGTGGCTATTTCTTATTTCTGGATTTACTTATTATTAGTGTTGAAGAAAAAGAGCAATTAAGATTTTTTTATCATTGAAATCTTATTTTTCCGTTATCTCCTTTAGAGATAAGATTTCGACCCAGGAGCGGATCCAGGCCATCAAGTAAGGAGGGGCGATCATGGGCATTCAAAAGTCGTCTGCTATTTCTTCACAAATTTAGTTGGCAGGTATTAAAGTAGATGGCGCTATCGTTTCTAAGCCTATATGGAGCGTGAAAATGTAACGTGGAGCTCTCATTTTCGTTTGCTTAAACGAAGTACTTTCTACAACTAGAATTTGTGTTATAAATTGTCTTTCACCAAATAAATATATTTCAATAACTTCAAAAATTGTTATGTTTTTTCAAGTATTCTGGGCGATCGCCCCCCCCCCCTATGGATCCGCCCCTGTTTCGACCGTATATAAAACCGCCTGTCATTTGACTAAGGTGTGTCATCTAGCTTCTGCAGTTATGTCATTCTAGTACTAATCTAGTAATATTCGTTAATTGTATATAGTTTGTAAATATTCTTTTAATGCCATTATTCATAAATTACTAGTTCGTTATTTATAACACCGTTCAGTTTGCTTACTCCTAAACCCTCAAGCGGCTGTAAGTTTCAAAACTTAGCATAGTTACTTAATTGAACCAGGACATCGTAAAGGTACAGCGGAATAAATTTATATCGCGACTTATATCGACGAAACATTGAGTCTCGTTTTACCGTGTCATTAACTCTGAAGTCTGCGGTGTCTTGTGCTCTGAAAAGAAAAACATGTCATTTTTCTGACCATCAGCTCTCTCTCCACCCTTCTCGGGTCCATTAATTTGGTCCCCCACTCAGTAAGAGAGCAAAATAAATTTGTGGAAATGAATGCGCTCGGCATGCGCTTCTATGCGCCACATTTTATTCCTCGTGCGCCGTTATGGATCAAAAGGAAAATGAAAAACAAAGTGGGGGGGCCAACTTAACGACGAGCCCCCCCACGTAAGAATATGAGGACCGAAGTACCACCAATCGATTGCGCTCGGCGTGCGCTCTTATGCGCCACCTTTAATTTCATGTGCGCCGCATTTGCTTTCGATATATATCGATAACAAAGTGGGGGGGGGCAACTTAACGACAGCCCCCCCCCCCCCACGTACGAATATGAGGACTTAAGTACCATCAATCGATTGCGCTCGGCGTTCGCTCTTATGCGCCACCTTTAATTTCGTGTGCGCCGCATATACTTTCGATATTTGTTCCATATTTATTCAGAACAAATTTTAGTTACAGGGTCGCCCAATTTGCCTTGACCAGGCTTTTTTCTCAACAACTATTTGAGATATAATCTTAAAACAATCAGGGTATGAGAATTGCGTTGGGAACGTGTCAAATTGCTTTGAAAACCATCTAATAACTTTTCCCTTTTTTTTAAATTAATTTTTTTACCGTTAGGTGGTAGGAATAATTTTCAATGATAAATTTTAATCTACCTGAAAACCTACAAATTACGTTATTTTGATTGAAATCGACCGAATTTATCCCTAGATAATGAGGTCAGAAAAACAAACAGGTTGGCCATTGCAGGCCAAAGGGTTGTTTATTAAATGAGAGAATGATAAACTGGTCTAATTAGAGCTAGTAATTTAGAATAACTATTAATAAACGAAACGGATACTTCAAGGTTTTAAATTTAAAACCATAAAGTATCCGTTTCGTTTATTAGTAGTTATTCTAAATTTCCCACACCGTGGTCATTATGATTTTTAAAATTTATGATTTTTTTATTTAGTATTTAAACAAAAATAACCGGCAATAATGATCAGTCTGAGTGTTGCATGTTCACAATGCCTGTGTATTCTGCTGAACAGCGCGCTTTCATGGTCGAAATATTTTATGGTGAAGCCCATCAAAATGTTCGTTTGGTATGCAAACTTTTCAGAATGCGGTTTCCAGACAGATTTCCTAGTCACAACACTGTTCTCGGCGCTGTTTGAGATTTCCGGAACCACGGTGATGTCAATTCAAGATACGGAGGAGCTGGTCGTCAACACATCGACAGCGTTGTCGTCGGCATATCTTTATGCAAGCATTCAAGGTGCAAACGTAGAATTGGGTGTGTCCAGAGCCCGCATTTGAAGAATCCATCAAAATTTCCATCCTTATCGGGCAACACTTCATCAAGCTCTAGATGACGGGGATATGGTTCCTAGGTTTGAATTATGTAACTGGTTGTGCAATATGGAGCGTGAATCTCCGGAATTTTTTAACTTACTTTTGGTGTTCGATGAGTGTTCGTTCGGGAGAGACGGGCCGTTAAATCACCAAAACAATCACATGTGGAGTGAGATGAATCCACGATGGAGATTTGCTCACCACCACCAACAACAATTTTGGTTAAACGTGTGGGTGGGTCTGGTCAGAGATAGAGTCATCGGTAATTTATTTTGCCACACCGTTTAAATGGGCAGAGCTATTTAGCTTTTTTACAGAATGACGTCGCGGGCGCGTTAGAAGACATTCCTCTAGCCAACTATAGATGACTATGGTTTTAGCATGACGGTGCACCTCCACATCAACCTAGAGCAGTGGTAGACTACCTTTCCGCTGAACTCGAACATCCATGGATAGGTGGCAACGGACCCGTCCAATGGCCTCAAAGGTCGCCTGACCTCACACCTAAGGACTTCTTCCTGCGGGGTTTCGTTAAAGCTCATGTCTATGCGACGCCTGTTACGAGCGTTGTCGAATGACGTCATCGTATCATCGATGCCTTTCAGTTGATCACTCCCAACATGTTGCATCGTGCATTCAGAAGTATGCTTCATTGCGCTGAAACATGTATCGCGGCAGACGGAGGATTTATTGAACCATTCGTGTGATGTCCCAACCTTTTATTCGTTTGAAGTGGTTAAAATGCTTTTGTTTGATTGGATAGAACTTGTTTATCGTTATCTCATTTGTTAAACAACTCTTTTGCCTGCTATAGCTAACCTGTTTCTTTTCTTACCTCTTTATCTAGGGATAAATTCGGTCGATTTCCATCAAACCAACGTTATTTGTAGGTTTTCAGGTAGGCTCTTAATATTTATCATTGAAAAATTTCCTACCACCTATTGGTCAAAAATTAAATTTTGAAACGTTATTATTAGTATTATTATTATTATTTATTTAGGAGTAACTCATTCAAATTACACTGGATCAGTTGGGCCAAGTCCGGAAAGACTTGTAAGCCCTAGCGTTTCCGCCAATTATATTATTTGAGAACAAATATATCATAAACAGACAAATGTCCAAAGTAGAAAAATTTCATAAGTATATCAATATAGCACAACCATTAAAGGATTATTTAAAACATCTCTATTGGTGGAGTGGCGGAGTGGTTAGCACTTTCGCCTCGCAGCAAGAGGAGCCGGGTTCGATCCCAACTTGTGGCACTGGGTGAAAACTCGGAACAACTCCTTCTGCGTTGAGTTTGCAAGTTCTCTCCCCACTGGTTTAAGGGGTTTTCCCCCGAGATCTTCGGTTTCCCCTTCCATAAAAACTTGTTGAGGTTAACGGTAATAGTTAGTGTAGGGAGCTGTTGGCTCGCGTGGCTTGCAGGGCTTGCCACCACCCTCCTACGCATTGTAACCCGGCCACCTGAATTAAAGGCTTTAAAAGTCGCTCGATGACTTAGGCCTAGGGTGGTGCCTTGGGTATTAGCCTAGCTGATTATTATTATTATTATTAGAGTAAGCAACAGAAAAGAAACAAATGACATACAGTTTTGGCGAACGATCTAGAATCTTTTAAATCTTTGATTTCACTTGGTAATAGATTGTACAGTTTCACACCTTCAAAATATAACGATTTTTGGAATAGACTAGTATTACAGTTTGGTATTTTGAGATAGTCTTTATTACGCGTAACGTAGCGTTTATCATTCCATTTGATTACCTGCGAATTTGAGAGTAGGCTATTATGAATATACATTAGAGTTCTCAGACGCCAATTTTTTTCAATTGTTAATACGTTTAGCTCAGTAAATAAGGGTTTGGTGTGTTCACGATAAGGTTTTTAACAGATTATACGCACTAGGCGCTTCTGCAGTATTAAAAGTCTTTCCAGGTTGTTTCGGGAAGAATTACCCCAGACTGTTATACAGTATATTAAATTAAATTAGTAAATCAGGGCGAAATAGATCATTCGCATGTTAAACAAATTTTTATTATAATTTAGAAAATAGGTAGATCTAGCAATTTTGCTATACAGGGTGTCTGAAAATATTCGGCATGGCGATTTTTCTCGAAGACCACTCATACTAAAAATCTGAAATTTTCAGGATATTTTCTCTAGTATTGGAACTCTTTAATCTGTAAATTTCAGAAGAATCGGAAAATATTTATCGGATTTTAAAAAACTATTTTTTTCACCGGCAGGTGGTAGACAAAAATGTTCAATGACCAAGTTGAAGAGAATACTCTGAAACCTAAGAATACATTTTGTTATGTGAATTTAGGGCTGGTTGGACCTAGATAATGGGTCCCAAAAAATAACAAGTTGGTACTACCTAAATTATGCTTTTTGTTTAAAAGTACTTAGTTTTTAACATATGAAAAATAATTCGAAAGATTATCAAAATTGAAAGTTTATTAATTTAAAAAATGGTTCGATGATTCCCCCTTCTGCTGCAATGCAAGTCTCGCAAAGATAAACCAGATTTTGGAAGGTTATTCTGACCATATCAGGTGTGACCAAACGGAAGGCTTCAATTATCTTTTGGTGTTAGACATCTTAGTTGTTGACAGGCGTCTGATAAACATACAACGAGACGAAACCCCACAGGAAAAGGTCAAGCGGGTTCAGGTCGGGTGTTCTTGGTGCCCATTGAACCGGACCATTCCTTGGTCAGAAGAACTTTCCAAAATCTCGTTTATCGTTGCGAGACTTGCATAGCAGCAGAAGGGGGAATCATCAGACCATTTTTGTAAATGAATAAATTTTCAATTTTGATAATCTTTCGAATTATGTTTGATATGTTAAAAACTAAGTACTTTAAACCGAGGGGCTGATCACTCCGCGTAATCGGTGTACAGAGCCGTACCTTTGACTGTACTAATGGGATTACGCGTAATCTTTTAAGTCCCTGCCTTTGGCAGTGCTAATCTAAGCGTAATCTGGCGTAATCGATTTACAGACTTTCTAAGAGTGGTTTTAAGCAAAAAGCATAATTTAGCTAGTACCAACTTGTTATTTTTCGGGGCCCATTATTTAGGTCCAACCAGCCCTAAATTCACAGAACAAAATGTATTCTTAGGTTTCAGAGTATTCTCTTCAACTTTGTCATTGAACATTTTTGTCTACCACCTGCCGGTGAAAAAATAGTTTTTTCAAATCCGAGAAATATTTTCCGATTCTTCCGAAATTTACAGATGAAAGAGGTCCATTACTAGGGAACATACCCTGAAAATTTTAGATTTTTAGTATGAGTGTTCTTCGAGAAAAATGTCCATGCCGAATATTTTTAGACACCCTGTAGAGTTTATCAACATGCTTATTAAAAAGTAGCTTTTCATCTAGCCAAACACCAAGGTATTTATAGCAAGATACTATCCTTAAAAAAGTATTATAAATTGATTTTATGTTTGTATGGGCGTTAATCACCCGGTTTTTATTAGAAAAGATTATATATTCTGTTTTTGAAGTATTCAAAAATATTTCATTATTATCCAACCATGTGCTAATTTAGTTTAGTATTAATGTTTTCTATCATTTCTTGTAGATTTGGGTTGTATTCGGAGACAGTAGTGTTAACAGCGTACAAATTAAGTTCAATAGGGTCTTTTAGCAGTTTAGTTATATCATTAACAAATAGGTTAAATAGAATAAGGGATAATATCGAGCCCTGAGGCACACCAATTATAAGAGGGAACATATCTAAATAGTTTTGGTCAATTTTAGTGCCGACTTTACGGTTTTTCAGAAAAGACTTGAACCAATTATTTGCCATACCTCGAATTCCTTTGTGCTCTAGTTTGCTTAGTAATTTTTTATGGTTAACTAGATCAAAGGCTTTTTTAAAGTCTAGAAAAACAACCACCGAATAATAACCTCGATCAATATTTACTAGTAGTTTCTTATAGAGCTTATTTATCGCCGTTTCAGTATTTTTTTGGGCATAAAGCCATGCTGTTGATCAGATATCAGATTATATTTTAAACAAAAACTTTTTAATCTAGTATAAAAACATTTTTCAAAGATTTTGAAAACGGAGAGGAGTGCGATCACGCGGTAGTTATTGGGTTCGCTTATGTCTCCGCTTTTATGAATCAGCGATAGAACTGTGTCTTTAAGTCTGTCAGGATAAACACCCTGATTAAAGTAAAGGTTTATTAAGAAGGATAGTGGTTCGGCAATTATTTCTCCGATGACCTTTAGAGCTTTGGGCACAATCCCATCAAGACCAGGTGCTGAATTATTATTGAGCATATTTATATTATAGATAATTTCCTTACATTCTGTCTCCGTAACAACCATTGAAGAAGGCAGTTTTTCGTCTAAGCATGGGTTTTTTGAAAGTATATTTTTAAGTTTTTTTTATTGAAATCGTCCATGTTATTGATTACTGGAGACCTTTTAGTTCTAACGGACTGTTTCGGGACTATTTCATTAATTATCTTCCAGCTTTGCTTCGTGCTATTATTTATATTTATATTTTTACCTATCTTATTATTGAAATATTTTTCCTTTGTTTTTATAATTTTGTTTGTTACATTATTTCGAAAGCGCCTATAATAGGCAATATTGTCATCGGTTGGGAATTTTTTTGCAATTTTTTAATTGATACTTTTTTTTAGAGTCAAGCCAAGGGTTTTTTTAATACATTTTATGGTTTTTAATTACAACAGTCGGAAAGGCTATTTTATAAGCTTGATCAATAGTGTCAAAAAAATAGTTAAAGGCTTCATTGACCTCACTACTGTTGTAGAGGGGGGACCAGTTCACACAAGTAATTTTATTTTTAAAAGCTATCCAATTTTTGTTATTCATAGGTCGTATGTTTCGATGATTTTCGCCTATATAACTGTTGAAACGATCTATATTAGGATCGCAAGTAATTAAGATTGGAAAGTGATCAGTGATATCGATGTCCGAAAGGACCTGGGTCTTAACTGGGGTATTTGCTATTACTACATCGATTAATTTAGCTGATTGGTTTGTCACTCTAGTGACATCCTTTACGTAATTTTGAATTCCATAGCTTACGAGAATATCATTCAGTTTTCTGTATTCCAGTTTATTATGATCATTAAAGTTAACATTTATATCACCAAATAATTTTTTTATTTTTAATATTACCAAGGTTATTTAAAACATACTCAAAATCCGTCAAAAAATCATTGAAATGCGAGATTGTTTTCAAAGCAATTTGAAACGCGTTCCCAACGCAATTCTCATACGCTGATTGTTTAAAGATTATATCTCAAATAGTTTTTGAGAAAAACGCCTGGTCAGAGCGAATTGGGCGACCCTGTAACTATAATTTGTTCTGAATAAAAATGGAATAAATATCGAAAGTAAATGTGGCGCATAAGAGCGCACGCCAAGCACAATCGATTGCTGGTACTTAGGTACTCATATTCTTACGTAGGGGGGGGGGGCTGTCGTTAAGTTGCCCCCCCCCTTTGTTATCGATATATATCGAAAGCAAATGCGGCGCACACGAAATTAAAGGTGGCGCATAAGAGCGCACGCCGAGCGCAATTGATTGATGGTACATCGGTCCTCATATTCTTATGTGGGGGGGGGGCTCGTCGTTAAGTTGCCCCCCCTTTGTTTTTCATTTTCCTTTAGATCCATAACGGCGCACGAGGAATAAAAGGTGGCGCATAGAAGCGCATGCCGAGCGCAATCATTTCCACAAGTTTATTTTGCTCTCTTACTGGGTTGGGGGGGGGGCAACTTAATGGACCCCTGATTCTCACCTAAACACCGACCGAACTTTTACGCGGGATAAATTTTAGCCGTAAATCGTTGCAGGAAGAGTCGAAGTGAAGCATGTAACGTTGGATTACTATTTCAGGCTTAGTGGACTTGCGCTAATAGGTGAATCGCGACGATTTTATTTTTTCCAAGCACGGTCGCTTTGATATACGATATCCACTTGAATATCTTGATAGCGTGTGACTGATCGTAGCAATGGTTCCCAATTTTTCAGCTAAAACAATTTTCAGGAATTTACTAAACTTAGCGTACTCTAGCCTAATCTAATTTAATGCACGCAAATTGTTCAGTTGCGTTGAGTTTGCAAGTATTCTCACCCACTGATTAAAGGGGTTTTACCCAGACTTTTTTGGTTTATCCTTCCATTAAAATGTATAGAGGAAAGTGGTTATATTAAGTGTATGGGGCTGTGGGCTCGCGTATCATGAAGAGCTTGCCACCACCCTCCTACGCAGTTAAATCCAGCCACCTGAATTAATGGTATAAAAGGTTGAAGAAGTCGCTAGATGATTTGGGCATAAAGTGGAGCCTTGCGTGTTAGCCTAGCTGATTATTACTAAACAAATATGACATGTCGTAATCTGCAGTTATTGAAATTGACGTTCAGCCGCTTCTTCTGAAAAGGTAAAAAAATTATTTTGGGCCTAAAATATCCAAGTGCTTTTTATTGTATTTGAAAACGGTTTCGTGAAATAGAACCTTGAATATGACCTTAAAACACTTTGTATTTTGGTAAAAGCTTTATGAAAGAATGAAATCCTTTGGTTTGCTGGAATTATGGACTTAATTAAGAATAATTCACTAATAACGTGATCAGATTATATTCACCTGGACAATTTTTTTCCAATAAGGAGAAGAACAGTCAATTCATTGCAAATAAAAAAATATTCGAGTGATAATCACTTTGCATTGAATTTAATAGATTTTTTTTATTAATGATGGAATGAAATAATCGACCGGGTCATTCGTATTTTAAAATAAAATCATAATAGAAATTAAATGCAAATATAACGATTTTCGACATATTTCAATTAAATGCGATACCCTCGCTCCCAACAGACAAAACGAATTTAATGATTAAAAGGTTTTACATAATCTCGTAATATTTTCGTAGTCTGGTCATAACGACGTACATCGAGCATACAAAATTGCTTAAAATATTTGGGGCGAGTCAAATTCTAACGAGGAATTCTCCTGAGAAGAGTTCTTCGTGAGAATTTTTTTCCACGTGAGGACTCGATAAAAAGCGACAAATGTTAAAAGATTCTTCTAAAGATGGCGGCTTACGAGAATGCCACGAACGTTGTTAACTAAGCCTTTGACAATAAAAATTATTTAAGCACGATTTCACGACAATAAATGGAGTAAGAAAATATTTTATTTCTAATTTAAAAGGAAATATTTCATCGGAAATTAATTTACCATTTGGTTTCTCATTTTCGTCCACAAAATATAACATGGTTTATTTTCTTCAGCTTCAAGTAAACTGACTAGAATATGAGCTGCCATTTTTATTATAATTTACCTCCCCCTTTTTGAACAAGTGAGAATGCTCGGAGGCATTCTCACTCTTCTCAAGAGAACCGGCCCTATTCATTCCACGCATAGCCATAATACCAACCGATATGGCATTTGATTTTAAACGCCTGCAATTTCCAATCAATCTTAGCTTCGCAATGAGAATTAATAAAGCGCAAGGACAATCACTTAAAACTGCCGGAATTAATTTAGAAAACCCATGCATTATGGGGCGTGCTCAAGAGTTGGAGCTTCAAATAACCTGTACATACTTACTCCAAACGGAGAAACTAAAACTATTGTGTACAAAAAAGCTTTATCATAATTACATCTTAAACTAATCAAAGATATCAAATATTTATTCCAAGATATGATATTTTGCACTATAAAATGTTTGCAATTTAAAAAAATTCCGATTTAATATTTAAAAATAATTTAATTTGCATATTTAATGTAAAGTGCATTTTGTTCCCGTTTTCTAAACCCCAATTTACTCAACTAGCTGAAGGCACGGCCGGAAATTTTGAAACTAAATTTGATCCTGGTTAAAACTGGCATCCAGTGAAACGATTAAATAACGATGAAACGATTTAATCATGATGAAATTATTAAATCGTGATGAAATGATTGAATCGTGTTGAAATGATTAAATCATGATGAAATAATTAAATCATTATGAAATAAATCGCGATGAAATTATTAATTCATGATGAGATTATTTAAACGTAACGAAATGATTAAATCGTGATGAAATGATTAAATCATGATTGAAGAATTAAATCGTGATTGAAGAATTAAATCATGATGAAACGATTAAATCATGATGAAATGATTAAATCATGATGAAATGATTAAATCGTGATGAAATGATTAAATCATGATGAAATGATTAAATAATTCAATCATGATGAAATAATTAAATAATGATGAAATGATTAAATAATGATGAAATGATTAAATAATGATGAAATGATTAAATAATGATGAAATGATTAAATAATGATGAAATGATTAAATAATGATGAAATGATTAAATAATGATGAAATTATTATTTATTGGTGAAATGATTAAATAATTAAATCATGATGAAATAATTAAATCATGATGAAATAATTAAATCATGATGAAATAATAAAATCATGACGAAATTATGAATGTCATGACTAATTGGAGATTGCAATGATTATACCGATAATGAAATAATTGAATCGCAATTGAAATGATTTTATCGATAGTGTGATGATGTAATCGTCATAAGGACACCCTAAAGTATAATGACCTAACACTCGTATGGTTTATCTAGTCTAAACTTAGATGTTTTCTCAAAAAAACAATAAAATTTACGAGTGTCTACGCTTTGAGTTGCATAGTGTGAACTTAGATGATTGTGCTCGGTACTCTTGGGAAAATCGGAGATCAAAGAATGAATGTTATCTGAGCGTGAAACTCGCCTCTGAGTCAAAACCTTGTTCACCTCCAAAAAGTTATTGGCGGGGCGTGGGGCCCTTCTTTGATGTCAGACGAGCAACGCGCTGCCGGGGTCACTTTTTTAATCTAAAATAAATTATTCGCTGACCGACCATGAACTTAGCTCATAACCAAACACAACTCTCTCTAACTATCGCGATGCGGAGTAAAATAAAAAAAATCGTTTTAATATTTGAAGTAAACAAGTCCGTTCATAATTTCCCAGTATCGTATGCAGGGGCTGCACACCGCACCGGGTGTCACCCTAGGAAGGAGAGGAGTCACATTCATCACCAAAATATTTCTGTGCTTTAAAGACAGGGTCAAGATTTTTTCCTCGTTATTCTCACTTTTACATAGGTATTTAAATTTCTAATATAAACACAATTTTGTGTATTATTATTAAAACTTCCGTAAACAAAAACTTATCGTTGATACTAAACCTGCTCGTATTATTCCTAGTGTATAATTCAGTGATATATTGCGTATTGCCGGAATAGTCGGAAATAAATTACAAACAACCTGCAAGCTCGAAGCAACAAACACAGCAGCCCACACAAGGAGAACGTAACCTGTCAAAAGTCGTGCATTTACTTGTTTACATTTTTCATTGGCTAGACGCTTTAGCACCTGCTGCCGTCGGAAGGGAAAATTTCGGAAATGGTCTTCCCCCTTTCCGTAAAACGTTCAGCGTAAAGGTTCGTCCAATTAAATTTGTACACAACACTGCGTTAGCGTGTTTAAATTCTAGCTGCGTACTCCTTGTGTTTATATCTCCTAGCTACAAGTAACATTAGTTCAATCCCATTACGGTTCATATAGTAATTTAATTTTCAATACCTAAAAAGTATAGCATAACCCTATTGAAAGGTTTTACCAGCCATGGCTTTAGAATTTAAAATAAAATAAAACAAGTTGGCAAGCCAAAATATACCTCTCCTCGGAAGAATTGTCCCTAGTGGTATTAATTTCTCGAGATAACCCTTAAAGATATATCTCCGCAATTTAGAGTTATTTGTTAAAAATATTAACCCATTTCTATCCCGCCCGGTATAAAATTTTTATTATAATTAAAATAATTGAGACGAAACGACCAATTTTAATTTATTCAGAATATCATAAGTTAAGTAGTTACAACAGTAAGTTAGACGTACTATAACAATGCACAATTGAATTAAACCCTTTTACAGAACAAGTTTATCAGTTAAATATAATACGAAGCAAATTTTAATGAAATAAATATCTACAGAGGCTTTTTGGAATTACTCGCTTACGAAATACTTGCCGCATCTTTAACGCTCATTTTATTTCAACACTCGCCCTTGATGAAGATACCGTAGATATCTGGTAGTGGACGACTCGTTCACTTCCTGTTGACGTTGTGACGCATACCACATGAAAAAGACCAATGCCGTCCAATTTCCAATATCATATAATGACTCGCACACCCAAGAAATCATTGACTGCGTTAGAAATCGTAGATATCCAAATATCCACACCAAATGTATTTACAAGAAGCAAAAACCTTACCATCAACAAAGCACAGAGAGCCACTTGACTAACCGCCAGCTTTTAAAGCAATTAACGTTAAATTATCTCCTTTGAATTAACAGAACTATATATAGGTCGTTAAGAAAGTGGACCACCCACAGGGTCTACCCTTGAACCCTCTAATCTCGGCTGACTGCACTAAAACAAGATTTAACCTTTAAAAAATACCAGATTAGGCCTTCATAAATTCATTAATAAAAAAAGACTTTATTACCTATTATGCTTACGATGCCTGTCTTAATTTCAGTGATTCTAAGCAGCTATCGGTGGTTCTGTGGTAGAGCGCTCGAGTGCCAAGCCGAATGGTCTGGGTTCGAAACCTGGGTGGCGCATTTGTTTTTAATCAATAGAGAAACGCTAAATTAGAATTTCTTCGATGCAATAATTTCAATTTCAATTCTATTTCAATTAAACCAAAATTTCGTACTCTATTAAATACGCTTCCGATAAAGCTGAAGGTCTAATTTTCAATAAGGCGTAACAAGTGTCGGTGGTTCTGTGGTAGAACGTCCGCCTGTCAATCAGGAGGTCTCGGGTTCAAATCCCGCCTGATGCGATCGCAAATTGATACTAAGACGAATACCGTGTACAACTGGTGGAAACCCTGCCATTGGACGTTGAGAGGTAGCATTACACTCAGCACTCGGTCCGTCCCAAAGTCATTAAGAAGAAGTTGGAGAGAAAACGCCCATATAAACACAACAGACTCAACATGCACATCCATCAGAACACAAACACAACAAATTCAACACTCACAACCTACGCATAAACATTACAAAAACCGTAATACACCAAACCGTCACGACGGTGAGCGAAAAAACACCATCCAAACCAAACCGCAAATGCATCCGTTAACGCTCACCGTCACACGGTGGTTTTGCCAACCCTTTGAGAAACTGCGTACGCAGTGATTACACTTTGCACCGAAAATGCGAACGCGTTCGCAGTCCTGACAGACAGACACACCCACAGACCCACCCACAGACACGGTCGTTGTATAACCCCTCCTAGGGGACTTTGTCCCCTCGGAGAGGTAATTACGTAATAAAAAGACTGGATACTTCATGGCTAAAATTTATATATTTTTATTTACATGGGCGAGCTTTCGGACCGTGGTCCCTTTTCAAGCCGAGGATTACAAATGAAAATTAAAAATGAACAATCATAAGATTTCACAAAAATACATTTTTTATACTAATTTTACGCCTTATCAATTTATTGATTTTTTTAATCTAATTTTCAAATTTCCCCAATTTTTTATATCTACCTGCCCCTTATCTTGGTTTAATTCCCCCTTATTTTTAATATATGCTGCCTCCTTAAAATTCCTTTTAAACCAATTATTTTCCTTTGATAATATTTTGGCATTTTCCCAGAGTATTTTATGTCCAACGTTCTCATTTACATGATTGGCTAACCCGTTTTCCAGACTTAATTTTTTCACTTTCTCCTTGTGTTCGTCTATTCTTAATATAGGTCTTATTAATAACAATTTTGGAAACTTAGGAACGATTCTGATAAAGAACAAACCAAAAACTGAAAAATTGAATGAAACAGGAATAGTCTATAATATACCATGTAATTGTAATAAAAATTATGTAGGGCAAACTAAAAGAAGGTTTAAAAAAAGAATAGACGAACACAAGGAGAAAGTGAAAAAATTAAGTCTGGAAAACGGGTTAGCCAATCATGTAAATGAGAACGTTGGACATAAAATACTCTGGGAAAATGCCAAAATATTATCAAAGGAAAATAATTGGTTTAAAAGGAATTTTAAGGAGGCAGCATATATTAAAAATAAGGGGGAATTAAACCAAGATAAGGGGCAGGTAGATATAAAAAATTGGGGAAATTTGAAAATTAGATTAAAAAAATCAATAAATTGATAAGGCGTAAAATTAGTATAAAAAATGTATTTTTGTGAAATCTTATGATTGTTCATTTTTAATTTTCATTTGTAATCCTCGGCTTGAAAAGGGACCACGGTCCGAAAGCTCGCCCATGTAAATAAAAATATATAAATTTTAGCCATGAAATATCCAGTCTTTTTATTACGTAATTTTATTTTATTTTATAGCCCTATTGAATTTCGTAAGTTTTCCGTTTAAGAATATTTGTTGTTAGGACTTCCGGCTATCCAAAAATTATTTTATATTTGAATAAAGTTAACAAAGTCTACTGTTGTAGAAAACGAAATTGAACTGTTTTATAGGGAGAGCTTATTAACGTGTGATTTTGCGGACTGTAACGCATTCACCGCGCCATTTCGACCTGACACGCCGGGTAACGTATGAGTTAAATTAATCAAAGACAACAATTTTAAAGATAAACAAAAGCCGATTTGTTCTTAACCAAGCACAAATTTCACTAAATATTACTGAAGAACTACATTGTTTTCCTAATAGCCTAGAGCGCAGGGTCACTTAACTTGTAAGACCACAGTCTCTCCTTCCTAACTAAAAATAGAATCACTGTAACGGTTTTTCCCCCTCTTGATTCTCTAAATGGACACGGTCAATAATTTCCTTTTTTTGGGGGGTTTTCCACAATCACGTGACCAGTGGTTGGTCGACACTTTGCTTGGAGATTATCCCCACTGGTGTCTTTCCCTCCAAGAAGGGGTTAACCATTTAGTGTACTCCTTTTAACTGGCGCCTACAAAATATTTTTAATATCCTGAAACTAAAAATACGAAAAGGCACCTAAAGAATTACAAATTTTAATTTAAATGAAATACACTAATTTACAAACACATTGGACTTTATTCATTTACATTTACACTTCAATTTTTTTAAATTAATTAATTAATTTTTAATAATTAAACCATCGAGATTTTGCAACTGTTCATAAATTCATTTGCAACGTGTTGTCGAACTACATGTAATTTTCCAATATAATGAAATCATGATCAGATTGTTTTTAAACTTCTTCACCACCCTTTGGGTCAATGCCGGGACAAAATTTAAATATATTTATGGCCTAACTAAACACTCTTTTCCGAAACGTTTACTGGGCGCCGCAATTATCGTACAGGCGATCAACGTGCAAGCGTTCTACCGCAAAAATTTCACCCCCCCCCGAATCGGATTTTTTTATCAGCCTCACCGTAGACTGTAAGTTAATAGCGGTCGATCGGGGAGGTGCGTTTAAGAGTCTATATATTACTATTACAAGCCAACATTTACCGAAAAGAATCATCTGTTAGAAAATGAACCATATCATTTGGTTTTTGGAAAATATTTATTTAAAAAATGAGCTAATAGCGTTTTAAATAAATCTATAAACAAATAAAAAACAGCAATTTCACGAGTGTACAAAAATTGGTAATTGTCTAAAGCAATTTCTAGTTAAATATCCTATATTGATCACACGTAAAACATATTTCGGAAAGCGATAATGAGCTAGAAACTAAAATTTTAATCATTTAAAAGATTTTGACCTATCGTGTTGTATTATTTATCTTATTGCAATAGTTTAAAAGAGGTTTTTTCTCCATTTATTTCCTGATCTCTTTGCGTACCACAATCCGCCATTGTTTTTGCAAGCTTTTACGTAGACGGTAGACCTCTCGTAAAATAAACAGAATGCTTTCGTGTTATTTTGGCAATCGAGAAGACTTAAAACAATGATTTGGCGTGAAGTTCGCGTTTTCCGAAAACACGCCCCCTTTTGGTTAATAATCATAATAATCAGCTAGGCTAATACCCAAGGCACCACCTTAGACCTAAGTCATCGAGTGATTTTAAAGCCATTAATTCAGGTGGCCGGGTTACAATGCGTAGGAGGCTGGTAGAAAGCACGCAAACTCAACGCATAAGGAGTGGTTCCGAGTTTACACCCAGTACCACACGCTGAGATCAAACCCAGCTCCTCTTGCTGTGAGGTGAAAGTGCTAGCCACTCCGCCACCCCATCTTCCATGACTTAATAAATACGTGTTTTGGTAATACACGCCATCGTCCACAACCCGGACAGTTAACAAAACCAGCATGGGTAGTAGAACCCTACTACTGAAGGTCGCACCGTCGACTCGAGCCACTCAACCCAGGAGAAGGTGCAGCAACTTCGCACACAGCAGTGGGAGGAAGAGCGGATGCTAAAGCAACTCCAGCCGTCACCCTAGCTACGAAGGTTAAGAGTCAAACCCTTTGGAGATAACTCCAATAGGGGAACGACGAGCACACAGCAGTCCAAGTAACCCGGCACAGCTGGCACCGGGGATCCAGGTGTCACCCCAAAACGCCGGGAAACAGCACCGCCGTGCCCTCATACGGAAGGATGTCTTCCCACAGCAGGCTACCCAATCCGCCGAGGCGGCCAGTTTGCCTATACCCTCTACCTTAGTCTGAGCCGAAACTCAGTTTCCAGCCCCTACCTGACCGAAGTTGGAGGTGGAGATAGTACCATTTGACCAGAGCTAACACCTCACAGTGCGCCACCGCCCC
The DNA here is from genome assembly GCF_980474605.1 of Leiobunum rupestre. NCBI lineage: Eukaryota > Metazoa > Arthropoda > Arachnida > Opiliones > Sclerosomatidae > Leiobunum > Leiobunum rupestre. Next base: position 68,783,143 of record NC_143389.1, on the reverse strand, counting down.
TATGAGTTACTAGAACCGGACCCCGACTCCCCGGTAAAGCCACCAGTTATTGCACACTCTGACCCGTTAAGGGCCAAGCCGCTAAATCAAGTATTGCCAAATATTCCACCATTCTCCCCGTTCTAGCCGATTGGCGAGTGGGTTAGACCAGTCCCCAATCGGCTAGAAATATTAATTGCTAGCCAAGTTGAAAGTTATACTTTTGCAACGCGTTTCTCAGCTAGAATCGCCAATCGACTAACCACGCCTATGTTGGCTAGAATTATGACGTAACATTCTAGCCAAGCAGACTTTTGCAATGGGCTCTAAGATCGCTAGTAGAAGGAAAGTAAGGGCGACACATCGATCCCGGGTTCGGGTTTGGGTTCTGGATTGGGATCCGGGATTTAAGGGGTGAAATGGGGGTAAAATCGTCGAAAAGTCAATGTATTTATGATATTTTTCGCGACGATTTGTTTTTTCGTATATCAGGACCAACTTGTTTCTTTATCTCCGCTTATCTCGAGTGACACTTGAACGTATTTCTTATCGCGTTTTATCGTACGGAATAAGATGAAATGATGTAAAAAGTGATAACCTGGGTGGGAGATCGCGCGGATTACCCGGGGGACGCGGTTAATTTAAATTTAAAACACGGAGGGTTTTGACGTCATTGAAAAATGCTGTTAAAATGACGAAGAATGGAAATATTTTTAAACTTCATTTTAATATCATTAGCGCGTAAGTGGTTCATGTACCCAAAATTGGACCGCAAGTTTTTTTTCTTTTAGGTGAATCTCTATGGGAGTTTAACAATTCAATAAAGCTAATAGGTCCAGTTTAGGGTACTTATGGTCCGAAATAGGGTACATAGGGCCGGTAATGGTGACTTTGGGCGCTTTTAGGGTACTTTCGGTCCATTTTGGTCCATTTTTGGTTACAAGACGTGTGAGGGGTTAATGAAAATAAAAAAAGTTCTCGACTAGCTCATTTCAAATGGCTATACGAATACGTTAAATTACATTCCGATGTACAAATATATATGTATATACTCTACGTTCAATACGTTTAATGCAACAAAATACAATTCCGATATTCAAATATTTAAAAATACTTAATTAATGTACTAAGTTACGTTTAAAAGAACCTTTTGTAACAATTCCAATATGTAAATATAGGTATAAAAATACGATAAAAACAACTTACCCATATTTTAAATACGGTAAAATACAAATCTTATACACAAATATAGTCGGATAAATACTATAATATGCAGGGTGTCCACTAAAAAACGATCCAGGGCGAAACTGTTTTCTCTAGCAATTTAATTTTTTTTTATGTTACGTAGCACGTGCAGGGGACCAAAGAAGAATGATAACCTCGATGACCTTGAACCATGTCTTCAAGGTCATCCAAAAACTATCTCGAGAACCATAAGTGTTAGAAAGTTGGTTCCAATTAGAAAAGTGTTCCCCGTCACGTTTTATGCCTACATAGCGTGAACATGATCGGATTCGACCAATAGTAAATCAATAAAATTGGTACCAAAATCACAAAGGTCGTAAAAGGGAAAATTGCATGACAGCGCTAATAACTCCAAAACAAGTCGTGCTACATTATTGAAATTTGCTAGACAATCGCATCATGGTAGGATATTTTAATATTTGGAAAATTGTATGACTTTGAACCATTGTCTTCAAGGTCATACTAAAATTATCTCGAGAGCAAAAATTCCAATTAGAAAGTTGTTCTTCGTCACATTTTAAGTATTAATAACTTTAAATTATAATTTCTAATTGGAATTTTTGCTCTAAACCTAATGTGTCGCCCTTACTTTTCTTCTACTATCGCTATAATATCTTACGCTTTTCACAAAAAGTATCTGAAATTACATGTATTTATTATCGTAGTTTACACTTGTTTTCCCAAAGTGGATCATTTTATGTGGAATGCTCCTATTAACCGAATCAATTTCAAACAGGTTCTATTAAAGAGCCGAAATGATTTGGACAAAGCATATTTCTACAATCCAATGAGATCGATAATAGGTAACAGCATTATCGTGACCAGTTAAGTCGTATCAATAATTTCGGGTATGGTCAATCTAATTTACCGGTGACTAAACGTAGAAATGCTTCCAAATTTTAATTGGCCAATTATCTTTCCACCCGAAGAAACTTTTCTAGAAATTTAACCGAGCCTGACATGTATAGATAGGGAGGCAGACTTGTTGAGCTCGTTGTGTCTTGGGGAAATTGATTTGCTAGAATGAGTAGCTAACTGTATTTACCTTAACTAATAATAGTATTATTTTAAACTATACTAAACCATACGTTACATATACCTAACGAAAATTAACAAAAACACTGCGAATATAATAGACCACGGTTTAGTTTAGTTTATTTAATAAACAGCAATTTAAAACCATTCGGAAGTTCCTGTAGAAACGTCCACAGAGCTTTCCTTAACTCCGTTGTTTCCGTTAACACGCAGAGGAGACGAATCTTACTTCAAAAGAAGGAAATCGAGCGTTCTATAAAATCGGCCCAAAACCGGCCAAACTTTTCATACAGACTATAGAGCTAGTTCAGCAGGACTAACAACATTTGTTATTTTGGTTTAAGAGAATTCGGCTTATGTCCTGGCTTTATATGAATATTTTAGAGACGTACCTTTTAGGAGTTGTAGGAGGGACCCTAGTTGTTGAAGTATGTTTTAGGTATAGAATATTTTCATGATCTAAGTTTCTTTTTAAACTTGTGGATTTGGGACTACTATTTTGCTTATTTGCCATCATACATTTATTACAAAAATCATTTAAAATAAGAAAAACGGCGCGGAAAGCCGGAAATTAGTAAAGCCTATGTTAGAAACTACGCTACTCCTAAAAATCGACTGCTTTCAATTTCTTACTGGTTTGCCAGATACATATTTTTATCTCGCACGAAAAACCGGCCAAACCTTCACCTCCTCCGAACTCAAAAGGGGGAAAGCACACCACACCGATTTTATAGAACAATTATTATTTTTTAAAGAATTTTTTCCAAACATTGTGTAAGTAGGGACCTTCATCTAAATTCATTAAATCATTACGTTTCGATATCTCTATGCTTTCACGTGAGTTTCTTTGGTTAGTTTTATTCGGTTGGGCTATTATTTTAGAATTATCAAAATCAAGTATATGTTTTTTATCTTTACAGTGGTGTGCTACTCCTGATTTATACCATTCGGATCTATTAATATACCCTTTATGTTCAGAGATACGTTTTTTTAAATTACGTTTAGTTTGACCTATGTAGGTTGAATTACAGTTTTTACAGGGTATTTCATATATTCCTTGTTTGTTATTAATATCTAGGTGATCTTTTCCATTATTTAATTTATTTTTTATTTGATTAATTGGTTTAAATGCTATTTTTATATTACTTTTTTAAGACAATTTGCTATTTTTTTGTGATACATTCGGTAAATACGTGAGCGAGGAGAATTGTTTTCTAATATTTATCTGTTTATCTGGTTTTAAATTTGTTTTAGGTCTTTCATATTGCCTTTTAATTTTGTTAAAGAGACTCTGAACAGTTTGGGGGTTGAATCCGCGATTAGTAGCAACTTTTTTTAAATAATTCAATTCACTTATAACATCAATATTGTCACTGCAAATTTTGAAAGCTCTATGTATTAAAGTCTTATAAACGCCAATTTTTTGATAGTAGGGGTGACACGATTTATTATGTGGAAAGAGACTAACACTAAATGGTTTTCTATAAACACTTGTTTTGAAACGGTTTTCATTATGAATTTTAGTTATTAACACATCTAAAAAACTTATTTTATTGTTTATTTCTTTTTCTACTGTAAATTTTATGTCGGGATGTATTTGGTTGAGGTGGTTGAAATAGCGTGAAGGTGTCATCTACATATCGGGTATATAGATTCGGTTAAAAAAATCATCATAAAAGAAAAGGACAACTTTGTTCCAGCATACACGACCTAGACCAACAACTAGCGTCCAGCCTCAACTACCAAATCTATAAAACAATTAATCCCGACATCAACCAAAACTAACACTTTAGTTCGTGAAGAATTATAATTGTTATATTTAGGCCCTAACTTCGTGCCGAATGCGAAATAAATCCAACCTTAACGGATAATACCTGAATTTGAAAATCTTATTAGTTACAATAAAGCTTCCGACCTAGATAAAAATAATCTTAGGTTAGAAGCTAAAAAATGGTTGGAAAAAGCTTAAAATTTAAAAAGAATGTACTTTCTAAAAAAGAGTCACGCATATTAAGAACTTTAATAAAACTTACAATTTTTGTAATACTACAAACGGATAATGGGGTAAAATTGTCGTGATGTATCTTCATGACTAAAATTTCAAATGAACACTATTTTAAATACCCCTGACTATGAAATCACGACAGAACGGAAATCCATAAAGAATTTTAATACCATCAACAATCTCTTAACTGATTGGGAAAAATGCAACAAAATTATAACCATCTAAAAAACTATAAAAAAAACTAGGGCAAATTAGTTAAAACCGAAAAATCCATAAAAATAACCACCCCTTGAGAATAATTGTTGATACTAACGGTACTCCATCATTTAAACTGTCTAAATTCTTAATTCCTATTTTCAATCTTGCAATTCCACCTAATGCGCATGAAAAAACGGTAAAGATGTTATTGATAAATTAAAAAATTTAAAACTAGACAATAATAATCTTTTAAGTTTCGACGTCGTTAATTTATTCGGCAATATACCCATTGATGGTGTCCTTCAAGTGTTAGAACAAAATCTACGCTCTAACTCGGAAATTTGGAGACACGCTCTTTTCTGTGGAATTATGCTTAAACTCTACATACTTTGGATTTAATGGACAAACCATTTAGGTTTAGCAATAGGTGGACCTCTTTCCACCTTCTTAGCTAATATGATATGCGATTTGGGTACATTTGTTCGAAATTCATTCGTCCGAACGGTGGTACAAATGTCCGAAAACGTATTTCATTTTCCTGAAAAATGTATCACAACTTTTGTTGGTGATTTAGTCGTTCAATTTATGTTAACTTAACTGGCGAATTGCATTTGTTTGAATAATCTTTAGTCCGTTTTTTCGAACATTAGGAATTGGTTGTTTTTTTTAAATATTGTAAATATAAGAAAAGAGTAACATTAACGTGAACCTAACCTAACCTAACCTAAAATAAACAACGGCCAACAAATTTAAAGTTAGTTGCCATTATCGATGTTAATACGAATATGAAGTAATATATACAATATATAGGTATAGCAACAATTAATAAAAAACAACTTGAACAAACAACGATATTTACAATGTAGTTTTTTACTTTTAATTCTTGCCCAAAAAATCCGGACCAAAAAAAACAGCAATAAGAAATACTAATTTAGCGACAGAATTCGGACAAGTGATGCTACCGATTCGGACGAATGAAACAAACAAGTTGCTAAATTCGAACAATTGAAATATTTGTTATTTCGGCGGTTCGGACGAATGAAATTCGAACAATTGTTCCACCGTTCGGACAATTGAAATTCGAACAAATGTACCTACCCCGAATATGCAAGCATTTGAAAAACGTTGCTTGAAAGAAAATGATAAATATATGAAGATTTGGTTTCGGCTTGTTGATGACATACTATCATCCGTCATTAATTGTTCCGAACCCAGATCATTGACACCCTGAATTCATATGACCCACAGATTCAATTTACTTTTGAAGAACAAGTTAACGAAACAATAAATTTCGTAGATATAATAAATTCCAATAACAGGCTTAAAAGAAAACTGTACCACATACCACCCATGCTGGAAGATATCTTAATCTACGTTCATTTCAACCTTTCAAAGTAATATCCAATGTGAAAATAAATAAGTTTTATATAATAAATAAATACAACGCTAATAATAAGAGTGACAAAAATACTATTGTTAAACAATTAAAATCTAGCGGTTATCCAAATAGACCCAGTTGAAATCTAACTTACTTACATGTAAACTACTACCCCTAAAAAAGACTGTAAATACTTAAAACTCCCATATATGGGTAATTCAAATAATTCGTTAGAGCGCAAACTTAAAAATATTAATATCAATGTTGTCAATAAAAATTATTTAAAAATTCAACCCAAAATATAAATAACAAACAAAACAATATACTAAATCCAGATGGCCTATGTCGCCGAAACTCTTTTTCGCGGTATTTTCCTGGGCGCGTCCATGTTTGGTTTTCCCCTTTCAGCCCCATGATCCTCCATTACGGATACCCAAAGAGTGAATGCTAAACTCCCCGCTGAAGGCAGAGGCAGTGGCAGTGGTCGACGAGCGGGAGGCAAGTAAGAGGGGTCAAATAATAGCGCGAAAAAGAGTGTATATTCGTCCGGTTCTTACTCGCATTAAAGAACATGAACGTGCCGTTAAAAATCTCGACAAAATAATAGTTTAGCTTTTCATACTTTTGCATCAGTCCATAATATTAACTTTTATAATAACAAAATGTTCCACTTTGAAAAACACAATTATAAACGTAAAATAGCTGAAAAAATAATTGTAAACAAAATTTGTAAATTAAATTTAGACAAAGAAGGTGAACTTTCACCAATTTGCAACATAGAAAACGTTGAATTTTTTGGCAGACATAGATGTCGCCAATCACGACCGTCTTCATATACTGATAAAAAATATGCTAAAAGTATATTTTTTTAAACGTGACGCCATTATACTATCTTTTTGATTTTTTTTTTGCCCAAAAATGTTATAAATAAGCTTGTCTGATAAATTTGTTAAATATCCATAAATTAAGGTAAAATCTGAACCATAAGTTAAATCAAAGAGAAAAATCGGTGGATTTCTGAAAAGTCCCCAAATTAGAGAGAGAGATAGATTCGTTAATCCACCAAAATATTTAATGCCTTAGACTTTTGAAAATACAGTTGGATTTCTGAAAAATCGACAATTCCCGAACTTTTTCTTCCCAATATCCGACTAGTCGATAAGAGCGATCAGACGAAAAAATTTTGACCTTTTCAACTATGTGCAATATGGTATATCTTTAGTTTATCAATTACAATATCATGAGACCCATTTTTATTGGTATATTATTTTCACTTAGAGAAAACCAAAGCTCTGCTAATCCCTTTAGAACAGTTTCCATTGTTATTTTTTCGAGAAAATTGAATTAATTTATTTATTCATTTTGAATTTGATATAAACAGGGCTACGACACCAACCGAAACGTTATAGAGTGGGTTCTTTTTCTGGTCGGCCACAATCGCAGAGTTCAAGAAAAAATTCAGCAAGAATTAGACGACGTCTTGGGACCTTTTAATGTTTCTAATGAAAGTCTCACCTGGGAAAATATCTCCAAATTAAAATATCTGAAATGCGTGATAAAGGTTTGTTCGTTCAAAATGGCATTTCGGGGATAAAATTCCATTTCGAATAAGCCACGAGTAGAGCTGAACTGGCGACGTTTTAGGTAGGTGGGCGTAGTATCCTTGAGGCCCCACTTTTATATTTATGAAGCCAAGGAGGATGATGTAGGCAAAAAACTCAACCCCTTAACCTCCGTATCAAATTGACCTTGAATTCCAAACAACGGCCCCCTTGATCAACATTGATCAAAGCAGTTAGTGAGTTTTGAAGAAAATTTATTTGAACTTTAAATGAATAAATTTTATAAAATAACATTGTCGGACAATTCATTTTTGCGATCTTTTTTGTAAGATTTTGCAAATTGTAGAATAAGAACAACATTGTTGTACACTTTGGTACTGTTAAGGCTCTATAGCCCTAGCTCTTACTTAAAGAGGAGCCAAAAAATACGATTTATACTACAAAAATGCATTTTTGTTACCTTGTTTTAAAGGAGGTTATGAGGCTTTACCCTACCGTGCCTCTTATTGCCAGAGAACTGAGCAGTGACTTGGAAATAAGTAAGAGATTCAATAAAGTTTGTTTACCTTCAATTGTTTAAGGCAGTGATAGAAAATAAAACCGCTTAAAATCTGTAAAAAAAATTATTGGAGGTAAAACAGGGACAGTGTGTCAAAATCATAGTAGCTACATTTGTTTACAATGAAATATAACCCTCAATAAAATGATAATTAAAATAAGAATATACAAATTTTATTAATGAACTAATTAAAAGCCACAACGAACTGTATCGTGTTAGTTAGGCATGGACTTTATAAAGTCAAAGGTTTTCTTTACCCATTGCGTTGTTGGATTTCTTAAAATCAGTAGGAGACAATCCTTTTGGAAAGTCACTTTTCGTCGTGTAACTATATATTTTACACAATTAGATATTTAAAATTAACACTTGGCTCGAGATATGTGAGCTTGAGCTACTGTTTTCTACCGTCAACATTTTTATGAAAGTATATATTTCATTACTTACGTCATCTACCCAAAAAAATCATAAAATTAAACACTGACAGATTCATAACGTTCACATTATTTCTTTAGTCATTTTCAATGTAAAAATATAAGGATATCACTTGAGATATTTAAGGCTTTACAATCATTTCAGAAACATTAAATGCTTACTCAATTTTTCAGATGGAAAGAATATCCCAAAAGGAACAACTGTGGGTGTCTTGGTTTCATTCATTCATAGGAACGAACGGCACTTCGAGAACCCCGATTTGTTCCAGCCAGAGAGATTCGAATCAGACGGCATCCACCCGTACGCGTTCATTCCCTTCTCTTCTGAACTAAGAAACTGCTTCGGTTAGAATTTTTCCTTAAATACCTTCTACCGTAAAAAGAGTTTCATAAGCCCACGAAACAAATAAGTGAGTTAGTTTTGGTTTAATTTCCAAACGTACCACTAGAGGATAGCGCCGCCGATCAAACGCCGCCGCCGCCGATTATTTAGATAACGCCGAAACGCCGCCGCCGCCGCCGAAACATTTTCATTTCGCCGCCGAATTAATTTCCATTATTAAAGTATAATAATTACGTTTTGAGATCTAAACTACATAGATTTTTCTTTTGGTAGTGCTTGGCTGTTGGGTGCACCGTACAAGCGTTATAAAATTTAAAATAATTAATAATTTCCAAAAGATCTGGCACCACTGCACCGCGCGCACCAAGATTTTCTGCAGCAGATAGCTGGGATAGGAGAGAGAGAAACGTAAACGGCTTTGGAGTTGCCTCGCCTCGTATTTTGTAATAAGTACAGAAACGTATCAGCTGCATTGGGTGCATTCAGCAATAACTATTCTATTACATTTTAAAAATTCCTTTGATTTTTGATTTCTAGTAATGGTGTTCTTCTATTTGCAGAAATAGTTGTTTTTGGTTTGTATAAATAGTGGTTTTATTTTTAGAAGTATTGGTTTTGAAATTTCTAGTAATAGTGTTCTTCGATTTGCTGAAATAGTGGTTTTGGTTTGTAGAAGTAGTGGTTTTTGAAATAATTTGTGATAATAGACTTAAATGCGCGGGGAAAAACTGGATTTTAGGGGATGAAATTTATGCGGTAGAGGGCTGGCTCGTTGGTTGTCTGTACGATAATGGCGGCGCCCAGCAAAAGTTTCTAAAAAGAGTGTATAGATAATAATACTAGTGAAATGGTAGTAAATTAGTACAGTATTGTTATTACTAGCGTAAATGTTTTAGTTTAATAGTATCATACGTGACATAGTTACTCATAAGTGTGCCTCTGTTTAACATATCTGTATTAAACATTTAAATGAGACCTTATTTCACAGCCACCAAAGACTATATAAAGCTACGCGTAACTTTATATAGTCCTTGACAGCCACCAAAGAAAATACAGCACTAACGTCGCGTAAAACTGGTTTTAACTTCCTTCCCCCCTACGCGAGAACTAGTTTTGATGACGATAAAACCGTCATCGACTGGGAAGTGACGTCAATAACGTCATATCCTTGCAACAAGGTATCATTATGAAAAAATTCTTTCAGGCACACTTATGATTAAATAAGTTACATCTGATAGTATGTAACCAAAGTTACCTCTTCTTTGGAAACAAGTGGTTCCTATTTTAATAAAATACATTCTATTAAACATGTATTTTTTTAAATGTGTTTAACAATTTAAGTTTTAGCGGTCTTTAAAAGGCTGGCGCTATTTCTGAGGGGGGGGGGCAGTTTTTCCCCTTAGGCGCCGCCGCCGCCGATTTTTTTCAACGCCGCCGATTATTTTCTGAAAATCGGCGCGCCACGCCGCCGCCGAACTAATTATCGTTCCCGCCGCCGCCGTTGAAAATTGGTTCGGCGCTATGCTCTACGTACCACGTTACCTCGAGGATGGGGTTAGATTCCGTTTGCTTTCTCAGTAATAAGAGTCTGTTCATAGTAGATGAAGACGTTGGAGGTCACATATCCGATATGTAAAATCAAATGGCAACTTTTTGTCGGGGGCGCATAGTAAAATCACGTCCAAAAATCCACTATTCAAACGTTGCCTATGTTAAAATTAAGGTATGTGCACCTTCAATAGTTCTTTTTATAAAATAACATTGGCCATCTTATTGAAATGTTGCCTCCCCGCTTCAGCTGTGGATCCGTTTTCTCTCCCACTAAAGAGCTTATGAACTCGTTCTTAGGCATAGGCTGAACTATTCCAGGGCAACATTTCAACAAGTTGGGCAAGACATTTTATAAAACCAACTATTCGTTTCTAGAATTTGCGTTTGGCAACTCCGCCTACAAGTTTACCCGTATGCAAGGTTTCAATTTTTAAAAAGAAGACCCACTAATTAATGTGGCGTTGTAAAGCGCAAACTGATGCATAACTACAAATATGCGATTTAGTTTACTCTTATTTTATTTCTGTGGACGCTAGTAAGGAAAGGAACACCGGATTGATTGATATTTAAGCATGCGCTGTCACCGAAAAATAAATAACAGCAGTAGACATAAATTATGATACCAAAGTACGCTGACCGTTATATTTCGGAAATGAAGCCTTGTCAAAAGAGATGTTTAACTATGCATTTAGCTCTTATTTTCAACTCGTCAAATTAAAGTGGATTATTATTATTATTATTATTATTATTATTATTATTATTATTAGAATACAAATGAAGGAATCTTCAGAGACGTGAAAAACGGCAGAAATGACCTCCCATTTTTTCCCACCCCTATATTCCAAACCAAATTTCACTATATTTCAAATATTATATTTAAAATTTAATTTTTTTTCAATAATCCTGTACATAAACCTAATAAACACAAGAATAATTTTATCGAAAAATAATTTTTAGAGTTATCTCGTTTGGGAAAAGAAGTAGCGAAACGTGAACACGTCATTTTTATTTAATTTTTAGACTGAACGAATTTTAGAGTAACCTGGTTTTGGAAATAATGAACGAGGTAGATGGCGCCTGTACCAATTGGCACAAAATTAAAATGTGACAATAGTACGTACGCGGGTTGAGGGGTCCCGCGAATTGGCTAGAAATCTTAAATGATCAGTACTGCCTAAAAATATAATATTCAACCAAGTCGCTCTTAATTTTCAAAATGTTAACAATGCCGACGAGGGTATTATATTTCCAATTTATTGACGTATCTTGTATCATGGTACCTCTAACGTACCGCGAGAAATCGTGCAAACACCGGTGGCGCGGCAGACACCATACGTATAACTAGTACCCAAAAAAAGACTAGGGTGTAAACACAATTCGAAGCCAGGAAGCCGTTGGAATTCATTTTATTGTCTGTTGAAGAAAAAGACAGATGATAACACAAATTTAATTAATTTAAATGGTTTTAATATAAATTTTCATTTTGTCTTGATAGGAAAGGTTAAACATAACTTGTTTATTAGTTCCAGATCCTTTAATGAATCAGAATAAAAGGAACAAATAATCTTGTCGTTAAAATGTACGATCCTGTCGAGAGGCTGCACGGGTCTTCATCATAACGTACACTAAGATAAATAGTTCTGTCAAAATAACAGAATGTTTCTGGCAACCCCAGATACCAGAAACCCCTGTATATTTTACATAAAAATGTCTGTAAAATTTACATATTTATCATTATTTCAAAAAACAGAGCTATTTCTGTAAATTCTAGTTGTCATTTGTGGTTTTATTATGTATTTGTTACAGGGATAATGATTTTACGTGTTTCATTATGCTTTGAAATCCTGTAATTTCCACGAATAGTTCAGCTAGCTAGGCTTATACCCAAGGCACCACCTTAGGCCTAAGTCATTAAGCGACTTTTAAAGCTATTAATTCATGCCACGCGAGCCAACAGCTCCCTACACTAAATATAACTATAAATTTTACATTTTCGTCCTGCATTGAAAACTGGTATTTTTAACGGAAACATCTGTACATTTTACTGTTTTTCACTGACATAAATTTTCTGGCAGCACATGATCCCTGAAACTGTCAGTAAGATTTACAGGTAATTATGCTCGTTAAATTTGATAAATTCACTGTAAAATGAATCGATTTACCGTCATCCCCAATTACAGAAAACGTTCTATTAAATTTACTAAATGTTTAAGGGTTTCAATGTAAACTCTACTGTTTTTATATGGTTTTAAATTTCGGTATTTGGCGGTTTTGGTTTGTGCTTGAAGAGATTCCAACATAAGAGCGGTTTCTCCCTTTAGTGGCTTACGGCTACGGTGCAGGAACTTTGGCTAACCTCGGAAACTGGCGATATTTTGTAGAACTAATAAACAACTATGTTGCGTACCAATCTGTGTATATGTTACATTAGAATATAACTAAAGAACCATTTTATCGAAAAACACATTTTCTCTCAGCGTGTATCACATATTTAAGCTACTCTGTAAAATTTTAAGTTCAAAAAATCATTTCGTCTGTTAAGCATATCTGAAACATTTACGTGATAAAACCGTATATCACAGTTTACAGAAATACTCCTGTAATTGTTACAGAGCACAGTCAAATCGACAAATTCATTGGTAATATTTACTGACGTGTTTTTTATTTTAATACAAACGACTCAACTGCTTTTGCTGTTAAAAACACTCTTAAATCTTCGTTCATTTCAATAATGTAAAATATATGTGTAGGATGTACAGAAATTGATCTCATTGTAGGTAATAATCCAAACCACGGGCAAATGTGTTTTATTGGGGGCGCAAGGGAGAACGCTGAACGCAACTACACCAAATGCCAACGGCGCTGACCAACTGTGTATTTAGTATAGAGCAACAGGCTTTCGTGGCAAAAAATGGTCGGGGCCTCCTGGTATTTTGGGACAGATAAATAATTAATATTAATTAATGTTCATAATTTTAGTAATGGTGTTCGCGTACAAGAGTATGATGACTATTTTGGCTCATATTTTGGGAAATTACAAGTGATTTGATCGAAAGGGGTCCAAATGATCGAACGCCATTTGATCGACAACTTTTTTTGGTGTTATAAAAAATGGATCAAAAGACCAAGTGATCGACACATATTCTGTTTGTTGAGTGTTTTCCGTTTGTCGGGCTCCAGCCAAATTGTGCGCTTTTTGCGGATTTTATCGTTAAAACTTTCAAACAACTATTATATGAAATAAGTGTCTTATTTAGGAAAAATTATTGGAAATATTGGAAATACGAAATCATCAGGTGACGTCGAAATTTTATCTACCGGTCTGAAGCTTATAGTGCTTTATCGTTCTATAGCATGATTTGTTATGCATATAAGAATGTTCCCATGGTGATTAATAGTTTCTATCGGCCTTTCGGCTAAGATTCGCTGTCATATCTACAATCAACAATGTTGCAGAACATGATTTAAGCCGAACCAAACCTAACCTAACCTTACCTTAACCTAAGCTAACCTAAAATCACGTAACATTAACCTAACCCAATCATAACCTAACCTAACCTAATCCAACTTGACCTAAATTAACCTAAGCCTAACCTCAGCCTAAGCTTAACCTGACCTTAACCTAACCTTACCTAACTTTACCTTAAACCAACCTTTACCTAACCTAACCTCAACTTAACCTAACCTCAACTTAACCTAACCTCAACTTAACCTAACCTAACTTAAACTTACCTAATCTAAACCTAACCTAACACCTAGGAACACCTTATTTTTTGAGCAGAGTCAGTATACTTAAATTTCACCTGGAATCGTACCTGGTGACATATATCGTATTCCACTGACATCGTAACAAGGGCAGTCAACTAGTACAGCAAATTGGGCTAACAATGGAAATGGTTTACAAGCAAACTCTTTAGCTTGCATTTCTATGAGGCAATATAAAAAATTCCACGAAAAAAAACTGAAAGTGTCGATCAACTGACGTTCGATCATTTGGACCCTTGTCGATTAAATGACGTTCGATCATTTGGACCCTTGTCGATTAAATGACGTTCGATCATTTGGACCCTTGTCGATTAAATGGCGTTCGATCATTTGGACCCTTGTCGATTAAATGGCGTTCGATCATTTGGACCCTTGTCGATTAAATGGCGTTCGATCATTTGGACCCTTGTCGATTAAATGGCGTTCGATCATTTGGACCCTTGTCGATCAACTGACGTTCGATCATTTGGACCCTTGTCGATTAAATGGCGTTCGATCATTTGGACCCTTGTCGATTAAATGGCGTTCGATCATTTGGACCCTTGTCGATCAACTGACGTTCGATCATTTGGACCCTTGTCGATTAAATGGCGTTCGATCATTTGGACCCTTGTCGATTAAATGGCGTTCGATCATTTGGACCCTTGTCGATCAACTGACGTTCGATCATTTGGACCCTTGTCGATTAAATGGCGTTCGATCATTTGGACCCTTGTCGATTAAATGGCGTTCGATCATTTGGACCCTTGTCGATTAAATGGCGTTCGATCATTTGGACCCTTGTCGATCAACTGACGTTCGATCATTTGGACCCTTGTCGATTAAATGGCGTTCGATCATTTGGACCCTTGTCGATCAACTGACGTTCGATCATTTGGACCCTTGTCGATTAAATGGCGTTCGATCATTTGGACCCTTGTCGATTAAATGGCGTTCGATCATTTGGACCCTTGTCGATCAACTGACGTTCGATCATTTGGACCCTTGTCGATTAAATGGCGTTCGATCATTTGGACCCTTGTCGATTAAATGGCGTTCGATCATTTGGACCCTTGTCGATTAAATGGCGTTCGATCATTTGGACCCTTGTCGATTAAATGGCGTTCGATCATTTGGACCCTTGTCGATCAACTGACGTTCGATCATTTGGACCCTTGTCGATTAAATGGCGTTCGATCATTTGGACCCTTGTCGATTAAATGGCGTTCGATCATTTGGACCCTTGTCGATTAAATGGCGTTCGATCATTTGGACCCTTGTCGATCAACTGACGTTCGATCATTTGGACCCTTGTCGATTAAATGGCGTTCGATCATTTGGACCCTTGTCGATTAAATGGCGTTCGATCATTTGGACCCTTGTCGATCAACTGACGTTCGATCATTTGGACCCTTGTCGATTAAATGGCGTTCGATCATTTGGACCCTTGTCGATTAAATGGCGTTCGATCATTTGGACCCTTGTCGATCAACTGACGTTCGATCATTTGGACCCTTGTCGATTAAATGGCGTTCGATCATTTGGACCCTTGTCGATTAAATGGCGTTCGATCATTTGGACCCTTGTCGATTAAATGGCGTTCGATCATTTGGACCCTTGTCGATCAACTGACGTTCGATCATTTGGACCCTTGTCGATTAAATGGCGTTCGATCATTTGGACCCTTGTCGATCAACTGACGTTCGATCATTTGGACCCTTGTCGATTAAATGGCGTTCGATCATTTGGACCCTTGTCGATTAAATGGCGTTCGATCATTTGGACCCTTGTCGATCAACTGACGTTCGATCATTTGGACCCTTGTCGATTAAATGGCGTTCGATCATTTGGACCCTTGTCGATTAAATGGCGTTCGATCATTTGGACCCTTGTCGATTAAATGGCGTTCGATCATTTGGACCCTTGTCGATTAAATGGCGTTCGATCATTTGGACCCTTGTCGATCAACTGACGTTCGATCATTTGGACCCTTGTCGATTAAATGGCGTTCGATCATTTGGACCCTTGTCGATTAAATGGCGTTCGATCATTTGGACCCTTGTCGATTAAATGGCGTTCGATCATTTGGACCCTTGTCGATTAAATGGCGTTCGATCATTTGGACCCTTGTCGATCAAATGGCGTTCGATCATTTGGACCCTTGTCGATTAAATGGCGTTCGATCATTTGGACCCTTGTCGATTAAATGGCGTTCGATCAT